>NC_141538.1:148281250-148650000 GCF_021556685.1 Rattus norvegicus
TGTTACTCCAGCTGATTTCTGTGCCAGCTCCCTGGAGCCCTTGGGTGGGCTCGATGGTGCATCCCAGGAGCAGAGAAGACCCAAGCATGTGAATAAACGGCCTTGGGGAAGTCCAGACAACTCAAGCCAGGATCACCCAGAGGAAGCCAGGAAAAATGATTGCTCTAGACCGGTAAGTCGAAGCTGATAGTTTAGGATAGGATGGCTCCCACTTCTCCCCTCCGGGGGGGGGGGGGGGGTGGCACTGAACAGAAGTAAACTTCAGTGTCTCTTAGTGAGCGTTCTCTCTCATGCTTGTTCTGTTTGGTTTGCTGGGGACTGAACCCAGGGCCTCATGTACACAAAGCAAACATTCTATGACTGAACTATATCCACCAAACCCTAAATTGCCGAGGCTGGCTTTGAACTCACTGTAGCCTACCGTAGCTCTGATGTTTCAGGTTCTCAGTCTCTAGGATTACAGATGTGTGTAGCTTCCCAGATTCTGTAAATTGAAATTCTGGCGTCAGGAAAGGAAAAACAAACTCCATTACTGAGTTCCTGTGAAGGCCCATTATCTGCTAGAGGCAGCAAGTCCTGGGTTCAAATCTTGCTCCAGCCTGCTTCCTAGAGACTCGCCTCCCACTATTCTTTAATAAGTTTTCTCTCATTTAAAAACAGGAATTTAGTAAGTTGGGTGAGATGGTGTGTGCCTTCAATTCCAGCACTCTGGAAGCAGAGGCAGGCCAAAAGGTAGATCTCTGTGAATTTGAGGTCAGCTTGGTCTACAGAGTGAGTTCTGGGCCAGCCAGGATTACCTAGTGAGACCCTGTCTGAACTAAGGATATACACATCCCTCTTTAATGGGACAATGAGACAGGACATGAAATAACGTGTCCAGCATAAGATAGGAGGTAAGTCACTCCATTCCTGTTGTGTTTGCTTTATTCATAGTGTTAGTGAGAGTACCACAAGACAGAAATCAGCCCACTTTACCAGATGGGGAAACTGAGGCTCGGGGGAATTAACAGACATCTCCAGGTTCATACAGGAATGGAGTCAGGGCTCAGCCACATTCCCTCTAGTCACTGTCTCTCTTTACATTCATTGTCTGTTTAATCATGATACTAATTTTGTTAATAATCATATCTAATGTCTTCAAGCCAAGGGGTGGAAGAGGGCATTTATTTTTTCACACATATTGATTGTTTTTATATTTATTGAATGTGTATTATCTACTAGGTGCTTTTGATATAATTATATAAAACATAGAGAAGGAAATGACAGCGAGTCCCAAACCTAGGTGGTTTGTCTTGTGCGCTCGTGTGTTTGATGTCACCGTCTGGCTTGTTCAATATGCTGGGTGCTGAATATGTTATCTGAAATCTTTGTAACAATCTCTGAGGTAGACGCTGCGGATATACCCATTGTACTGATTTGGCCACGGAGGCTCCGAGAGTCATAAAATGCCTGGTCGGGGTCAAAGAGCTCATTAGTAACACTGGGACAGGAGGGAATGAGCTCCCTATGTTCTTATTTGTAGGACTCGTGCATTCCAACCCTGTGCTATTGTTCTTGCGAGCACCTGTATTTCGGCTTTTGTGGAGGTGGTGGGTCAAGGTCTTGGGTAGCCTAGGCTAGTCTCAAACTCCCTATGTAGTCAAGTCTGTCCTGAATTCCTGACCCTCGAGTCTTCACCTCCTGAATGGCAGGATTGCAGGCTTGTGTCACACACCCGACCAGAAACCTTTGGTCTGCTTGGTTGTCGTTTAGACTTGTTTTATTACTCACTTTGCATATGTGTCTGTGTGTGTAGGAGTGTGTGTCCGTGAGGGCAGGAGTCGGAGTAGGCCAGGAGAGGGCATTGGAACTGGAGTTCCAGGTGGTTGTGAACTTTGAAGTGGTGCCGGGAATGGTTCTCTGGAGGAATGAAAAGCAAGCTTAATCTCTCCAGTCCCCCAAGTAGTCATCTTTAATTTCCAAAGTTGTTTTAATTTGTCTTAGAAAATAAAGAGGAGCCAGGCAGTGGTGGCGCACACCTTTAATCCCTGCACTCTGGAGGCAGAGGCAGGCAGATCTCTGGTGAGTTCAAGGCTAGCCTGGTCTACAGAGTGAGTTCCAGGACATCCAGGGCTACACAGAGAAACCCTGTCTCAAAAAACAAAGCGGGGTTGGGGATTTAGCTCAGTGGTAGAGCGCTTGCCTAGAAAGCGCAAGGCCCTGGGTTCCGTCCCCAGCTCCAGAAAAAAAAAAAAAAAACAAAACAAAAACCAAAGCATACAAACAAACAAACAAAAAAACAAAAAAACAAAAAAACCAACAGCCAAGACAAAATAACAATGAGAAAGAAGAGAAGAGACACAAATTCTGTGTGCCGCAGCAACTAGTGTGAGCGCCTGGCATCTAGTGTGACCTCGGCATCTAGTGTGAGCGCCTGGCATCTAGTGTGACCTCGGCATCTAGTGTGACCACCTGGCATCTAGTGTGACCGCAGCAACTAGTGTGAGTGCCTGGCATCTAGTGTGACCTCTTGGCACCTAGTGTGAGCGCCTGGCATCTAGTGTGACTGCCTGGCATCTAGTGTGACCACAGCAACTAGTGTGAGCGCCTGTCATCTAGTGTGAGCGCCTGGCATCTAGTGTGAGCGCCTGGCATCTAGTGCGAGCGCCTGGCATCTAGTGCGAGCGCCTGTCATCTAGTGCGAGCGCCTGTCATCTAGTGCGAGCGCCTGTCATCTAGTGTGAGCGCCTGTCATCTAGTGTGAGCGCCTGTCATCTAGTGTGACTGCCTGGCACCTAGTGTGACTGCCTGGCACCTAGTGCGAGCGCCTGGCATCTAGTGCCTGGCATCTAGTGTGAGCGCCTGGCAGCATTCAGAGCAGGCCTTTCACAATTTTTTTTCCTACACACGGGTCTTGTCTTACCCCAAACTGGCATAATTATATCATATTTTATTTTTCCTTTTGATATATAAAGTATGTCCCAGTTAGGGTGAGACTTGGTTCAGTTGGCACGGTGCTTGTCTATCGTGCACAAAGCTCTAGGTTCAATACTGGGGACCACTGCATAAATAGGGTGCAGTGGGGTACACCTCTGATTGCAGTACTTGGGAAGTGGAAGGAGGGAGGAAGATCAGGAGTTTAACGCTTACCTTTGGCTGCAGGGCGAATTGGAAGCCAGTCTGGGAGATGTGGAGAACTTGTCTCAACAAAAGAAAAACAAAACAGAGTCCTGTAGGCATAAAATGTTTTTGCAACCTACTTTTAATAAGGGTTCAATCTCTCCTCTAGCCCACTGCCAGCAGAGGTGGTGGAAGAGAAAAGCTATTAGGATGTGGGGGAAGTGGACCTGTTTAGCAGTAGTTTTTTGGGGGGAGGTCCATCTTCTTGGGCAGCAGTTCAGTCCTGTAGCAAACACCAAATACCACTCAGCAGCTGCAGACCAATGCTCTGGGCAGCAGACAGCACACACGAACTGACAGCCTCAGACCAGTCCTCTAGGCAGGCTGACACCAGGCATGAACCAGCAGCTGTCGTTCAATCCTGAAGGAAGTGTTAGGCTACCAACTGTCCTGAGGTGAGGCCACAGAAGTGGCAAACAGCTTCAGGAACCCCAGGAGCAGTTCTTGGGTGAGCTCCTCTTAATGGCAGCCTAGCGATGAATGGGGAATAATGAGGCAGGGCAAACCAAAGCAATGCACAGAGCTTGTCTCCCACTGCCTGTGGGGTCATACGACACCCCTTCATCCAGCATCTGCTTCAGGAAAACATTCTTTCTTGTGTCTGCTTTAACAAGATGCCCTTTCACCTCTGTGCTCCAGCAAAACATCATTTGACATAACTAACTTTCCAAAGAAACTAGAAGTTTCCACTTCAGAACCCAGAGATGGAGAAATGGCTCAGAGGTGAGAGAGGTCCTGTGATAATATGAGGCCCAAGTAAGAAGCTGAGTGAACCAGTATGCATGTGTCTCCCAAGCGCTGTGGGGGGTGGAGACAGGAGACTCATTGGGGCTCACTAGGGCTCACTGGGGCTCACTGGGGCTCACTAGGGACTGACTGGGGGCTGACTGGGGACTGACTGGGGGCTGACTGGGGGCTGACTGGGGTTCTCTGGGGCTCACTGGGGCTCTCTGGGATTCCCTGGGGCTCGCTGGAGCTCACTGGGGTTCATTGAGGTTCACTGGGGCTCACTGGGGCTCACTAGGGTTCACTAGGGCTCACTGGGGCTCACTGGGGCTCGCTGGCAGCAGCCTGTCAGCCTGCCTCCAGGTTCAGTGAGATACCTTGTCTCAGAAAACAAGGTGGAGGTGACAGAGGGAGACATTTTGCTCCTTCTTCTGGCCTCTGCACCCACACAGATGCTTATGCCTGTGCCGGTGCCTGTGCACACACACAGAATATACCACACACAAAAAAAAAATCATATATTTTTTTTTAGTAGAGTAAGAAGCTTCTTTGGATGCCCTTGAGACTGCCATTCGCTGGGAGGTAACAACTGTTTGAGGGCTGTGCCCTTCGGGCTCCTTTTCTTGAGTGTCTGTATAGATGTGAACGTCTGCTCTTGGCCTTTTCGTGTGTGAATAGGTTGTCAGACTGCGCAGTATGGTGCGGGGCTGCTTTGCGGTTTAGGCTCTGTACCATTTGAAGGTCTTTCCAGGTTGGTGCGCATGGTTCCACAGAAGTTGTGCCTTTCCTGACCCTGCGTCAGAGCTGTATCTTGCTGTATTTGTCACAGCCGTGGGCACATTGATGAGAGACTGGGCAGGGACTTCCTTTTCTCGTTTCCAGCCACTGGAAGGTACTGAGAGCTGCCGCTCAGCCTCACTTTGCCTGATGACCCACGGGATGTCACGTGGGTGTTAATAATGCTTACCTCGTGGGGTGGTGGTGAGGAGTCACTGTCGTGACACATTTGCCATTTAACTCGATGCTTGTGACAAGAACTACGCGGTTTTGCTATGCAGGAAGGGATGCTGGGGAGAGGTTTCTGGTACATCTGGCTTCTCCTCACTTCAGACAACTTAACTCGGGTTGAACGCTGGGGTCCGGGTGCCTAGGGTTGCAGCATTTTCAGAGGGGAGGGCTTGTTGGAGCGCTGTGTCGTAACCAGGTTTCCTGCCTGGCTTGGCTGGATGCAGACCACGACTGCGCGTTGCTCCAAGCATCTTTCTGGATACTGCAGCTCAGCCTACCATCACACAGCTGCCCAAACAACCCGTTTCCATGGAAACCGGTGCCAGCTGCAGGAAAAGAATTGGGGCTGGGTTGTGACAGGGACGGGCAGTGGGTGGTTGAGGATAAGTAGAGTGGGGTGTGGGCAGCATGGACAAGCACGGGCACAGAGCCCAGTGATCATCTGTCAGGGCCCTGGGGGGACCCCACAACTTTTCGCTGGAGGCTGCCTGAGTGGAAGCAGAGCCAGACCGAAGAGTTCAAGGTCAGGATCTTGGTACACAGAGACTTCAGGCAGAGATTCTCCTCTCTGAGTCGTAATTGCCTCCTCTGTGAAATGGAGAGCGTCCACTCAGCCTGAGCACCACCCAGCTCTGACAGGAGAACTTAGCCATGTTGTATTCTGCCTTGAAACTGAGACCCTTGGAGGGTGGGTGGGTCAAGATGCCATCCTTCCCTCTGTGCTGCAGTTTCCAGAGAGGTCAGGAGCTGCTCTGGGGATCGGGGTAGAAGGAGGGATAAGGAGGGTGGCTTTGTGAGTTTGCCCTCTTCCCTGAGGATGCCCCTCACAGCTCCTCTGGCTTTGACCCAGACACCTAGCCCACAGCTGCCAAGTGTCAGGAGGCAGGGAGGAGTGTCACCCAGTGGATGACCTAAGAATGGCGCCTTATCTGGGAGTGTAGCTCAGGGGTAGAATACTTGTCTATCATGCACAAGGTTCTCGGTTCTATTCCCTGCACTGAAAACAATGACGAAATAACGGATCTCTCTCCCCCCTCCTCAATTCAGCTTTGTGTGTGTGTTTGTGATTCAGGGTCTACTGTATCCTAGGCCATCCTCAGCCTCATTGTGGAGCTAAGGATGACTCTGCACTATGGAGCCTGCCAGCATGTACTACCCCCCCAAGTCTGCCCCATGAGGCGCTGGCGACTGAGTCCAAGGCTTCACAGAAGCGAGGCAAACACTCTGCTGGTGAAGCCACACCTCAGCGCCAAGCTCTTTTTTGACTAGCGAATTTATTTGCTCTAACAGGTGCTTCACACACATCATCTCATTTAATCCCACAGGAGCATGGAAGTCAATGTTAATACCTCTGTCCAACCGATGTAAGAAAATTGGCTTTTAGAGGTTTTTGACTCAGTCAATTTCATGTGGCTGGAGCAGGCGGAGCTGTGCTAGTCCAGAGGCTGCCAGTGGCCTGGGGAAGAGGTTCAGATACATATGGAACTTTTTTGTGGGATGATTGGAGCAGAGCAGGGGGCGGGAGGGTTCCTACCTGGATCTGCCAGCCTGGGAGGGGCACAGATAAAGTAATCAGAAAGCTGAAGTTCAGAAGACTGTGGATTCCCAGACAGTGGAGTAGGGCAGAGGACCCGGCCGGCTGAGCTGGGTGGGTCTGGACAAGGGAAATAGGTGCTCAGCAGACAGAGGAGGTAGGAGGAATATGCCGGAAAGAGGGCAGTGTGTGTTACAAGGGTAGAGTAGTGAACATTGAGGCTGGGGCAGCTGGGTGTGTTACAGGGGTAGAGTGGTAGGCGGGATCCAGGAAGACCGAGAAAGATCAGCAGAGACAGCATTGGCTGGAGGAAGTCAGAGGTGTATGCCAGGAGGGAAACCTTCTGAGGCCGGAGCCAACATTGGTAGAGAGAGAGCTTGACATGTTTCAGGTGCAGATGCAGGTGCAGATGCAGGTGCTGATGCAGGTGCTGATGCAGGTGCGGATGTTTAACTTTTTTTTTTCTTTTTTTTTTTTTCCGGAGCTGGGGACCGATAACTTTTTTCTTTTTAAGGGGGCAGATCCTCATTCAGTGCTCTGTTGGTGTGAAGAGAGACATCATGGTCCAGTCAACTTTTTTTTTTTTTTAATTTAATTATTTTATGTGTGAGTGTGCTATCTGCATGTACACCTGGGTGCCAGAAGAGGGCATCAGACCCCATTACAGATGGTTGTGAGCCACCATGTGGTTGCTGGGAATTGAACTCAGGACCTCTGGAAGAGCAATCGGTGCTCTTAACCACTGAGCCATCTCTCCAGCCCTGATGCTTACTCTTGATGCCATGGTCCTCGAATTAACACTCTGAGGAGGTTGCTCACCTCGTATTATCCCCATTTTGCTGATAGGGAAACTGAGGCACAGAAAGACTTAGTAACATTCTTCTGATTGCACCAATCCTAAATGTTGGTTCCCACTGCATGCACAGGTCACAGATATATTTACAGCATATGGGACTTTGTAGTGGTTTTTTTTTATTGTTTATTTTTTGCTATTAGACATGGGGATGCTGTGAACAGTTTAGCATATGTTCTTTGGCATAGTTGAGCAAGAATGTCTTCAGAGGGCACAGCATCTGGAGTTGGTTATCTAGACTACAGGGCATGTGCATCTGCAGGGGTAGGTACCCACCACAGTGACAGAGGTCAGGTGTGTTCGAGGTGGAGTGACCCTAGAGTTACCGAAGCAGTGTGCACCCAACCGGCACTGTAGGTGTGTTCCAGTCATTTCACGTCTTTGCTGACATTTGATGCTGTCAGTGTTTGATTTTTGCCAAATTAGAGATAGACAACATGACTCCGTGCGCTTGATTTTGTCCTCATGTTAATTCCTTAATATAAGAAACTTTTCATCGATTTTAGTCATCCCTGTTAAAACTTTGTCCCATGTATATACATGTATATATCAAGTATGTATATATACACATATACACACATACATACAATATACATATACATAATCATAGACATATGTGTGTGCCTTAATGTCTTATGAACTCATAGGAATTCTTTACATATTCTGGATAATATTCCTTTCCAGTTGTGTTTTGTTGTCCTTTTGTGGATCTGAGTGTGAGTCTGTGCACGGGACTGGGTGCCCTTGGAGACCAGAACAAGGCATCATTTCTGCAGGAGCTAGAGTTACAGGAGATTGTGAGCCACCATGTGGATGCTAAGAACTGAACTCAGGCTCTCTGTGACAATAGCAAGCATTCTTCACCAAAGTCTCTCCAGTCCATAATTTTGGCTTTTCTTACAGTATCTGTTGGTGAAAGAAAATCCAAAAATTTTTATTGTGTAAAATACACATAACATAAAATTTGGGTCTTAATCAGTTTTTATGTGTACAGGTCAGTGGCATTTAGTACACACACACACACACACACACACACACACACACCCCACACACACCCTGCAACTGAATCCACCTATCAGACAGTAATTCCCTGTTCTCATTCCTGCTTACCTCTAGACCCTAGAAACCACATCTGTCTGTCTGTCTGTCTGTCTGTCTGTCTGTCTTTCCTACCTCCCTCTTTCCTCCTCTTCCTCCTCCTCCTCTTTTTTGGCTTTTTTAGACAGGGTTTCTCTGTGCAGCCCTGGCTGTCCTGGAACTTGCTCTGCAGACCAGTTTGGCTCCAAATTCAGAGATCTGCCTGTCCCTGACTCGAAAGTGCTGGGATTAAAGGCGTGCACTGACGCCTCCTCCAGCTCCTTTCTGTACAGAAACAATTGTGCATTTTAAAGAACAGGGACAGGGCAGGCAGGGACTTGGTCAGGGAAGTGCAAATCCCAAAGGTTTGGTTGGTTTAAGTGTCAGCAGACTAATTTTTCTTCTAGATGACAAATGTCAAGTCTGGGAGACTGGCCCTGTCTGCAGATGTTGGCAGAACCAGCAGTGAACTTGAGGGTCTCTACTGGGTTTCCTGAAGCAGGTGATTAAAGTCTAAGGTTATCTTGTGGGGTGGTGGTAGCTTTTAGGTCCTTATAAACATGAGTTTGAGAGCTGGGGGGAGAAGAGCCCTTGCAGAAACCTGGATAGAGTTTAGTCAAGGGGACACACTCTTTGTTATCAGCCGTGTTCTCTGTGTAGCCTCTTACAGAGAGTAATTTCTGATTCCTGGGATGAAGTCCCTGTTCTCCCACCCACGCTAGCCACCAAGTGTCACCTTCCTTTCAAGATGGCAACAATTCCTTGATAGTATTAACTCAGCCAAGTAAACACTCATCCAAGCCAGGTGGTGGTGACACACACCTTTAATCCCAGCACTCGGGAGGCAGAGGCAAGCAAATCTGAGTTCAAGTCCAGCCGTGTGTGTGTGTGTGTGTGTGTGTGTGTGTGTCCACACACACGCAATTTTTTTTGAGCCGGGGTGTCCCTGTGTAGACCAGGCTGGCCTCAAACTCATACTCCTCAAGTCTTTGCCTTCCACGTGCTGGGATAAAGGTATGTGCCACCACACCCAACTCCTGATTTATTTGCATAGTTTGCCTTTTAATGTTGGATCCAAATGAACTCCGCCCATTCGAAGTGGTTGATAAGTCTTTCATGTTTCTTTTAAACCACAGGATCCCCCTGTCTCTTCTTGGGGTTTTGTTTCTTTTTCCCAGGAAGCTGAAGAAATGAGGTTGTTTATTCTATAATTTATTGCATTTTAGGTTCATAGTTAAACGTGGTCCTTTGTGTGGTGTTTGTTTGTTTGTTTGTTTTTTGAGACAGGGTTCCTCTCTATACCCCTGGCTGACCTGGAACTTGCTCTGTAGACCAGACTGGCCTCGAACTCAGGCTGCCTCTGCCTCCTGAGTGCTGAGATTAAAGGCCCACCAGTGCCTGACCCTCTCGTGTGTGTTTTTCTACAGCTGTGAAAGTCCTGGAGAAGAACCACCCCACGGAGGATTTATTCTGGCAGGTGATTTCAGAGGTTCTAGTCCATCACTACAAGGAGGTCAGGGTGGGGCAGAGTCAGTGACCAGGAAGCCAAGTGGTCTCCCTTGCTACAGATCTCTTACTCATTTCGTGTGTCTAGGCTCCCAGCCAATGGGATGGTTCTGCTCACATGTAGGTTCTTCCCATAGCTGAGCATCTTCTTGGGAGACCCCAGCATGGGCCTCCAACACTCAGAACACTCTCCCGGTGTTCCTCGGTACAGTCGGGCTGCAGGTGGGCTAACTCCCTTTCTGTTCCCTGTAGTCCCTCAAGATGGTGTCTGGATCAGAGGTTCTGGGCCTCATGTCACTGCTCAGGGGGTGAGCCTTCCTACTGGAGGGCTCACAATAATCCCGCATACTGCTTGATATTTTCCATGCCTTTCTAACGTGGTAACTTTAAAAATCGCAGTGTCTGGCTGTTGCTGGCATATTAAAAAAAAAAAAAGATTGATTTTTGCTCATTGATTTTTGTATGTAGGAATCTTGCTGAACTCTTACTAATTCATATAATTTATCTGTTAGGCAGTTGCTGTGTTCTATAGACACAGTTCCATGCGGACAAATGGTAATTGTATTATTTCCTTACAATCCTTTCCCCCACACACACCACACACACCTCACACACACACCACACATACCACACATGCACGCACACACACACACACACACGCACACGCACACACACACCACACATAACACACACACACCACACATACCACACATGCACACACACACACACGCACACACACGCACACACACCACACATAACACACACACACGCACACACACCACACATAACACACACACACCACACATACACACGCACATGTGTGCACACACACACACGCACACACACACCACACATGCACACACACACACACGCACACACACACACGCACGCACACACACACACCACACATAACACACACACCACACATACACACGCACATGTGTGCACACACACACACACACACACCGTCCTTACCTGCTGCATGCATATGACCCTGGATAAAGTTGGTTGTGGGGAACTTTGATTGACGTGAGTGTTATGGAATCGTTCAGGGTCTCACGTTGCAGTGTTTTCCTATTGCTGTTCTTAGCATGCTGAGGAAGCTTCCTTCTGTCCCCGGATCGCTAATTATTCCGAATGCACAGTGCATTTGGGGAGATAGTCATATGATTTTTACCCCCTAATTTATTAATGTAGTAGAGTTAATGAGTTTTTAAATATTAAGCCAATCTTGCCTCAGTGAAACAAACCCGACTTGATAATGTCCTGGTGGGGTTTTTTTTTTTTTCTGTGTATTCTGCCTATTTGCTAAGTTCTTAGTAATAATTTGCTTGTAATTTTTTTGCACTTCAGTTGATGAGTTAACTGTCCCGAAATGACTGATCTGTGGGTTGTAGTGTCTTCTGGAGTAATTTCTTTGAGGTTGGAATTATTTGACTTTTGAACATTGTGGGAATAGAGTATTGCTTAAAAAAAAAAAAAAACAACCCACAACTGTTAGAATGTTCTTCAGGAGAGACGTTTCCTCCCTGTGGATTGGGTGTAACCTGTGGTTGTAGGTGTGTTACGAGTCAGCTAGCTGGCTGTTCTTACAGATAGACATGGTGGGCCAAGTGCTGGTGCCTGGTAGCCTTGAAGGAGGCAGTAGGCAGGTGGGAGCCCCAGACTGTCTTGGGTTCTCCTGCGGGTCTCAGGTACTGAACCCCTTTGTTCTCTAAGGCGATAATTCATGGATGGGCCTAAAAAGCTGGGTTTTCTCAGCCCTTGCTTGCAAACGGCTTTGCAACTTCCAGACAAGCCTAGGCAGAAGTAGTTGCAGGCTGTAACCCCGGCTGCTGTCAAAGGCTCAGCACACTGGGATACGTGGTGGTAGCATCTGATAGGGGCTGTGCCTTCAGGGTCTAGGCAGTGAGCTGGCATAGCCCGTAGTTTGTTTGTTTTAAAGATGTATTCATTTTTATTTCTTATGTGCACCACGTCCATGCACGATGTCCACTGACGCTGGAAGGGAACATCAGGTCCCTGGAAATGAAGTAACAGGCCATTGTGAGCCTCCGTGTGGGTGCTTGAAATCAAACTCAAGTCCTCTGGAAGAGCATTCAATGCTCTCTTCTGCTGAGCTTTCCGCAGACCATCCTGCATTTTTTAAAAAAAGATATTCATGGGATATTCTGGTCCTGATGTAAGGCTGTTAGACTGCCTGTTGGACTGATTGTTCAAGGTAGTGAGCGAGAGTCCCAGTAGTCGGTCAGGTTACCTCATCGCCAGCATCTTGTCAACTAGAAAAGGAACTTCACAAGGGGTCCTTACAGTACAGACTTACAGAATACGTGGCCAGTGAGGGAAGTCAGGGTGCCTGCTACCAAACCTGAGGGACCTGAGTTTGATCTCTGACATCCAAATGGCGGAAGGAGAGAGTGCACAGAGGTCTGTCATGACTACAACATGTCCTCCCCCCTCGATAAATAGATTTAATAAAATTAAAACAGCCCCCCCAACACATCACTAACGCTGACAATGACTTGGACAGATTGCTTTTTTTTTTTTTTCTTTTTTCTTTTTTTCGGAGCTGGGGACCGAACCCAGGGCCTTGTGCTTGCTAGGCAAGCGCTCTACCACTGAGCTAAGTCCCCAACCAGACAGATTGCTTTTTGAGACAAGGTTTCTCTGTGCAGCCCTGGTCGTCCTGGAACTCACTCTGTAGACCAGGCTGGCCTCGAACTCACAAGGTCTATCTGCCTCTGCCTTCTGACTGCTGGGCTCAAAGCCATGTATCACCGTGCCTGGCTGACTCGGACAGATTTTTTTTTTTTTTTCCGGAGCTGGGGACTGAACCCAGGGCCTTGCGCTTGCTAGGCAAGCGCTCTACCACTGAGCTAAATCCCCAACCCCTCGGACAGATTTTAATAGCCCCTTACAGTGCCTCGCACCTGCCGCATGCCTCAGGAGGAGGGGTGTCCGCTTCTGATCGCCAACTCAGTTTATTATGTTTTGAGCCGTTTTGTTGAGTTGTATTTTTCTGGATCTGTGTCCGCGTGATCTGCGTTTATAGATTCATTGACAATATTGGCATGAATATTTCACAATGGCTTCTTGCCACTGACACACCTCCTCCAACTAGACCACACCTTCTCATCCTTCCAAACGGGTCAAGCATATGGCCCTATGGGGACATCATCATTCCAGCCGCCATACTTGTGCTGCTCTTGCAGAGGCTCCAAGTTCAGTTCTCAACACCCGCATGAGGCTGTGCAGCTACCTCTTGACTTTCGTTCCAGGGAATCCTGCACCCTTTCCTGATTACCTTAAACACCTGATACACACGTTTCCATACCTGCTGGCAAACACCCGCTAAGGAAAGAATACTAAGCATTGGTTTATGGCTCAGGCTGTGCAGTGCACTCGTGTCTGCTGCACGTGTACTCGAAGAGAATGTGTGTTCGGCAGTGGTTGGAGCAGTGTTGCCCACGTAGGGTAAAGCAGCTGGTGGTTTTGCCAAATCTCTTTTATTCCCACTGACTGTCTCGTCAGCTCGACTCAGAGACACGGGCTTGTTGTGATAGCGAGTTTGTCTTTTTCTTGTAGCTCTGTCAACTTTTGCTCCCTGGTTTTTGGAGATTATGTTATTTGATGCTTATACATTCCGAACCGTAGCTCCGTGGTAGACCCGAGTCTCGCTGAGTTGTGAAGTCTTTGGAACGATGTTCCTCTGTCTCTGAAGCCTCGCACTCCTTGCTGTTTAGATCACGCCGGTGTTTCATCGTGCTTGGCATACACCCCGATATCACGTTACTCCATTTTTGTCTCTTCGCCTCATTATATTTTAGGAATAGCATTTATTTTTCATAATGGGATTTTTTTCTCTTTTTTTCTCTGCCCCCTGCAACTCTTTGAAGTGGAGCGGATAAACATTTTTTCCCTAATCAGTGAATAAATGACTAAAAACCTGATCATTCTTGTAATTGTCTGGAATACTAATTCGTTTATGTATTAGTTTTTTGGGGGTTTTTTTGGGCTTTTTTTCATTTGAGACATGACTTTGGTATACAGCCCAAGTAGGCCTCTAACTCACGATCCTCCTGCCTCAGCTTCTGAGACTGCAGGCACGTGCCACAGACCCGAGTGCATTCCTGTAACCGCTGGCTTATCTGCCTCTGTTCACCTCATTGTGCCTTGCTTGGACCTCTTCACTGGCCCTCCTGGGACTTTTAACGCGAATCATTCACTTACTCAAGGATACATCTCCTCCCAGATAAAATGACAGTCTTGGGATGTTTTAATTCCGAGCACGCTCCTTCCCAATTTGTGTTCTATTGTCATCCAGAAAATTGGTCCTTTCTTGCGTTTCTTAATCCCCCAAATTACACAGCGTCATCGTAATTCTAGACAATGTTTAGGTTCAACGCAGTATTTTTCTTTTTCCCAGCTCAAAGTTTCTCATTGCAACTCATCTTTCCCTTCTGCGAGAATTTGTTTTTCCTTCCAACTCGGGTTTACCCTTTAGCATTTTTACTTTTTTTTTTTCTTTAGCCTTTTTGGTTCATTTTGCCTTTAGTACATTTTGTTTACTGAGTAACATACAATTATCAAGAAGAAGGGTAACTTCTGTTTTTCTCTGTTGTGTCTCTTTTCATTGTATTCTCAAAAAAGATTTTGCCCTGACCTCCAGGAACTAGGGGTTATTGCTTTATTCGGGCACCTTAAAAATAACACCCCCTCTGCCTTCTGCTTTTCCTTCTCAACACCGGGGAGCCAGCTGCTTGGCTAAGGGCCTGTCCCCTTCATAGGTGTGGTGTCGTTTAATGAATGCTGTGTCATGGTGGGTAAAGGTAGCACCTGCTAGAATCAGGCTGGCTTGTTTAAATGTCAGCTCTTTCCTCTGCTACCTGATTAGCCAGTCACTGTGCCTCAGGCTCCTGGTGTGTAATGCGTGTTAAAGACGGTATTGGTTGCCCACCCGGGCATGGTGGAGGGAATTCAGAGCGCTGTAGCAGACAATTTTAATGTTCTTGCCAGCCAGTATTTTTCCTCTGTGATTTTTAAAATTATATTTTTACTTTTTTAAAGGATGTAGGTATCTATATGTGCACCCGAGTGCACCCCATGCGTGCAGGTGCCTGTGAAGCCAGGAAAGGGTGTCAGATCCCCTGGAATCTCAGCTACAGGTGGTTGGTGAGTCGCTTAACATGGGTGCTGGGAACTGAAATCCAGTGCTCTGCAAGAACATCAAGTGCTCCTAACCCCTGAGCCATCTCACCAGCCTCTTTCACTCTTTAAATTGTGAGTCTGCATGTGTGTGTGTGTATGTGTGTGTGAGTGTGTGTGTATGCATGTATATATGTGTGTGTATGTATATGTTTGTGTATGTGTGTGAGTATATGAGTGTGTATATGTGTGAGTGAGTGTGTGTATGTGTGTATGTGTGTATGCATGTATATATGTGTATGTTTGTGTATGTGTGTGAGTATATGAGTGTGTATATGTGTGTGTGAGTGTGTGTAGGTGTGTGTATGTGTGTGTATACATGTATATATGTGTATGTGTATGTTTGTGTATGTGTGTGAGTATATGAGTGTGTATATGTGTGTGTGAGTGTGTATATGTGGGAGTGTGTGTATGTGCATGTATGTGTATGTGTGTGTATGCATGTATATATGTGTATGTGTGTATGTGTGTGAGTATGTGTGTATGTGAGTGAGTGTATATGTGAGTGTGTATGTTTATGTGTGTTTGTGTGTGTATGTATGCATGCGTGTACATGTGGAGGTTAGAAGAGGACACCCACTCTGCCTAGAGCTGGAGTTCCTGGCAGTTATTGTGAGTCATTACACGTGGGTTCTGGGACCAGAGCTCAGGTCCTCTGAAAGGGCAGCTTTGCCACCTCTCCAGTCCTTTTCTTGACGTTTTTTGAATTCTCTTATTCCTGAGGATTGATGTCTGTAGGTGTGAGGTTCCTTTAATTTTCCTGTCTGAACTCCACAGAACTTTTTAAAACTGTGAATTGCCCTCTTTTATCAGTCGGGGAGGAATTCTTAGCTGTGTACCTTCAAGTGCTGCTTCTGCCACGTTTCCTTCTCTCCTAATTAGTTAGATTAATTAGTCCCGCTCACTCCCATCGGCTGCATCTTCTTGACTTTGCTCCACAGTCTCTGGGCTGCGACTGTTCTGGATAATTTCTTGAGATCCATCTCCCAGCTCATTAATTGGCTTCAGCTGTGTCTAGTACATGCTATTAAACCATACACCGAGTTATTTTATTTTATTTTAATTATGTTTTTATTTCCAGAAGTTGTGTTTGGTTCCCAGCTGAATCCGGTTGTTTTTTGTCTTTTCCTTTCCACCCCTGTCTCCCTTTAACTACATCCCACACTCATCCTGCCCGCTCTGCGTTCCGTCTTGTATGTCTGAAAGACTGAGCCCCGTGAAGCCGGTGGAAGGACCCCTGAATCCACAGCCAGCCTACTTCGAAGGACAGGCTGATCTTAATACCTCTCCCACGTCCCCGCGCTGTGTCCCGTTTTCCTTCTTTCTCCCTTGTTACTTTTTTTGAAAGGCTGATTCATCTCATGGATTGAAAAAGAAACCAAACGCAGAGCCTCCGTCCCAGCACCCAGGGCCTCCCTGCCGGGAGGCAGGACTATTAGGATCCGTAAAGACTTCCAGATATGTTTTATGTGTAGCCAAGCAAATACACATTTAAAAATTCATTCTCCCGGTAATGCAAGCCGTAGCATGCTACATATATTGTTCTGCACTCGCCTTTTAATAAAAAAATATGTTTCTGGTTATGAAAGAAATACATGCTCATTTTTGAATAACATCAATTCCCAAGTGTACACATGTAGAAAATGAAAGTCTCCCCGGAATTCATTCCCTAGAGATAACATCTATTTTGCATCTATAAATATATATTTACATAAATGGGCTTATGCAACAGACAATGTTTTCTAACCTATTTTCCCCCCTTCCCTCCCAATAACACAACATGACATCGGTCCATGAATCTTTCCGTAGCTCCACATAGGGCTGGGGCTGTGGAAATGGGGGATGAAGTTCTAGCATTAACTGCTGGGTGGCTTAGGACTCCTCACAGCCGACTGAAGCCTCGGTTCCCTCCTCTGTGAGGTGGTAGCATAGCGTCCACTTCCTCATGGTCTAGGGTGGCAGCGAGTTCATGCAGATCGTGTCCCTGCCTCCAGATCCCAGGAGAAGGTCGTCTTTTAATGACTCCTTCCCCCGATTAATGCCCTCATAGAATTTACAGTCTGGATGTGTTACCGTGTATTAACAATGCCTTGTTAGTAGATGCTGGATTGTGCCCGGTGCCTTTTTACAAATGTTAGCCTCGTAAGCACGCAGTTCTCTGGGCTGGGCTAGATTGTGGGGTCCTCTGGATTCTAATCTCTCACCCCTCTTTATTTTTTCTCCAAGGAGGAGGTGCGAGTGTCCTGCGGGGTGAAGTCCGTGTACTATGTAGGTGCTTCTTCTTCAGTGCTGTCCTTCACCCTGTTTGGCTCTGGGGATGTGTGTGGGCCGGGCCCTCCTCAGCAGAGGCTCTCTGAGCCCGCTCCCCTCACCTCAGTGATGCTAAAGCTTAGACTTTCGGTATCTCTCAGACCCTGCAACCCACCCCCAACTCACGCCTAACACAATTCCTGTGATTTGGAATTAAAAGAATTGAAATGTACCTTTGGAAAAGAGAGAGAGGAGTCCAAAGGAAGCAAGGAGAGGAAGGAATTGAAACCCTTATGCAACAGCCCCTAACCCTCATCTACCAATCATGAAACAGCACATCCTCTAGGCTCCAAAGGAACCGAGGTTCCCCCCCCAGTAGTGGTGAAAGGGGGAAGCAATAAGTTTGCAGCATTCAAACTGCTCACTAAATAGCCATGAAGGGATTTCTCTCAGGGACAGTACATGGATAACAGGAGCTTTAGCTTCACCGAGTCCCCAAAAGAGACATGAGAAATGTTTGAGCAGGAGTGGATAGAACGAGGACTGGTGTGTTCTTCCTGATGACGTAGAGCCTATTGATAGAAAATGGGGCTGGGAGGTAGAGGGGAAGCCAGAGGGCGAGCACAGAGACAGGTGGCTTTGTTCCCGGGACAGAGGCTGGCCAGGCAGCAGACATTTACTGAGTCCTACTATGTGCCAGGCCTTTGTGGATACAAGGGGGTACAGTCCTGATCCTGTGTTTATTGGAGTCACTGGCTGCTGGAAGCCAGAGAAAGCAAACAGTTGAAGCCAAGGCGGGAACTATTTCAGACAGAGCATTGACATGCTCTCTCCCAGCAGGTCTGCTCTGGGTCAGGGATCAAGCTTCTGGGAGCCGTCAGCAGCAGGCAGCCAGGACAAACTGAACCTATGGAGGAGTTGAAGGCCAGCTCAGCCAGGAGGAAGAGAAAGCCCATGACTGCTCACCCGGCCTGTTGTCAGGTACAAAGCTGACTTCCTTGCCTAGGGGCTAGTGCTTAATCTTGACTCCACCCAATGTCACTGAGGCCCAGGATGGAGTGACTTGGCCAAGGTCCCAAAGAGGTGGGTTATCCCCATTTGGATGCTGGCCTGGGTTCTGTGGATGCTCTTTCTACTAGTTTTGGGAATTTAGGGGAGTACGGGAGCGATTTTCCTCCATTGTGCTTGGGAAGGCTCTGTCTACGGTGATCCTGCTGACCCACATGTTCTACTGCATCAAGATCTCCAGCCATCCGTTGGAGTGGGGTGTGGGGTGCTCTTACATGATTCCATTGCTCCAAAGCCCCTTGGGGATCTCTTCATAGGGGCTGAGTTACCCATTCATCCATAGATAAATGGAGCCCCCGCCCTCAAAGCAGCCTTGGCTGGAGTGGGCTTCTCTGCCATGCTCATCTCTCTCTGCAGAGTGACCCTTCAGAAGCGGAGAATGTGCAGCCTCTTCAGCAGAGGGCAGAGGACCCAGGTGACGTCCCCAGAGCGGGTGAGGAGTCTCTCACCCTGCTGCTCACTTCTGGGATCTTTTTCTTCATTCCCTATCAGCCCAAAGTTCTCCAAAGGAACGGGGTCCTAGAGCCACGAGTGGGGGAGATTCAAACCCCCTCCTCAAATTTACCCCTCCTCATATTTCTTGTTGTCCCCTGGGATTGCATGATACATTCTCCCTACCCCAGGTGAGCGGGAGATTATGCCTCTGGATGTTGGAGTGCGATCCACTGTGGTCCGTGCCATGCAGGAGGTACTGTGGACTCGGTAAGGCTTTGTTCCCTACCTCCTAGCTGTGCTGACAGACTGTCCTGTGTAGCTTCCGATCAGACCATATGAGAGAGAGGGGGGCAGGTGGGGGGGAGAAAGGGGGGAGACAGAGATAAAGACAGAGAGAGACAGAGACAGAGATACAGAGAGACAGAGATAGAGAGAGACAGAGACAGAGAGATACAGAGAGACAGAGACAAAGAGACACAGAGAGACAGAGACACAGAGACAGAGGTAGAGAAAGAGGTACAAAGATACAGAGACAGAGACAGTGTGTGAGATAGTGTGTGTGTGTGTGTGTGTGTGTGTGTGTGTGTGTGTCTAAACCTATTTGATGTTGGGGTGGTTACGGACCCACACAGCCCATGGCAAGCTGAAATGTGAACCTGGGTGTCTGTAATACATGGCTTCAGTTGCAGTGAGAGTCAGAGATCTGAGACCAAACTCAGAGAAGGCAGAGTCAGCAGCAGATCAGGATCATGTCTCCCTTTCCTTGGTTGATCTTTTACTGTACCGACCTCAGCTTGGTTCTTTTCTCTGGTTGATTCCTTAACCCCCAACCCCAGGCTCGATCCTCTCCACACAGACTCAGCTGTCTAGCAGGACCAAGCAGCCTGACTTTGACACTTGCTTTGCCACAGGTCTGTTGGGTAGCCTTAGGGTGAGCCCTGAACTCTGAGTTCTCCCTAGGTTAATACCACATCTTCCTCACAGAGCAGGGGTGGGAGTCAACAGATCTGTAGGGGAACAGCCCTAAAAGAAAGGAGATGGCCCAGGCCCTGTCTCCCATCACTACATCTCCCTCTCAGGCTAAGGGAGTGGGGAACATTTCTGCTCAGGGCTTGCTTGTCCCCACAGCACCCAGGAGCTTCCCAACCTGGAGTTGAGGGAAGACGAGGTGGAGGGCATTGCAGAAGGCATTGAGGCTGCCCTCTTCCACCTGACCCAGGACACCAACCTCCGCTACAAGAGCAAGTACCGTAACCTGCTCTTCAACCTGCGGGATCCCCGAAATGTGAGCCAGGGGTGGCTCCACCTGCCTAACCCTCGCTTGGGGTCACCAGGAGCAGACAGCAGGTTGGAGTGGGTGCTCTCAGGACGGAATGGTGCATTCTCTTCCCCCAACCTCCACAGGACCTGTTTCTCAAAGTGGCTCACTGTGATGTCACCCCTAAGGACCTGGTACAGATGAGCTCAATCCAGCTGGCCCCGAAGGAGCTGTCCCGCTGGCGGGACCAGGAGAAGAGAAGGGTGAGAGCTTTGTAGACAAATCAGAAGAAAGGGGAGGGCAGCGGAAGGGGAACAGAGGAAGCAGGACAGAAGGACAGTCGGGACTGAGAAGGAGCTGGAGAAAACAGAAACCATGCAAGGTGTGTGTGTGTGTGTGTGTGTGTGTGTGTGTGTGTGTGTGTGTGTGAGAGAGAGAGAGAGAGAGAGAGAGAGAGAGAGAGAGAGAGGGAGGGAGGTATGTGAGGACATCACCATTGCTCCTCTTTCCACCCCAACTTCAGATTTGGAAAAGGGGCCCCACAACTCCACTCCCTTCAGTCAGGTCCTCCTGGGTCCTGCCTGTGGGCCTCCTTTCGGGAGTAGGGAAGGCATAGCATTGAGCTTGCTGTCAGGAATGCTGGCCCAATGTTTGAAGGCCAGAGGCAATAGTCCAATGCTGAGCTGCTGAGGTGCTGAGGTAATAACCCAAGTCCAACCGGTGTCCCCATCCATCAGCCAAGTTTCTGTCCAGGCACTGCAGGTGTCCTCAGATGGGAGCAGCTATGTAGTTTGGGTGTCACTGAAGCCTCTGTGCCACAGCTATTAAGAATTCCATGGTGGGGTGGTGGTGAAGAGATGGCTCAGGGTTAAGAGCACTGGCTGCTCTTCTGGAGGTCCTGAGTTCAATTCCCAGCAACCACATGGTGGCTCACAGCCATCTGTCATGAGATCTGGCCTGCAGATGCACATGCAGGTAGAGTACTCAAATACATAAAATAAAATAAATCTTAAAAAAGGAAAGTAACAGATGTGCAGCTTGGTCTTCATACGGGTTCCCCCAACAACTGGAGCAGGGGCCGTCTCTAAACCTGTCGCCTGTCTGTGGATCCTGCTCCCCTAACTGGGCTGCCTTGTCTGGCCTCAGTGGGAGAGGATGCACCCCGCCTAGAGGGGATTTGATGTGCCAAGGTTGGAGGATACTGGGATGGGGAGAGGGGTGTTCACCCTCTCAGAAGAGAAGGGGTAGGGAAGATGAGAGGAGGGACTGTGTGAAGGGGGACTAGAAGAAGGGGGACAGTGATCAGTATATAAAATGGTAGGTAAATAAATAAATAGATAGATAAATAAATAAGGAAAGAAAAGAATTCCGGGGTGGGAACTGGGAAGGAAGCTCAGCTAGTAGAGAGCTTGCCTTACAGTATGAGTTCGAGCCCCAGAATTCATGTAAAAAGTCAGCATGGTGGCATGTGTTTACAATCCCAGTGTTGGCTAGGGAGGCGGAGACAGGGAAGCCTAGTGAAAGACCTTGCCTCAAACTGTAAGGTGAATGGCTCCCGAGGAAGGACACTGAAGATGGACCTGTGGCTTCCACATGCATTTGTACACATGCATCTAGCCATCCACTAACTCACACCCCCACATGTGGGCATAGGTACACAAGCAAGAAGGTAATGCACACAGGGCCTGACCTAGTGTGAGCTGTTTTGAGTACAAAGCTGAGTGTGTCGCCATCACGGAGTCTCCCTGCCTGGGTGTGGAGGCTGCAGGACCCCTGTCTTCCTGCACCATTAGGAAAGGAGAGGGTCTGGAGAGATGGCCCAGTGGTTAAGAGCGCTGGCTGCTCTCGCAAAGAACCCAGGTTCAAGTCCCAGCACTCACATGGCAGCTCACAACTGTCAGTAACTCACACAGACATAGCACGGAGGGAGAACACCAATCTAAATAACATTTTTAAAAAAAGAATTTGCTTTAAACAAACAGAAAAGGGGAGACAGGCTTACAGGTCAGGTGACTTTGCTCAACAAAGGGGATGACAGTCATTCCTGTGAAGCTAGGCTGAGCCCTCCTCATGTGTTGCTTAATACCTTGCTCTAAATCCCCAGAGAACAGATAAACTGAGGTTTAGAGGCAACTAAGGGGTGGCCCAAAGTCACTCTAATCCTTAAATCTTTATTAATGACCCATCTGGGACTCAGCCTGCAACACTTGTTCCCACACCACAGCCTCCCTGGGGACAGATGGGTGGGGCAGCCAGAAGCGTAGTTGACTTGGGTGAAGGCCAAGTACAGCGACATTTCTTAGAGGAGGCACAACTTCAGTAGGACCTGGAAGGGTAGGGCTGAGGGGGGCTGGCTTTCTAAGTGAACAGAGAGAGGCTTGAAAATGAGGGGAGCCCCCAAGGGAAGGGCCTCGAAGGAGGGAGGGAGCGACCGGGTCCTGGGTGGCCAGAGGCCCCTGGCTGAGTTTGGCTTGGTTACTGCAGAGCCTGGATATCATTGAGCAACAACAGAAGGAACCGTACAGGCTTCCCGCCTCCAAACTGACTCACAAGGGCGAGGTAGAGATCCCTCGGGACTCGGACCAGATGCTGACCTTGGAAGACCTGATGGTAAGGGGCAACCTGAGGTCGACACAGGTACTCCTCGCCCTGCTAACTATGGGGCCCTGAGCACGGCCATTGCCTACTCCATGGCCCCATGTTCAAGACAGTAAGTAGGTCTGGCACTGTTCTCCCTCCTGTTAGCCTAACTCCAGGACACTTGTCTTTACGCTCACCCCAAGCACAGCCACTCTGGCTTCAGGCGAAGGTTTTTTCCAGATGTGAGAGACACAGAGATCTGTTTTATCAATGGGTTTATATGCTTGGAGTTGCCACAGGCAAGGAACTACCCGAGACCCTGGGCATAACGCCAGGGGCCCTCCCGACCTTGCCCTTGCACTGGAGGAGGCCCAGGACTTAGGCCTCTAACTAACTGATGGGCCAGCTGCATCCCCTGGTGGAGCACCATCCTTTACCAGAGCACTTCCGTCTTGTCCGGAGCCTGCTTAGTATGGTGGCTCATCTGTCCCAACTTGGTTAACCAGTGTCCTGTGGTCAGCAGGACCTCCCCCTTGTCCCCATATCCATCACTCTGAGAAGGCCTCTCTGGCCTGGTTGGGGTCTTTATGGGTCGGTTGTCACTTGGTTCTGATTAGGAGATGGGTGGAGGGCAGGCAAGTCTCTTAGCTCATGTTCAGTCATTCAGTACAGATTTATGGAGCCTTTCCTGGGTACCAGGCCCTGGGGGAAATGACAAGGGTTTGACAAGACGACACTTGCGGGTTTGTCACCTCCCACCCCAAGTATTCGAGCCAGGAAGAATCACTGCCTGTGTAGAGAGGAGCCCTCGGGGGTGCAGCTGCTCCCCGGCGTAGGCCAAGCACATTCCCTCGAGAGGCTGCGTGTCAGCATTGGAGAGGGACTGGAGACACAGAGAGGTGTCAGGAGAAAGAAAGAGAGGAGATGATAGGGGGACGGGGAAGGTGACAGAGAAGAGCAATCTCCACTCTTACCGAGTCCCTGCCGTGTGGCCCCTACACAAACAGCACCTGGTTTGAACATGGCGGTTACTAAATGCAGTTCGTGCTCCTGCTGAAACCGGAACCAGTGTCCTGGGCTGGAGTGGGTTGGGGATGTGCCCCTGGCAGTGTCTCGAAATCTCTTCAAACCTTCTGAACGGAAGGGATTTCTATTGAGAGGGCGAAGGTGGTTAGAATGTTTACTCTCCTGGGTTCGTCCCCTGCTTCTGAGGACTTGACCCAAGGAAAGAAGTAAAAGTTAGAAAAACACTTTGTGCACAAAGATGCCTTCGGGGCTTCTTGCTTGTGAAAACTGGAGGTGACCTGAATGTCTAGCAGCTGCCACACAGTTGGCCCTGGGGGGGTGTCTAGAGAAGGGGCAAATGTGTCTACTGCAATGAATGGGGTACAAAACAGGGTGCAAAGAATAGGACCCCCAGACCCTCTGCATAGAAAAACTATGAAAGAACACCCA
Source organism: Rattus norvegicus (assembly GCF_021556685.1). Lineage (NCBI taxonomy): Eukaryota > Metazoa > Chordata > Mammalia > Rodentia > Muridae > Rattus > Rattus norvegicus. Next base: position 148,305,365 of record NC_141538.1, read on the forward strand.
GTGTACCAACAGTTGTTCAAAAAAAAATGGTGGGGTTTTTTTTATTTACAATTATTTATTTCCCAAGTTTCTTTACGAATTTTCAGTGTTTGGAATAGAAAAACATACCTAGAAAAATAAACCAGATTCTTGAGGCTCTCTACGTAGAGAGGGCTCCTGACTTCCCGGCCACCTTGCCATCAACCCCCCCTTCAACCTCCGTGCTTTCCAGGAACCCATGGTGCCCAGAGAGTGCAGCCTACAGGCCCTAACGACCCCCCTGGAGGACACCACAGATTGGCATCAGCACCACCTCTGTGACTCCAGCTGCCAGATCTGCACGGGTGGGAAGGGAGGCAGGAAGGCTGACAGTGGGAGCCAGCCAGAGCTACAAGCTGGCATCAGCCACAGCATGGGTGAGTAGCCGAGTTCGAAGGCAGCAGAACGGGAGTGCCTGTGCCACAGGTCACCTTGGAATGAAGACAGCGCAAGACTTGGTTCCAAGGCAGGCGGTGGGCTGGCTTCTCCCTCCGTATACACATTTCAATTCTTGCCTCTGTTCTTTGCAGATCAGAAATCCTCAACTAAACTGCCAGCCTTCTCCCCGGCCGCCATGAACGAGGAGGAAAACACCATCCAGAAAGCCCCAAGTCCAGTTCCTGTGTCCTCTCCAGAGATGCTCAAAGTTGGGAAGACACCCCCTAAGGAACCACAAGACAGGTATGGGATTGGTAGCCAATAGGTGAGCAACCCAGCATCCTGGGTGGGAGAGGCCACCAGCTGGAGTAACAGCATCCACACACTGCAAGAGCTTCATTCCTCTGTGACGGCGTCTTCCTTTGTCTGTGAGCCTCTCTTTTTCTATCTGAAATGGAGCTCACAAAGCTTCTTGGTTCCCTCCTGCTCAAGGCCAATGCTTGGATCAGTGTTCAGGTCTCTACAGTGAGAACACAGCCCTTACTGACTTTGCAAACAAAAGGGACCGTGGGGATATCCCAATGAATGACTCTGCTTGGCCCTGCCCTGTCCCTTCTTCTAGGCTCCAGATGCCTGCTGGGCCCAAACCTGTCCCGCCCAGCCCTCCGCCCTGGGAGGGTTCACTGGACATGTTCTCCATCAAGCACTTCCGGACCAAGGCGCAGCTGATCTCCGGGCACAGCTGTCAGCTTGTCCAGGTACTTAGGTTGACAAGGACTCCCTCACGCCCTTCTCAGCCCAGTTGGTAATTCATCCAGTGAGCCCTGTGCTGACTAAGCAGATGATACCCTAGCCTGATTCTGACACACACTCAGGCTAATAACTCTACCCCAAGATGTAAGGAGAGAGAGACCTCGGGGGTGGGGATCGTCCTGGGACTCCTCACTCCACAGGAGGGTTTTGGGAGTGATGTTGAGTAACTGTTAGTTAGGGAGCCCCTGAGGGTTCAGATACACTGCCTGTCCTTCCCCTTCTCTGACTTGGCCTGAGGTAATGGGAAATGAATCTGCCTAAGAGCGTGGGAAGTTAGGTGCTGACCAACCTCCTGCCCCCAGGGTCTGCCAGAGGTCATTCGCTCAGCAGGCCGCCTCCCTCCAAACCACATCTGGGATCTTCTAGACAGTATGGGCCCATCCAGGGCAAAGGTAAGTGGCCTGCTCTTAGGGCACCCTCTCCTCTGCTCCCCCTTCTCAGCTTCTTCTCTCCCCATCTAACTCGCCAGTGACCCTGGGCAAGGTTCTCCCTTCCTGCCTTCTTCCTAGAGCGGTAGTTCTCAACCTGTGGATCATGACGGCTTTGGGGGTTGAATGACTCTTCCACAGGGGTCACACATCAGCTATCCTGCATAAATATTAGATATTTACATTACGATTCATAACATAATGTAACATAGCAAAATCACAGTTATGAAATAGCAGCAAAAATGATGTTATGGTTGGGGGGTCCCCACAGCACGAGGATCTGGTCTCGGCCTCGGGAAGTTTGAGAACCACTGCTCTGGAGGAAGTAGGCTCTCGGAGGTCTGCTGGTCTAATTGTGCCTGCAGGCCCAGAGGATGACGGTCCCTTTGCCACTCCCTCTGTATCCCTCAGGACATCTGTGTGGTCAGATTGAGTCCCCACGGGTCTCGGGACATCCAGAACTACCGTTTGCTCTACTCCTACCTCAACGACAAGCAGTGCCACTGCCTGGCGACCGTGCATCATGTGAAAATGGTCCTGATGCCCTTGCCTGCCTTTGAGCCTCTGCCAGCCAGGCTGCGCCCTCTGGGGGGCCCAGGTGAGAACCAGCTACTCGCCCAATAGAACTACAGAGCAGCCACATCTGATCCAAGTAAGTGTAGCAGGCCAGAGGCAGATCCAGACCACATGCAGCCAAGACGAATAGGTGTGCGTCTGCCGCTGCACCAGCTAGGCCTGGCTTCAGGGCAGGGATCGGCCTAGGCGTGGCCCTAGGAAATCACTGTGGAAAAGGACTTTAGGGACTCACACGCAGGATGTGTCAGCCTGCTCTGAAGCAAAAAGCCTTAAGATCTCGCTGGGCTGCAGTTCCCAGTACTGGAGGCAGGTTGGCATGTCCTCCATTCACCTCTCATTCATTTCATTCATTCATTCATTCATTCATTCATTCATTCATTCTACAATAAGCCATTTCCCCAATTTGTGGAAGGCTCCAAGACAGATGATACACCTCTGGGGATGGTGCAGACTGTCTCCATTAGGCCTTGAGGTCAAACCATCAATGGCCTTACCTCTGCCAGATGACCACTGATCACCTAGACCGAACACTCTGAGACAGGCTCTATCGCCTGGTTGCTTTTCCCCACCTCAGTGACAGGAAGTTCTCTCGACCAAACCTCTGGATTCACTGCAACCTTTGCCGCTGTGTGTGTGTGTGTGTGTGTGTGTGTGTGTGTGTGTGTGTGTGTTGACTTCCTCCAGGTCTTGGAACCCTCTTCCTCCTCTTTTCAGGTCTTGAAACTGCTCACACGAGCCTGTTACTGGCTGTGCTGTTCCCAGAGGATGAGCTTCCAGACACAGCTCTGTCCAGCCCCGTGTGGAGCAAGGCTCCAAAGACCGTGTCTTTCAGCAAAAAGGTGGAAAGGATCCGATACTCATCAGAGGACAGGAGGTCAGAGGCCACCCCGAGAGGACCATCTCCCCATGAGGAGGAGCCAAAGCAGAGCTTGGCCCAGGGCAACCTGGCTCCAAGGAGTGTGTGTGCTCCACAGAGCCTCTCCAGAGGCAGGGGAAGTGAGCCTGGGTGGGGACAGTGGTCCTCAGAAGCAGGCTGGCACTACTCCCAGCACTACTCCCAGCATCCCAATCCAGCAGGACCCATGTTCCCTGGCATCAGCCGTGGACAGCACCTCCACAGGGCCTCCTGTTTCCACCATGACCTACACCAGCACCTCAAGGTCTTAGTGACCATGAGTCACCAGTTCCAGGCCTCACTGAGGCCCCAAGGCCAGGATTCCTGCCTCCCATCTACCGTAGTATCTGTAGTTCCAGATCCCCCTGGGTCTTCTTCAGGCCCTTTGGATGGAGGTGGCTCTGGCTGTCCCCTGCCAGAGGGGCCTGACCCTTTAGAGCTTCCAGAATAGGAGTGTTGAATCCTTTCCCAATGCTGAACCCCAGGAACGACAAGTGAGCTCTCCCACACCTGCCCAGTTTGTGTCTGTTCTGCAGTCTGTTTGATGTTGATTTTTGGTTCAATAAAAACTTGGCAAAGTAAGGATTGCATCTGATGGCCGACAAGGAGTCTCTAGTCCCATCCAGGTGTGGCTTGAGGTATCTTTGAATTTTTCTACACAAATGCATGATCTCCCCAGTAGCTGACTAGAGGGGGGGTCCCAAACCATCACTTTGCCCCAGGATGCTGAGTGGGGGTCCTGAGCCATCACTTTGTCCCAGGACAAAGTCACTATGTGGCTTCTGGAGACATTAGAAAAATCTAAAACAACGACAAAAAATCTCTGAGCCAAGTGTGGGCATGCGCACCTTTAATCCCAACTCGAAGGAGGCAGAGGCGGGTGGATCTCTTGAATCTGAATCTAGGCTATTCTACATAGCTAATTCAAGACTGACTATCCAGCGCCTTACAGTCTGTAAGCCACTCTAATAAATCTCATATATTTATGCTATAAGTTCTGTTCCTCTAGAGAACCCTAACACACTGTCTAAAACAAAAAACCTGAATTAAGGGGCAGGATCCGTGGTGGGAGAGAAGAGAGACTGGGGTTGGAGGAGAGAGAAAGACACAGGCTGGTAGAGGTGTCAGGAAAGCTAAAGGAATTTTATTATTCATGGAGTTGTGGTGTGCACATGCACCCGTGGCTCTCAGAGGTCAGAGAAGAGCATTGATACTTCCTCTTTCGCCGTCCCCTTGACTGTTTTGAGACAGGCTGTCTCCCAGAATCAGAAGCTCACCGTTTTGGCTAGCCAGCAAGCTTAAAGTATTGGCTAATTGCTGTCCCCGTTCCTCTAATGCTGGTGTTAACAGGCTCTTAGCCCCTGGGTTTTCTCTGCAGCTCCAGGAGTTGTTCTAAACTTTGGAAGGCAATAATTTTTCTTTTGGATAGGTCAGGGGTGGGCACAAAATACCGTAATGTTCCCTAGGAGTCCATCCCCATGTGCGTCTGTGAGGGGCTTCTCAGTATACGTGTCGGCTCCCTCTCTCTCTGTGGGGTCGCTGTTGAAGCTGAATGCTTTCTGTAGGTCTTGACAACGGCTAGAGACAGCCAGGGTTTAGGTCTGAGAAGACCTTCGGGCCTGCTAAGTGAGTGGTATAGACTTTGACCACTGCTGCCTTGCCTTAGGTCTGGAGTGAGCTTCTCACAGCAGCTTTGAGTCTGGGGACTGAGTAGCTTCCCCAGACTAATTCACCCAGGACACCCCCCAACCCCACCCTGCTACTTTTCCTAACCTACCCTCGCTCCCCTCCCCCTTTGCTGCAGTATCAGAAGCATGCCTCATTCTGGAGCCCCTCTTTCTACCCCAAGAGCTCTGCGTCTGCCCTACCCACAGCCGACAGCAGAGGGGGCCCTCTACCTTGGGATGGTGGTCCGGGCTGGCAGGACCGAGTCTGAGCTGGGGGCGGATGAGAAAGTGGGAAGGTTTGAGCGGGGAAGGTGGGCGAGGGTGGGTTGCAAGTGGGAGCAACGAGAGTATGCCGGACCGGTGAACCAGAGAAAGAAACGGGGCTCTTGAAGGAACTCCTCTGGCTCAGAGGGCACGGGATTGCCGCAGCCTCAGCGCTAAATGCAAATGATGCAAATTACTATGCAAACCTGCAGCTCCTCTCCGAGCCCACAACTTGGGTGGCTTTCCTAACGCTGTTGGGGTTGGGGAAACCGCAGTACACGTTTCTCCCAGGCCGCGGCTTTCTCCTGGAAAGACAGCAGAGGCATCGGGGGAAGAGCTAGCCTCTGCCCACCGCCGGGGCCTGCCCTTAGAGGTTCAGTTTGCCCTTCCATAAGCAAGGGTGCAAACGCGGCGTTCTGACAACTCGCCCCGGGGAGCGGGATATAGATGAACCCGGAAACCATGCATCCTGCCTCGGGGTATGAGTTGGGCATATGACCCTCCCCCCCCCCTTTCTGCTCCTAGTTCTCAAGCCCTTTCCTTATCTCTTGATAGGGACCAGGAACGCAGCTTGGCATGACGTTGCTAGGGGGTGTGATCGGCGGTTGCTAGGTTCTAGGAATGTTGCTATGCAACGCCGGGCAGGGCCCTGGTTGCTAGGCCGAGGAGGAGTCGCCCGCTGCCCAAAGGGTTCTAGCGAACTGCGCCCGCCCCCACCAGGACCGGCATTGGCACCCCCAGGCTGGACGCAGTCTCTGGGGTTCCTTCCGGTTCACACCCTCTGTCACTCCGTGATCCTCTGGGCTCCAGAGCGAGGAACCCTGGGTCTTTGTACACGTGTCTGTGCGCCTGCTGGTGCAGGGGGGTGGGGGTAGAATGTCTCTTTTGAATTTCCATAGCAACTGCTCCCGTGTCACCCTACTGCTCCCAAAGGTTTAAGCAGTTGCGTTACAAATTTACATATATCTGCATGTCATTAACATAGAGGCGGAGCCGGAACTTGTTTGGGCAACTATCCCTGCTGGACAGTTCTCCTCGCACTGCTTTCATCCCGTCCGATGGCCACCTGGACTGCGCATGCGTAAGTGATTTGCGTCTCCGTGTTCTCGGTTTGAGGTGGGTGGGAGACTTTTGACGGTGGTCATCAGTTCTGGTCCACTCACCTTACAGAGCCGAAGACTCAGTTCCTTAAGCAACAATGTGACTTGTTAGACCCCAGTTCTGCCTTCCCTGGCTATGTCATCTTAGGTCTGTGCCCGTCTCTGTGACTCAGTTTCCTTCTCCGTAAATAGACGTACTAGTCTTTAACTCACTAAGTTATGTGAGGATTCGTGAACTGCAACTTTGGCTCACACTCGTTGATGTCCTGGTGCACAGTAGGCAGTGGATGTTTGTTTTCTGCCTCCCTCCTTAGAGCCCAGTTCCACTCAGAACTCAGATGTAGAGCAAATGAACTTCTTTTGCAGCTCCAGACATGGCAGGAGGAACTTCCAGATGTCAGGGTAGACTGGATCCCAGGCATGAGATGAGAACTATTGACCAGGCCAGGTTGGTGCACCATGAACCTTCTCCACTCCACTGCTACTCTCAAGGCGTCCACGGTGTCGGGATCCCTTGTATCCTCCGAGCACTGGAGTTTAAGGTGGTTGCTGCTGTAGCTGGCTGAGGCTGGTCCAAAATGCCTGTGATGGAGTTGGGGTTCCAGTCTGCACTTTCACTAAGAAAGGTCCGCAGAGCTGTGGGACAACTTCTTTGTCCTTCTCGGACCTCAGTTTCCCTCCACATGGGAGTCTCTGCTACAACCCGGGGTCGAGTGGGAGTGAAGAGCTGTCTTGCTGCTGCAGCAAACAGGGAGTGAGTTCCCCATTCTTGGGGCTATGCAAGCAGAGGCGAGGCTGGAACTGAGCAGAACTTTGAGCTGCCTCCCCAAAAGGTGGAGAATCCTTCCTGAATCTGATTTCTGCCTTTCCTGTTCTGGTAGAGGCTCTCTTGCTTGCCTTCCATTCTCCCAGTGACCTTCTAACCGCTACAGGCCTGACTGCTAGAGCCACATGGAGGCAGAAGAGGCATTAAAGGGCAAAACCCAGTTCCACTCTGTACTGGGGAGAGCTCTTATTAGGCTTAATTGAAATAAATGGGATTGCTTCCCGTCTAGTGTAGACTGTGTGGTCGGCGATAAAGAAGGGCGAAGGAACCTGACTCTGATGGGTCACTTGGCTTCTGGGAGGAGATAGGACAATATGCGGACCATACCTTGTCTTTGCCATTCCGACCGCTGTATATACGACTGCGCTCTGCTGGCAGTAGACCAGCTCCTTCCCTGTAGCCACCTGTGCTCCACAGGTGAGAGTTCCAGGGACAGGCTGAGAACCTGGCAGTGCCCGGCTGGCTTGCCTGTGGCCCACTCTAGGGGCCAATTAAGTCTCTATCCCTAGCTGTGCCGATTAACAGCTAATAAGGCAGCAAGCACCTGCAGCTACGGAGGCGAATTAAGAGCAACAGTCGGCATAATACACAACCCCATAAGTGAGCAATTAACAACCGGAGAAAGATTAATAGAAGCAATTATGTCCTACTCGGAGCTCTGTAAATACGACTGTCAACCACTGGGGAATTCAGTCCAGTCTCACCTGGCCCCACCCCAGCCGTAGCCTCTGCTGGCAGTGGAGACACTTGAGTTAGTCTGTAGAGGACTGGAGCCATCGACACACGGGGCACACCCAGATATCTACACAGGTATATACACCCAGGCACACAGAGAAATGACCCATAGGACATAGCTACACAGACATACCCCGACGGTAAAACTCACATTCCCTCAGATGGAGATGGAGGGACACAGACACATAGAAATCCTTCCAGAGAGACACATAGACTTGCAGGAAAATGGCCCCTGTGTCACAGAGAGACACTCCCATGTCACACAGACCTAGACATACACAGTATATGTGACATATAACAATCGAAACATAGACATATGAACACACGGCTTCATGCACGTGGCGTCATATTTGCACGCCGTGTTTGCCATCTCCTGATGGCCGTCTTAGTGAGAGCTAAGGCATGGGAGAAGTGAACTGAAGGTAGGAAGGGACCTGAGGAGACAGAGTGTGAATGAATATATGTGCAAGAGCGGTGCATGCTTATGTTTCTAAACGTTCACACATGCTGACGTGTGTGAACTTGTTATCAGTTTGTAGATATGCTCCAACATGTCAGCATGCATGCACCTGTATATTTACATTTATTTACATTATTAACCTATATTGGTGTATCATGATGTAAACATAGATTGTGTATTCTTTATGTGCTTGGGTCTGGTAGATCTGTGACTCTGTGTATGTGTGTGTGTGTGTGTGTGTGTGTGTGTGTGTGTGCGTGCATACACATGACCTACACTCATTTCTGCATAAAGTACCATTGTACATAAGAGGGAATTTACATGGGACCTGTCTGTCTATAGGCTGAGTGTGGGGAGGATGCCTTGAGGAACCTAGGAACTCTTTCTGGTGATCCTTGAACCTGTGAAGCTGGAGTCCACCCCCTGGAAGTGGAGCTTGAGGAGAGTTAGGGATTCCTTAGGGGCTCCTTGGTTGACCTGGACTTCCTTATAGGATCTTTTAGAGCAGATGCTCTAAAGAAATGGACCTGAAGGTTCTATTGATTTGAAAGAAGTCCCATGGAAAACCCTCAGACTGGGAAGTTGAGGCAGGGGGATGATGTCTTAGTCAGTGTTACTATTGCTGTAATGAACATCATGGCCAAAAGCAAGTTGGGGAAGGAAAGGTTTCTTTGGGTTACACTTCCACATGAACTCACACAAGGCTGGAACCTGGAGGCAGGAGCTGATGCAGAGGCCATGGAGGAGGATGCTGACTGGCTTGCTCCCCATGGTTTGCTCAGCCTGCTTTCTTATAGAACCCAGGACCCCCAGCCCAGGGATGGATCCGCCCACAGTGGAATGGACCCTCCCACGTCGATCACTAATTGAGAAAATGACCTACAGCCAGACCTTATGGGGGCATTTTCTCAATTGAAGTTCTCTCATTTCAGATAACTCTAGCTTGTGTCAAACTGAACTACGATTAGCCATCACAGGTGGCAAGTTCAAGATCAGCCTAACCTACAGAGTGAGTTCTAGGCCAAAATTGCACAAACAAAACTACTATCCAAGGCTGGGAAGGTAGTTGAACTAGTCAGGTACTTGCTGTGCAGGCAATGGAAGCCTGAGTTCAACCTTCGGAACCCACAGTGCAAGAGAGGCAGCGGGAACCTGGAGGCCGGAGCATCCCTGGCCTCACGGGCTGGCCAGATTCACATAATCTGCAAGTCCCATGTTCCATTGAGTCACCCTGCCCTGTTTCAAAAACAAAACAAAACAAAAAGCAAAAACCAAAACGAACAGATCCTGGGAAACACGGACTAAGCTTGACCTCTGGCCTTGACACACACACACACACACACACATACATACACATACACACATACATACACATGCATACACACACATACATACACACACATACACACATACACACACATACATACAAACATACACACATACATACACTCACATGCATACATACACATACATACACACATGCATACATACACACATACACACATGCACACACACATACATACACCATACACACATGCACACACACATACATGCACACACATACATGCACACACATACATATACACACACATACACACACTCATGCCCACACACACATACATACACATACATATATACACACACATACATACACACATACATATACACACATACACACATACATATACATACACAGATACATATACACACATATACACATACACACATACATACACATACACACACATACATACACACACATACACAGATACATACACATACACACACAACATACACACACATACACACACACACACACATACACACACACACCACTGGACACCTAACACTCACACAAACTAATATTGCATCCCCACCCCTAACTATCCACACCAAGTCTCCAATCTGGGACATACACCATCCTACACACAAATTCTATCGTGAAGGGATACAGGCCAATGTGTTAACATAGGAAGTCATGAATGTAGATGTTTGGAATGCTCCTCACAGGCACACCAGGACCTAACCACTCTGCCTTGGCTCTCTCACACATGGAATCACACACATAGGCCCACACACTGTCACTGTCTGAAGTGAGCCTAGGGCTAGACCTAGGAGCACAGAGGGTGTCCATTGGCAGGTCCCCCCACCTCCTTCACCCCCCCACTGGCCAGAGGGTGGAAGCCACCGGCTCCCAAGAGGGCTCTCCATCCCTGCTTGCTGACAGGCAGATGCACTGAGGCCTGGCTGTGCTACAGGGATGGGGTGGAAATAAGACTGACGTGGCCCGCCAGCCTCTCCGCCAGCCTCCATGCCCTACACCAGGATGGACAGTGAGTTGTCTCAGAGCCACCCCTACACTGAGGCCTGCAGGAGCTACAGGATACAAAAGCACCTCGGGCTTACATGGACACTCACTCCCACAGGACAGAGGGAAGAGCCATCTCCCAAAGCCAGGACTGGCTTGCAGATACCACAGGCAGCTCACTGCTCCCCTGCTGACCAGGGCCCTTGAAAGTCAACAGAAAGTCAGAGTGACATAGACCTGGCAACCCCACAAATCTACCACAAAACATCTGCCTGTCAGACTCTCCCATAGTCTCAGTTTTCATTCATTCATTCATTCATTCATTCATCATTCATTCATTCGTCTTCTCACTTCTTCAGCCAATAAAGACATGAAGGAAACCATGACATTTAGTGACCCTGCTTTGCTGGATGCTGGCCTGGACATACAGAGTGGGTGAGGGGACCAGCAGGGATGAGTGGAAGGGTTATCCCAGACAGCTTCTTCCTCAGTTTCTTGAGATGAAAGAGGAGGGGCTGCTTCTGTAGCTGGAGGGGAAAGCACCGAATCCCAGGGTAATGGATAATAATAGCTGACACGACGCTCTCTCGCTCCGCTCATATGCGGTGCGAGGCAGGGTTCTAAGTGCTTTCCATGAATTAACTCAGTACATCGGTGCAGCAACCCACAGAGGCTGCTACTGTTATTAACCCCACTTGTGGTCACAGGGAGGTTAAGTAACTTGGCCAAGGTCAAACAGCTTGTCAGAGCCACCCCAAGTGTTTAGAACATTCCAAAGGAGGCCGCCAGTCCTCCAGCCCCTCCCCTATCCTGCGACTCCAGGGGCCTTCTCTGCGTGCCCACGGACACCTCTGCCTTTCAGTTCATGACTAGGTCCCCGTTCCTGCCAAATAGCTCCTCTTTGAGGTGGGGAGATGACCCCCCCACAAGCTCTATTGGCTGGCTTCTGGCAGTCTGGGGGGGGGGAGGTGGAAATCTGGGGTCCCAGGTTGAGGTTCAGGCTATTCAAGAGGGCTGGAGTCCCAGGGGACACAACCCTTTGATCCTGTGGACCTGTAACCTTTAACTCTAGCTGAAAAGAGCCCAAGTGGAGGCATCTGAAGTAGAGGACCCAGGGGAGAGACGTCTGTTGCTTGATCTCAGAGTCCTGGAGGTAGTTTATAGTGACTATCTGGGAGTGTGACCAGAGAGTCCCAGAGTGTAACCAGAGAGTCAGTCATGCTGCTGGAATTGATGGAGAGGGGCAGAAGTGGCTGAGTATTTCCTCCCCCATCTCAGCCCAGACCTTGCCAACTTCAAGCTACTTGCACCCAGGAAAATACTTTGGGTCCAGTTCCATGCTGGAAGCCACAGTGGGTCTCTGAAGGAGGACTTAGTTCCACATCTTGTCACCTTTCCTACTTCGCTCCTATTGCTCCTGCCCCCTGGGGGGTTAGGGAGGAAGTGGGGGTTCCCAGGGAGGATCAGCTGGAGACCCTCAGTGTCCCGGCAAAGCGTTGCCTCTGCTTCTCAGGGCCCCAGGATTCCTGCTCAGTCTCCAGAGGGTTTTTCACACAATTACCCAGGCCAGGAATTTCGATCCCTGGTGCCAGCGCGGCCCTTGTTATGCAAATGTAGGCAAATGAGATGCAAACAGAGCAGTCCCAGATTAACAGAGAAATCCCCAGCAGCTGGAGGAGTCACCGAAAAAGTCAGCTCGCTCCAGCTTCCCTGTAACCCCATGTCAGGCTTCACCCACCTGGATCCCCGAGGGCCACCATCCTATCCTTCTATCCTCTAGACCAGTGGTCCTCAACCTTCCCAAGGCCACGACCCTCTGATACAGTTCCTCACGCTGTGGTGACCCCAACCACAAAGTCGTTTCATTGCTACTCCATAACAAGTTATTGGCTGCCGTTATGAATTGTAATGTAAACACCTGTGCGTTCTGTTGGTTTGAGGCGACTCCTGTAAAAGAGGAGACCCCAAAGGGGTCTCAACTCACAGGCTGAGAACTGCTGCTCTGAAAGCTGTCTTCTCAGACATAGGAAGGGCTTCTACCCTTCCACCCTCTCTCCCCACATTTACCACATCGTGGCGGGAGTGGAAGTTAGTAGTGGTGTTTCCCAATCAATTTTGTTCATGTGGAAGAGGGAATCTCTCCCTCTCTCTCTCTCTCTCTCTCTCTCTCTCTCTCTCTCACACACACACACACACACACACACACACACACTCACACAGGGTAGAAGAGTCCCTGCTAAGCACACACAAATACACTCATTCAGACCCAATTACACACAGCCTTGCCCACTGTACTGTATAAATCAGCCCAAGCCTTTGCCTCTTCCCTCCCCTGACACACTATAAATTAAGCCGCAGTCATTCACAGGCTACAGTGCAGTGGGTCATCTGCCTGTGTCCTCTCTCTGGGACCACAGGGTGAAAGGTACTCCCGATAGAAGGCCATTAGGCATGATGAAGACCAACCGGTAAGCAAAAGACCCCTCCCCGGGGCATGACCCTGGAGAAGGAGCCCAATGTGGGCAGTGCTTACCAGAGCCCTTGGAGGTTCTGGCTAGTGTCTGTGCTTGTGGGAACCTGGCCCCTGGCAGGCCCAACCAGTCCAGGCCCAACTTCTAAAAATAAGAGCCGAGGAGAGAAGCCTCTGGTTGGTTCTGTGGGAGCCTGTTGCCGTGGCAACCCTTCTCAGAGGCCTCCCTCCTGGCTGGGCTGCCCCGTTTGGCTTCAGGTCTCTGTGCCAGTCCCCCTGTGCTGGCCCCTCTGCCAACCAACCCTCTGTCCTGTCTTCCTTGGTGGGGGGAGCAGGTGTGGGGCGGGGGCGGTGCAAGCCAGAGGACCTTGGGAACCCTGACAGAGCACAATGGCCTGTGTGTGAGACCCAGGCTGGGTCTGCTTGTGTGGAGGCTATGTGACAGTGGGGTGTGTGACTGTGTGATGGCCTCTGTTGAGCTGTTCCCTGGGTGTGCGTCAAAGCCTGTGACTCGACTGTCAGAGTCCCTGTGGGTTTGACTGTGCTTTGTTTCTGAATCTGCACCCATGTGTGACAGGAGGTGTCTGTGTGCTGAGGGAGGGATGTGGCTGTGGCTTCCTGGGAATGTCCCTGCCCTGTCCCTTACCTTCTGGAGTTATGGGCGGACAGTATAAAGAAGGCTAGTGACTGGGAGTGAGCCAAGAGGTCAGAGGACATGGCGGGGGTTAGCTTCTCCTAGGACCTGCTATCAAATTGCACCTAAACTCCAAGTCTTGTCCAGGTGGGAGCACTGGGATATCCAAGCCTAGGAGTTAAGGAGTGTGTGTGTGTGTGTGTGTGTGTGTGTGTGTGTGTGTGTGTGTGTATGTGTGTCTGTCTGTCTGCTAATGTGCACTACAGTCAGTCACTGGTGCGGCTCCCCTCCCCCCGCCCACCTCTTCTCTCCAATCAATCACCAAGTCTTGTCAAATCTGTACAATCACTGTTCCAGCAATCCCCTCTCATTTTCCTCTCTGCTGCATGGTCAGACTAAGCCCACCCACTCTTACGGGATAGTCTGCTGCTCTAGAGGCATCTTGTGTCGCCACACCCATACATCCGTGTCCATTCTGCATCCCCACAAGACTCCTCCTCATTTGACTTCATATGCAAGGTCATTGGGCCTCCCCACACTAGATCCTTCCCCCACGTTCTTGCAACTTGAGCTACTAAGAGCTCCCAGGAGTGGTCGGGATGTCTCTGGTCTCTGTGCCTTTGCATATGACTTTCTCGCCTAGAACATGGAATCTCTTCCTGTGCTAGTCTAGTCTCACTTTGGGACCCCAGGTAGACATTGCTTTTTGTTCCCAAGGTGGGCTTGTGATCTCTGGACATCCTGGCAGCCCTCTCTCCATACACAATGTCTCTGTCTCTCTTTATGGGATTGAACCTGGGGCCTTGCACATGCTACCGCTGAGCTGTATTCCTGGGCCTATGTTTACCTTTTCTTTTGAGACATGGTTTTACTGAGTTGCTCAACCTGGTCTTGAAATCTAGGCATGACCTGCACTTTGAATCCTCCTACTTCAGCCTCCTGAGTAGCTGAGATTCCAGGCCTGGTTGTAGATTGCAGGGGTGTGTGTAGGTGTGTGTGTGTGTGTGTGTGTGTGTGTGTGTGTGTGTGTGTGTGTGTAGGTCAGAGGTGACATCAGGTATAGACTTTTCAATTTATTTATTTTTTAATGTGTATTGGTGTTTTGTCCTCATGTCTGTGTGAGGGTGTCAGATCTTGGAGCTACAGACAGTTGTGTTATAGACAGTTGTGAGCTGCCATGGGTGCTGGGATTTGAACCTGGGTCCTCTGAAACAGCAGTCAGTGCTTGTAACTGCTGAGTCATCTCTCTAGCCCTCAGGTGTCTTTTTAATGTCTCTCTCTCTATTTTTTTTCTTCTAATTTTATTTTATTTTTCTACTTTTTTTTTTTTTTTGATTCGAAGTCTTTTACTGACTTGGCAGGCTACCTGACCAGCAAGCCCCAGGCACTCTCCTGTCCGTGCTTCTTTTCTTTTAGGAATACAGGCATATACTGCTGCACAAAGCTTCTCACAGTGCATGCTTGGGTCTCGAACTCAGATCTTTGAGCTTGTACACCAAGCACTTTACTGACCACTGTCTCCCCAGCCTGCATGTATTTCTAGTAACATTTCTCCTGAACATCTGTAGATTTGAAGGAAAGATGAAAGTCTAGGTTGGAACAAAGAAATCACCAGTAATCCTGTCAGATCAACTGTGTTTATTTCTCTCAGACGGTCTACTCATTGATTACCTATTTTCTAGGCGCATCTGGTGCCTTCCCCTTCTCGAAGTTTTTTTCTTTCTTGCTTCATTTCTCTTATAGGGTGACCAGTCCCTCCCTCAGGTTGATTAACAATTCTTCAAGAACATGACTTTTAATGTTTGCACAATATTCTTCTATATGGATGGATCATAATTTATTTAACCAACCCTCTACCACTAGCCAGCTTGTCAGTTATAATTTTTCATGGTTATAAATAATAGCACTGAACATTGTCGTGCGTGGTTCTCTTGGTTCTCTCTTATTTATTTTTTTTTTAAACATCTCTGGTTACTTCTTAGATTGAGTCCCTAAAAGTAAACCAATGGGGTGAAAAAAACACTCTTGACACCAACTGCCTAGTGGCCTTCCAGGAAAGTGGTTCTAAACCCCTTCATCCGCAGAGCCTTGCTTCCTTCCGGAACTTGAGCTGTCATCAGCTCTGCAGCTGTCTTTAAACAACAAAACAAAGCAAAACAAAAACCTGTATTAATTTCAGTCGGAGGAAACAGGTATTGTGCTGTTGTTCTAATTTGCATTTCTTTGGCTCCTGGTGAGATGAGCCCTTTGTATGCCTTCCTAGCTGGCAACGCCACAGGAACTATAATTATATCTGTACTCCCGGCCTCTGCCACACCCTCCTCAGCTCGAGGACTGGAGTGGGAGGGGGACTGAGTTCCTGGATTACCTGGTAGACTGAAGTGACTGGGACTCTGTCACCAGCCTGGTCTTCCGGCTAGCTCAGCTCTGAGACTTAACCAGAGCTTGATCTCGGGCCTGGGTTTCCTTGTGTTGAGTGGGCTTGAATGTGGCCCAGTGTGGTGTAGGAAGGTGTGTGAGCAGCAGCTCACACCCCAGGGTGAGGAGACCACTTGTGCTAATATTCGTGGACACAGGCTACCCCAGTGAAGGACCAAGGGGGTAAGAATAGCTAGTTCCTCTCTTCCAGAGGCCTGCAGGTTCTCAGGGATCTGCGTCTTTGTGCTAGTGTTAAAATCAGCAAGCTTTGTGTGATGTGCAGTTTTTGGCCTATGCCTTTGGCTGGAAGGATTTAATTACTGTCTTCGGTGCCCATGGAACAGAGAAGGAGCACACCTCTCCCTGGGTGGCACAGCATCTCTTCAGGAGTTGGCCCTCTGCCACAGGAAACATCTTGGAGGCAAACCTCGGCCGGGGTGCCCTCACCCATTCTGGTTCAGGACATGTTCCAAGACAGACACGCACAATTTCTCTGCACATTACCAGCCTAATGATACTGTCGTTTGGAGTCTGGGAATGAGGAGAAATCGGCTTTTTCTCGGTAATTAACGTGAGTGATGGGCCCTGAGATGGCGCTGTAGCCCCCCCAAGTGAGAGAAAGAAGATCTCAGGAAAGTCAGCTGGGTCATCCCCCTGCCTCAAGGAAGGTCTGTGTTCCCGTGCTGACCTCTTCCTGGGCTCCCAGGGACTGAGCAGACCCCCTCCCCTATTATCCTTGGTTATTGGTCATTCCTCCAAGAATCACTAAACACTAAGCACTAAGACAGTCGAGAGTTTTCTCTTTACGGCTGTTACCCACAGTCCTTCACGCTGCAGTCCACATTCTGCCACTGCCTTCAGGGGGAACTGCCATTACTTTTGGGGGATCCTCAACTGTAGGGATTGTGTCTGTCTGTCTGCCTGTCTGTCTGCCGCGCCCACTCAATCTTCATATGTGTGCTGGGGACCTGAACTTGGGTGCTCAGAGTCCTCACACTTCCACGGCAAGTCCTTTATCTGCTGAGCCATCTCCCCAGGCCCTCCCTGTAGGGATTTTTTTTCCCTTCTGTATTTATTGAAGGCTGAAGTGAAAATGCCTGGGTGGGAGTGAGGGGAAGTCGCTCCTGCAGGCTTTGTGAGAATGTTCAGGAATAAGCTGAGGGGCCAGGGGCGGGGGCAGGGGTGGGCAGAGCTGGAAGGGGTTTGGGGCAGGGGTGGGCAGAGAGCTGAACGGTGACCCGGTGACCCGGCTCTGCTTTCTAAGAGAAACTTGACTTGTGACATTCTCTCTGGATCTCTGCCTCAGTGTCCCCACTGTCCTCGGGGGGACACCCTGAGACCCACTCATTGTCCTCTCTAGTCACTCTCTGTCCTCAATGCTGGGCCATTCAGGGGTGATAATGTCAGCTCCCCATGCTTTGTCCCTGAACAGCTCAACCCCAACTCCAGGGACCCGGGGAGCCCAATGCACACAGCTCAGCTACAAGTGACCAGGGTCCAGAAGAAGGCTTCTACAGGGAGCCCAGAGGAGAGAAGAGAGGAGCTTGGGGGAGGATATGGGGGAGCTGGAGGAGGGGCTAGGAAGCCTCTTTCTGACAAGCAAGGGCTGTTGGCAAGCAGCCTGGGCTCAGGGAGCAGCAAGGACTCAGAGAGGGGCATGAGCCTGGCCCAGTTTGTATGTGGCATTCCTGGAGCACAAGAGAGGGTGGGAGGAAGGATAAAGGGAAGTCTGGAAGTCCCCAGGGAGCAGCCGTGGAGGAGGGTAAGTCACCTAGCGGAGGGCAAAAGCTTGAAGTGTATTCTGACAGTTCTAGGGAACCACGGAGCCTTTAAACCAAAGGATATGGTTGAGTTTGGAAGCAAAGCGCTGGCTCAGAAGGGACATGGGTAAGAATCGGCGTGGGAGGGAGGGGCAGGGAAATGGCATGGCGAATGTGCTTGCCACAACCTGAGTTTGGATTCCCAGAACCTACATACAATGCCTGATGCCATAGTCCACGTTTGTAATTCCAGTACTCTAAATGGGCAAATGAGGGGTGGAGACAGATTTTCTGGAGTTCGCTGGCCAGCTAGCCTGGAGTATATGGCACAGCTACAGAAACAAGAGAGACCCTGCCTGGGTGAGGTGGGAAGTTGTCCTTTGACCTCCACATGCCACGTGTGTATTGTGATGTGTATGTGGGCACATGCACACATGTGCACACGTGCACACACACATGCATATGTGCACATGCACACAGACACACCCACACACATACATGTGCACACACACACATGCATACACACACCCATGCATAAACTCGAGCTCGCATACACACTCACTCCAGCGTGTAGTTGGGAAGCACATATATGGTCTGGGGGCTGGAAGAGGAGTGAGAAGCTTAGGGATGGGAGGAAGGGAGACTAGCCCATGCTCCATGAATCTGAAGATGGGCTACGTGATCGCTGGTGGTCCAAGATGAGCCTCAACTGCCTCTTCCTCCCTCTTGGAACCCTCAGTGGCTCCCATAGGCCTCCAAGAAAATGTCCCGTAACAATGGTCCTCATCTGTTTCTTTGTACTCCGCAAGTCTTGCTCCACTCCACCCTGTACTCTGGCCAACCGTCTTCCACACTTGGCTCATTTCAGCATCTAGGCTTTTGCCTGTATTAATTATTGTCTTCTCCCTCACCCCACCTCGGCCATCTTCCCTTCTGCCTCCCACCTCCTCCATGAAGCCCACCCCATCTGTTCAGTTCCTTTCTCTCTTATTGCAGGCCTGGGTAAACCATTGCAGCCACCATGAGCAGTTGCTCAAGGAACCTAAAAGAAGAGCTGAGTCGTTGGTTGGTTTGGGGTGGGACGTCAAGCTGCATCCTGCTGGGGTCCTCTAGGGCCAGGGTGGGGGGAGCAGTCTCATCTACTGCTATCTTTCTCCCCAGCCAATGGAGTTTTGTTATTGCTCCAAATTAGGCACCAGTTCGCCCGTGTAATTGTTTGCTAATTGGCATGAAATCCTAATGTAATTAGTTGGGCCCCTTATCGGGGAGCCTGGGGAGCCAGAGGCAGTGGGGGGCCTCAACAGCACGGAGGGTCTGAGAGGCAGGGGACATGTTTGAGAAAGGAGCTGCCACTGAGGCTGGGACAAAGAATGGTGGAAATGTCAGAATCTTAGAGGTGAAGGGGCTTTGGCAAGGCGAGCACGTGTCACCCATCTCACAGATGGGGAAACTGAGGGTGGGAAAAACTCCTGGGGGCGAGAAGAAGATCTGGATGTGACATCTGGCTTATTGGTCTATCGAAACCATTGCTGGAGGGGTCGGGGTGGTAAGGGCCGTGGATTTCTGGCACCTGTTTCCAAAGGTAGAGGAAGTGGATTGGGGGAGGGGACCCCACCCACTTTAATGTGCTGGCACAGAGCTCCGGTAAGATGTTTAGCATCCACAGCTGGAGGGACAGTTGGGCCCACGAAGCTCAGAGAGTTTCTCGCTGGGTTGTTGGTGAGAGACGGGTATTAAGAAGATGGGGCTGGAAGCCTGGCTTTCCTCCCTCCTGTGCCAAGCAGTGGATTCCCTGCCTAAACCCTAGGCTCCCTGCCCCTCCCTATCTCTCTGGAAAGGGTCTTGGAGAAAGTGCTGGAGCTTACTCCTCTTAGCCTGGCTTTGCTGCTTTTCAGCTTTTCAGCTTTTCTGGAGATGTGTGGAGAGCTAGCTCACTTCCCATTGGTAGTTTAAATTCTCTGTCCTGGGAGCAATGATGCCAGGAGAACTGGCGAATGCTACAGAGCAGAGCTCCCCAGCTCGGTCCGTGCCAGTCCCTGGACAGGTGCCAGCATCCCACAGAACCCGTCTGAACACGAGGACCTCTTCCTAGAGATCCCAACCACACCCTGGCCGGAAGGGCAGGCTTAGGTATCACCCCAAATCCCAACAGCAGGGGAAGCAGGTTCAGAGGTCACTTGGGAAATCCGGTCAGACCTCTTAGCTCTCAGTTGGACTCCCGGACTCTAAGGTTTGCTAACAGCTGAGCAGAGACTGTAGAGAGAGGATCCTGCTTCAGCTGGTGGGCAGATGGACTCTGATGGCCAGGGTGGGAGCAGCAGGCCCCTAGAAGGCCATCTAGAAAGGGGCCTGCTGTCAACAGCCTGGCCTACTCTTCCTCTCTCTCTCTCTCTCTCTCTCTCTCTCTCTCTCTCTCTCTCTCTCTCTCTCTCTCCTCTCTGACAGCAGCAGACAGACAGAGGCAGGGCTGGTCCCAGCGTTTTGGCTACATCGTCCTCACAGTTGACTCTCCTGCCTCTAGTCGCTCGTGTGCCCAAAGTTCTCCTCTGCAACGGTGCCCAGGAGGCCTTCCTCTCTAACTATTATCTTCCCTATCTCGGCCATTTCCTGGTCACTGTCTCTTCAATGTCCTGAAGGCGTCTCAATGCAGCAAGTCCAAAATAGAAAGATCGACTTCCCATAGCCTTTCCCCATTTGAGTAAATGACACACACCTCCCCAGGGCCTTTGCACCTGCAGTCTCCCCTATTTGGACAGCTCTTCCTCCCTCTCCTCCCTCAGGGGTCTGCTTAGATGTCACCTTCTCAGAGACAGCTCCCTTAGACACCTTCCCCAAGCAGGGCCCCTGTGCTCTGTCACTCAACCTACCGTATTCCTTTCCTTTGTCCTTGTCACACATACTCCTCCATGAGTCGACTCTACTCAGCCAGCTCTCCAGCCCCTTTTGTGTTTTGTTTTGAGACAGAGCCTCACTATGTGGCTCTGACTTCGACTCTCTGTGTAGACCAGTCAGGCATGGAACTCAGAGAGATCCACCTGCCTCTGCCTTCTGAATGCCGAGGTTAAAGGAGGGCACCCCACGCCCGGTTCCTACTTGTCTCTTAACACATTTTTATTTTCCTTTTTCTTTTCTTTTTTTCGGAGCTGGGGACCGAACCCAGGACCTTGCGCTTGCTAGGCAAGCGCTCTACCATTGAGCTAAATCCCCAACCCCTTATTTTCCTTTTTTATAATTCCTCTATCTGTGTGACGTATGCGAATGTATGCTCATATATATGTGTGGGAAGGCATGTGCTTGTGGATACATGCATATTCATATGCATGGAGAAGCCCAAGGCTGACATTCGGTGTCTTCTTGAACCATTCCTCCCTCCCCCACCCTTAGTCACTGAAGCAAGGTCTCTCGACTAAACCCAGAGCTGACAGAAGGCTAGACTGTTTAGCCAGCTCACTCCAGGGAGTCCGTGTCTCTGTCTTCCCTGAGCTGTAATCACAGGCAGGCTCTCTTGCCCACTGGGCATTTACCTGGGGATGGAGATCTGAATTCTACCCCTCACATTTGCAAGTGTTTCATTTACTGAGCCATCGACTGCGATTCTGTCCTGTCCGAAACCATTCATAGCTTTCCTTTAGTTGCAGAATAAAATCAACCTTGGGTTTTGCTCACAAGGCTCTCCCTGATGGATTTCCAGTTGAACCTTGCTTCATCTAGACTCCTCCAAATGCATGCGCACGCGCGCGTGCGCCCGCGCGCGCGCACACACACACACACACACACACACACACACACACACACACAGGGCCTTTTGATCAGTGCTCCCTCGCTTCCATGGCCCTGCATTTACAAGTCTTCATGTAGGCCTGCTGGTTCTCAACCTTCCTAATGCTGCCACCTTTTAGTACAGTTCCTCCTGTCGTGGTGAGCCCCAACCATAGAATTATTTTTGTTGCTACTTTGTAACTGTAATTTTGCTACTGTTACGAATTGTAATGTAAATATTTTTTGAACATAAATGCTTGCCAAAGGAGTCACAACCCACAGGTTGAGATCCACTGATTAAGGCAATCAAAGTTGCTAGAGCAGAGAGCCTCAGGGCCAGCCCTGAGCTGAACCCTCCTGGAGCAGTGGCTCCCTCTTCTCAGAATGCTGCCTATCTGTCAGGGGAGGAGCCTTGAAGCTGTGGTTCCATCTCTAGGACCTCTCTTCTTGTACATGGTCATACTGATGTCCCTTCTTTGGGTTCAGCTAGGTCTCTTGGGGGCTCCTACATAGAGGCAGGAAGCAGCCTCTGTCCTTAACCTAGGACTAACTGTGGATTTGCACCTTATACAAATGGCTAGATTTGGAGTCTACCCTTGTTTGTGTCCTCTTGTTTGGGGTCCTCAAGGTTCAGCCAAAACACGACCGAAGAGAGGGGCCATCAAGTCACTAAAGGCTGCCCTATTCCCTGGGACTTTGAGCCTTGGCCCTCTTCTTCCTCAGAGACTCAGACTTGGGATGGGGAGGGTCAAATGGTTGGAGTGTATAGATTGTCCTTAGTCTTCTGGTGTGTGTCTGTGTGTGTGTGTGCGTGCGCGTGCGCGTGCGTGTATGTGTTTGTACTCTTGGGTATCTTAGACTTCTGTGAAGATAGTGCTTGGGGTCTGGGCACTGCTGTTTCTGTCTATGTAGTCCTTCCTGTGTTCTCTATGCAGAGTCTCCAGCATAGCCATAGTCAGCCAAGATCTCACAGCAGCAAAGGCCCATTGCCCAAGACAGATGAGCTACCCTCATGCCCTCAAGCCAGCAAGGTGGAGAAACTAGCTCCCGGGGCCCCTCCCACTAACAGCCCATCCTCTCCGGCTGTTGCCTCCCAAAAGCCTATTGAGTACATGGGTCATTGCTCAGCCCCTGGTGGAGGGGCAGGCCCAGGGCTGTGTCCCATTCAGTATCCAGAGAGGGCAGTGGGGAGTGTGGCACTGGCTGCTTCTCCCTCTTGTTCCAGTAATTCCATGGCCTTTGACTCCACTACAGTCACATAATCACTGGCACAAACACTTGAAGATACACACACACACACACACACACAGTGACACAGAGACCAAACACACTGGAATAGGGATACATGCAAACACACCCATATCTACAGATATGTGCCAACATGAACTCAGGACCTGAAATAGACACATACAAAGGCCGACACACCCAAGTAGACCAAATGCCCAGGAATACCACTGACGCCAGACACACTTTCATGAGCATTAATTTGGCAACAGCCACAAGCTCTAAATCTTACTGTACTGACACATCGCCCTATGCAAACACTGACATAGGGTCACAGAGGAATAACCACAAAGTAGGTTTTCATCCAAACGCATAGCACATCTGCAGGTGCACGTCTGTGAGGACATCAGTGGAGAAGCTAACCGCCACGCCCACCCAGCTGTGCTTGGAGCCCAAGCTGCCTTTGAAATTCGAATGCCCACTCCCAGTCTCCACCCTGTGGCCTTGCTGGCAGCCCCAGCACCCTGCTGCCAAGCCACTAGCAGCTCAGAGCTCACTGTATCTGCCGGCTCTGAGTGAGTGGAGATTAAAATTTATTCCAGGGTAGATCCAGCCCTGCATTGTGTGTTGGCAGCCTCAGGGGTGGGTCCCTTTGTAAGCAGGAAGAGGTTTGGGACACCAGAGGAGAAGGTGTCAATCTTCTCCAAGGTATGACCTTGACCCAATCTGGTAGGCAGTGGCCTCAGAGTTCCCATAGACAAGGGACCTCTGGGTAGGGCAGGTGCAAAGTTAGCAGTGCCAGGCATGGTGGTTTCAGCTCCAGGGGGAGGGTGCTGCCCAGAGAATTATTCCACAGGTCCCTGAAGGTGAGACTCACAGGTCTTCCCTGCAGACATACACACACTTACTCACGTCCCAAAACTAGGCACCTGGAGGCACATACCAAATAGTGACATATATGGATCCCACCGGAAGCTGGAGACTTGCTGGCACCTTAAAGCGCACACAACTAGGCAGGGAAAGACTTATAGGGAGCCCCTTGCACACATCAGATCCCTGCCACACCCTGCCTCACCAAAGGCCAAACACACAAATACCGGCTAACACTGTTTTCATACCAGAGAGCACGTGTGCATGTGTGCATACAAACGCGTGTGCGCACGCGCGCGCGCACACACACACACACACACACACACACACGGTGGGGGAGACAGGGAGACAGAGAGAGCGAGCGAGAGAGAGCAGGAGGGGGGGGGGACAGGAAGGGGCTGTGAGCATCAGAGACAGGGATGCCAGTGAAGAGGCTCCCAGATTCTGGTCCAGGGAGGAATGGAGACCCCTCCCAGAAGGATGAGAACTCCAGGCGGGCCTGGAGGATTGGTCCATCTATTCATCTTGGCTGCCCTGGGTCTTTATCCGTGGGCTTTGTACCAAATGGCCTTGTGCCAAGCAGGACAGAATGGGCAGAACAGAGAGTGTGGTAACGCCCAGGGAGTTAGAAGCACCAGCTCATGCTGCCGACCCCCTCTGGGGCCAGACACCGTGGCAGATGCTTTTCATTTATTGTTAAAAAGAGCCCTTAGGCCTTCCCTAGAATCTCTATGGCCACCCAGTTTCACAGATGACCGACTGACAGAGTCAGACAAGACCCATGTCTCTGCCTCCTCCAGGGTTCCTGCAAGACCTTGCTTCAGCTCTGCCCTGTCCTCATCCTCCTTGTCACCTCCCCGAGAGGACAGACCAAGCACCAGCTGTGGAAAAACGATTTATTTCAGGATTAGAGTTGATCTTCCCATGAAGACCTGCTCCCTCAGGATAACAAACTTAGAGAGCTTGACTCCTGGTTCTGGATCTTACAAGAAGAAGCTGGCCACCAGAGTTTAGGGCAGGTGATTAGAGCTGTCAAGGACTGCTGAGAACACACCCCACCCACACCCCCCCAGGAGGACAGCCATCCCTTGGAGTATAGCTGTCACTGCTGGGTGAAGGAGTGGGCCTTCTACCTCACCATCCATGGTATAGTCTGCTCTAGGCTGGGGGTAAGGCCTATGGAAGGAATGGGGATGGAAAAGAAGTTCCTGAAGGTTATGGTCAGAGAGGGTGGGGCTCAGCGTGCCTGGCTAATCCGAATACCAGAGTGGGAGTGGGGCTTCGGGTACACGAGTGGGTGGTTGTGTGCGTCAGTGTGTGTGGGGGAGAGTCTGTGTGTGTGTGTGGCGTGCCTGGGTGCCGTCTTTGTGTGTGTCTGCCTAGGCTTTGTACGTCAGGAGCTTGGAACTTGCTGTGAGATCTCTGCTCTGTGTGTGTGTGTGTGTGTGTGTGTGTGTGTGTGTGTGTGTGTAAGTGTGTGTGTAAGAGATCACGCACGGTGGGTAGTATTTGCATGCATAACTCCTGTTCTGTTTGTGATTAAATATGGTAATAGAAGCATATACGTACAATGTTAGGGTTTGGATATCTATGCAGTGTCTGGGTGAATGTAATCTGTGTGGACAGGGCAGGCAGGGCTTGTGTGTAACTGGTGCTGTGTGCAGATGGACATGGTACTTCCTTGCATTCCGCACATGCCAGAAACAGTTGCCAGGGCCAATCCTTAAGGCCTGATGTAGGTAATTGTGGGATTGGACTAGAGGTAAGGGGAAAGTCATCAAGAGAATGTTTGGGGGGCTGGGGATTTAGCTCAGTGGTAGAGCGCTTACCTAGGAAGCGCAAGGCCCTGGGTTCGGTCCCCAGCTCCGAAAAAAAGAACCAAAAAAAAAAAAAAAAAAAAAAGAGAATGTTTGGGCTGTCTCCTTTGAGGAACCACGTCTGATCCCTGACCCCAGCCTAGAGCTATGGGTGGGGGCATAGATAAATAGATGGGTGTTCTCTAGAGCAGAAAAATGAGGGTGGGGGATTACATCATGAGTTGCATGTGTAGTTACATATGCAATTGTGAATCCCTGACTCTGGCGGTGTGGGATGGGGGTCCCCTGCCTATGTAGTCATAGGCATATGTGTTAGCACAGATCTGGAGGAAAGGATGGAGTGGTATTCTGCAGGGAAGAGGATCCAGATTTAGAAACCATACACACACACACACACACACACACACACACACGCATGCACACACACATGCACACACACACATGCACACACACGCACACATGTGCACGTTCCCAAATACAATCACACTGGCAGCTCTCACATGACATGGGTTTCAACGGACCCATGGTTTCTTCCCGTGGTCTCAACCAATAGAGGTCCAGTTGATAGGTCTTTCCATTGTGGAGGACACTGGGAAGGGGTCACATTCAGGACCCGAATTCTGAGTCATCTCCATGCCCCCAGAATCCAGGCCAGCCCCTGGGCCTTGAGTAAACCTGAAAGGAGTCTTCAGTCACACAGATGAGCCCGCCCGGGCACAGCAACATGCTACACACCTTGTCCCTGACATCTCTATGGGTCTGGTAAGTCCAAGTAATTATTTCTAGTTTACAAAGGAAAAAGAACGAGCCTTAGGAGGCTCTAAGATCTAAACTCTGTCTAAAACCACACAGATAGTGATGGATGGAGGCTTCTTATGGCCCCAGACTCTTCTATTTTATCCTATGAGAAAGGGAGACGTTGTACGGCTGGTGATAATGGGTCAAGGGTCATAGGTCAAAAGCTCTAGCGGTGTCAGTTGTCTTGGCTCTCTTATCATTCAGCCACGCAGGGAGTATTTACTGAGGACCCTCCTGTGCCTAAGGTAGTGCTGGGTGCTAGGGGGCCAGCTGCGACTAGACAAAGTCCTGTCTTCGTGGAATTCACAGCTCCCAGTTGGTATGGAGGGAGATAGGGGATGTGCATACACAGGAAAAAGAAAGCACATTTTCAGAGTGATGAGCGCTACCAGGGCCGTGCAACTGAGGCACAGCATGGAGCGATGGGGGAGGGGTGACTTTAGAGGTGCAGCCAGGGAGGTAATACAGGAGCTGGTTAGAAGTGGTGCACCATGGGAGCTTCTAGGAAATAGTCTGGAGGTTTTCATGAACGATGAGGGGATCATGGGACCAGTTGGGGTCTAGGAGTTGTGGGGTAAGGAAACTGGGCAGGTCTGGAGAAGCTGACAGGGACGGGGACATTCATAGCTTGGGACTATAAGAAGAGGCATTGGGTTTAAATGGAAGAAAGGGTTCAGTTGACCCAGGAGCATGACCTGGTGTCAGAGAGGTAGGAGTAGGAAGCCAGAGGTCAGGTCTGAGAGTCTGCACACTGGGACCTTGTTGCTGGCAGAGATGCTGGGAAGAGTGAGTACACTGGGGCTACTTTTGGAGGAAGAGGAAGCCATGAACTTGCGGATACACTGGGTCCCCGTGTCTAGAAGAGAGCAGAGGCTCAAAACATACTTGCTGGGTGAACACTTTGAAAGGAAGCCTTCTTGGTATGAGGCCTTGCGATTACTCCCATGCACTGTCTCGTATGCATGCACGGTGACCACCCAGCACCCTAAAGGACTCTCTACCCTTGGGACCAGAGAAGGTACACACTGCTCAAATGGACTGTATATAACCAGGAATCGATCCTCTGGGAGGGTTTTGTGAGGGAATATCTACCCCCTCCCCCTTTCCCCAGTCAACACCAAGAAAATAGAAAACACCCAACCCATATTACCCAAGGCCCCTCAACCCATTTAGTTAGACACACAGGACTTCCTGCAGGTGCCTTTTACGACAGAGCCCTCTGGGACCTATGACCCTCCCCCCCGCCCCCATCATGGGGGTGTTACGAATGAGAGCATGTGAGCGCTGAGGCAGACGACTACGACTGACAACGGCCGGCTGGGAGGAGATTGTTGAATGGGTTTGGATATTTTGGGGAATGTGGTGTGAGCTCCTTTCGGTGTCCCAGGTGGTTATGGGGTTGGAAAGACTTTGGTACCCTGGTCACAGGTGGCCCTGGATGGCCCTGGTGAGCAGGAACTGAGGGAACTGAGTGAGGGTCGCTCTAGGTCTCATCAGCTGAAAGGAAACCTGCCTAGGCTCTGGGCCAAATAAATCATTGGGAAGGGAAGAAGAACATTTTCTCATCTGTTTAAAGGGCAACCAAGCATAGCAGCTCTGGCCCAGCGGGAGGCGAGGCTGAGGCCAGGCGGGTGAGGCCAGGAAGTTCCCCTGCTTGACCCCCATCCTCTCATGAGCTGCCCCTCTGGCCTTGTCTTTGACAGTGTGCTGCCTCCCAGCCGGGATATTGGTGGTAGTTATTCTTAACAAAAATACTAATTAGTTGCAAATAAGATCATTATTGTAAAAGGCCCCTCCTCAGGGCCTAGCACTTGCTAATCCATACCTCAGGCCTTCCTAGACCCCAGGCAGAGAGACTGTTTATGCTCTTCGCCATTCCGTACATGAGAAAGCAGAGGCCCAGGAAGCAGGAAGGCTTTTCTCAAGGTCACCCAGCATAGCAGTAGGTCAGGGTAGGAGCCCCCTTACTGCCTCCATGTATGTATTTGGTCTCCTTCATCTCAGGCTCCAGAGCAGACCCACACAGGACACAAGAGCCGAGGTCACTGTCCTTTGCCTGGAGAGTAAGGATGCAGGGGGTGGCCCTTCACTCTGCTCAAGCCTTCTGGGCTTGAGCTCTGGATGGTGTCTCTTCCCAGGTTGTCTCAGCCTCAGGCTCCCTGGGTGTGTGGGGGTCCCTCCCGGGACTAAGATGCATTTTTCTCACCCCTGCCTGGGCTGTTCAGAGAAGTAATTTCTCTTCAACCAGCTGGATTTGAATATGGAAACAATTTGTAATTACTCCAAGTCCTCCTGGGCGGGCAAGCAAGCAGGCAGGCAGGCAGGCGGGTGGCATTATCACCAGAGTGAGTCTGGAAGGGCAGGGGCTCCTGGGAAAGCAGGTGGGGGAAGCCCTCATATAGGGAGGGCCTTCCCAACATCTGCCCTAGTCCAGACAGCTTCTGTACACCCCTGACAACTCCCGCTGTCTCTACCCAGTTTACCTAGCTTCTCTTTCCAAGGCTGCCCCTGTGAGTCCCTCATCACATCCCACCATTTCTATAGGGCAGGAGGTCAAGAAGTCAGGAGACTACCAAGGAACAGAGAAACAGATAAATAACTTCCCTGTCTCTCTGGAGGCCACCCCTCCTTGCACCCCTTACCCAGCTGGATCTCTCAGAGCAGAGGAAGAGGGTAGCTTTAGAGATCCAGCTGCATCACATCTGTAAGAGACCTGCCTGTGTTTCTCTTGGTGCTGGGTCTCCAGCATGCAAATGATCCTGACTATTCCTAAAGAGGGAGCCAGGCTCCCTATAGGAGAGGAAGGGGCCAGAGCTCTGAAGGACAACCTTGTAGGGACTTCCAAGGATTGGTCCCTGCATCCTTGTGAGCAGTCCATGTCCTGATCACACTCCCCAGTCTTGTCTACCTCCTCAGGGCTCCCAACTCCAGCAACTCTGTAGCTTCTCACAGCAGGCAAGTGAGGAAGGAGCCCAGGATTTCCCACTGTGTCTGGTGGCTGCCAATGCCTTGCAGATGGCAAGGCCTGCCTGGCTCAACGCTCACAATGGTAGCTGAGCCTTCTAACCATGCCAGGGTATGTTTGAAGATGCCTACCAAGAACCTAGGAGCTCTGCCTGCCAGTGCGAGGCCCAAGGCACTGGCCTTCTCAGGGCTCCCACAGGAAAAGGGAAGGTGTAAGCCCAGACCGCCCTCCTGCTTCACAAGGCCTCATAAATTCCCCTAAGGTGACAGACGAAATTCCTTTCTCACCCCTTATTACCTCCTTCCATTAAAGGATAATCTCTCCCAATCACTCACAACAAATGTCACCAGGACTGCTTTAGAGGGAGGGACAGAGGGAAGGGACAGGAGTTCTCTTTGCCTCTTCTGGGAAGAGGTGGGCTTTTCTCATCTTACTAGTCAGTAGGTGACAAAATTCGAGTTATCAGGAAAGGTGGAGTTAGCAATGAATGGGCAGTGGACCACCCTGTCGTTACAGCTCCGGCTCCTGCACGTGTGTGAACCTTCCCAAGTATGCTCCAAAGAAGACATTCCACCCTCATTGCAAAGCTGCCCCCTGCTGGCTTCTCTGCCCAGAGTCATCGGATTAACCTACTTGTTTTGGCTGCTGTGGTGTGTCCCCAGTCGGCCCACCTTCCTGGTGGCAACATGCCCAGGCCACAAACAGCCTGACCAGAGTCCTGAGCCATGAACATCTCTCCGGGTACCGCCTGAGCCATGTGGGCTTAGGCCCCACCCAACTGTTCCTGGGCACAGTGCCAGGATGGGGTGGGTCTGTGCATCTCTGTGGCTTCTACACAAACAGATGCAACATGGGGGCGCCCCTGGCACAGAGAAAGGCACTTGTGGGAGAAGAGACTCGGGAAAACATGTAACATACTGCACACGTGTAGCATCCCCGTGCCTAGGGACATACAATATCGCAGCGATTAACACCAGAATATGCAGTAAACATGCCACGCTGCGGGGGTATGTGTGTTGCTTCTACATACTAGTTACCCATAGCAGTCTACACACATGTGGCACCTGTGAGCTTCTACACATACAGTATTCTTAAGGCACACGGAAAAAGCAGCATGCATTCAGGACCTGAGCGCATGTCGATGCATATGTGCAGCATTTGCATGCACCCAGCCAGGCAATATTGCAGTGCACACGCAGGGCACCTGTATGCATATGTAAAGTTCAGTGCACGAGTGGCACCTGCATGCACGGGGACACGCAATATGCACTGCATATTGGGGAGGGGAGGATACGCTTTAGCCTTCACAGCTCGGGAGACCCTGGCTGCGCTAGACGCCACTGGCCTGGGGTATCGCTGGAGGGGTATCACCGATAGGCTCACTCTGCAGTCCAGGCGGTCACAGGCGGTCACAGGCAGGGTGGGGGCTTACCCCGGGTTTCTCCCGCGCCGGCGCCTGGGGCCCAGGGTGGGGAGGGGGGAGGGCGCGCTTGGCTCGCCTGGCGCTGCTCCCCCTTTAACAGGAGGCGGCGCGCGTCGCCCCCGCCCCCCCGCCCCTTCTCCCGCGGCTCCTCGCGCCCGGCCCGGCGCGCGCCCCCTCCCGGGCCCGGCCCGCGCAGGCGCCGCGTCCCGCCTCGGCCGTCACTCGGCCCGGCGCGCGCTGCGGGCAGCGGCCGGAGCGGCCGGAGGAATCCGGTTCGGTGGCAGCGGCGGCGCTGGGAGGCAGAGAGGAGGATGCGGCACCGGCGATTAGAGGCTGGGGCTGCGGCCGCCGCCCGCGAATAGGAGGCGGCGCGCGGCGCGGGCGGTGCTCGGGGCGGGGAGCGGGGGGCGGCGCGGCGAGGAGGCGGCGGCGGCGGCAGGAGCCCGCGCCCGGCCCGGCGCCCGCCCGCCCGCCCCGTGCAGCTCCGCGGCGCTTGCTCTGCACCCGCCGCTCGGCGGAGCGGGAGCCTCGGGCCTCGGCGCGGCTGCGGCGAGCTGCCCTGCGCCCGGCCCGGCCCCCGCCTTAGGGATGGCAAACTTGCGCCCCGCGGCCGCCTCCACCAGCGCCGGCCCCCGCTCCTGCTGCTGACGGCGCCCAGGTGAGTGCTCGGCCCCAGACCCCAGCCGGCCCCGCACCGAACCCCCGCGCGCGGTCCCGAGTGCCCGCACTCGGGGTGCTCCGTTAGCCCGTCTTGCTTAATTCTCCTCCGGCCCGAACAGAGTCTGTCCAGTGCTCACCCAGCCCCCGGCTTAGGAGGGACTCCCAAGCCCCGGTCCGAAGCCCCTTAGTCTCCCGCGAACCCCTTTGCTACCCCCTCCCCCAGCCTGGACCGACCCCTTGCCGTCTATATCGAAGTCCCCCACCTTTAGAATTCTGACCCAGACTGCCACACTGCTGTCGCGAGTCTTGCCCTGTCTCGGCCAAGATCCCAGCAGTGCGCCCCCGGTCTTGATTTGAACCCCCTCTCCAACCTGCAGCTCGACTGTCCCCCTCCCCCATCTCCCCTCCTAGTCTGGCCGCGGGACTCTGGACCTCTCCTCGACTCTGCCCGGAGTCGTTCCGGTCCCCAACCGTGTCTGCTACTGCCCTCCCCCGCGCCTGTACGGCGACCATGCTTCCCCTCTATTTCTGCCCCGAGTGCCCCTTCCCCCATATCTGCCCAGAGTCCCGCCTTCCCTTTCCAATCTCTGCTGCAAGTCCCCTCCCCCTCAGCCTGGAATTGGGGCCGTGTCCCCCTTGCTCCTCCAAGCCCCTTTCCCCAGGCCGAGATCTCCATCGGACCCGCATCCGACTCCCGCGTTCGTCTTTGGCCGGACACCCGCCCCCCCATCCCTATCCTCCCACCACCGGCCTCAGAGCCAGGCACCAGACGCACTCCCCTGCAACCCTGGGGGTTGGCATGATTTGGGGGGCTGTAGGCTGTGAAGTTGGCGGCCACTCCTGCAGTCGGCTTGGTCCGAGGGCACAGCCGCGGGAAATCCTCCGCGCCACGGCTAGTGCAGAACGGGCGACCAGTCTGTTGCCCGCGCGGGGGAGGGGCGCCCAGACCGAGAGATGCCGCCCGCCTGCCCGCCTTGCCAGCTGCCTGCCCGGCCCCTGGGCGTCCTCTGGCGCCCCCTGCCCGCATCCCGAGACCCACCGCCCCCTCTCTCGCGGACAGCCCCGGGTTTCCGCAACCCAAGCGTTCGTTAGGTGTCTGCGGGACTGACGCTGGGAAGTCCCTGGGGAGATGAGGTTGGTGGGCGAGGCCAGGTGCCCAAACACTCCTGGTTGTAAGACTGTGTGCTTTGGGGGGGGAGAGGGGTGGTGTGCGATGGAAGGCTCATCCCAACAGCAAGTCAGGAACCCTTTGAGGACCAGGCGCAGCTCAACTGAACCTGCTTTTCAGAATGGGCTGGCTGCTTCTTGGGTTTGAGTAGGTGTCCCTAGGGAGCTTCTGTCTGTCTACCCTCCATTACATTCCTCACAAGAGAGGGGCAAAGGCACACTCTATCTAGCTTTGAAGGCTGTGAACAAACCCACCTGACCCAGGGACAGAGCAGACACCTGGAGAGTTGGGGTCAGCAATGACACCCTGGTGATGTTTTGAGGAGGGCAGGGACCAAGACTAACAGAGGTGATCTTCCTCTCGGTTTCCCTTCTGCCTCCCTCCTCACTACCTCATTCTGTCCCCTCCCCTCTCTTCAGAAAGGGACAGACAGGTCTCATTTAGGGTGTGTGTCAGTGGTGGGGATTTCTTAACACAAAGGGAGGTTCTAGTTAGTCTCTGTTCTCCTCCCTCCCTTCTTCCCTCCCACCCCTCAGCTTTTGAAGGTAAGTAGCTGAGACTCAGCTTTTGATCTGGTGGCCTGGGTTCAAAACCTGTGTGAGCTGGCCACACTACTTAACCTTTCCAAGCCTCAGTTGACCTCCTATGAAATGGGTCAGTGACCACTGCCATGTATTGTTGGTGGCAAATGGAATCGGATTGTACTATGAAGTGTCTGACATTCGTCAATACTCATGATGATGCTTTCTGCTGTTTCCTATCAAAGCCAAGGTCAGGTCCCTCCCGCCTGCTAATCCCAGGGAGGAAGATAAAAGGAGTTCTATTTTCTTCACTCTAACCTTCAGAATAATAAAGACAGAAAGTGTCTTCACCCCTCCAACCCCAAAAGGGCCCAGGAAGCCTGCGACTGTTAGTTTCTGCCTCTTCTTCCCTGGTTCTGCAACATCCGGATCCTCCTTGGCCACAGGGGCACCAGTGAAGGCCAAGCCCAGGGCTTTGAGGTCTAGATTAAAGTATAGAGGCAGTGGAATCAGTATAGAGAGACTCTAGCCTAGGCGCCCAAAGGCAGGCAGTCCGTTAGAGGTGGCCCACATAGAAAACCAGCCCTTTCCCTCTTCCCACCCCTTGGTGATTAGACATCGTCAGGAACTTTCCAGGTTTCTTAGCGCTGCAGGTCAGAGTTAGGGGCAACCTGGTCTGAGAGCTGGGGTGTTTAGAGAAGCCTAGCATTCAGTGACTGACGTGATTGCTTCAGCGAAGGACTGGTAGCAGGAGGGAAGAGAAACGAACCCGTAGTGTTCTCTGGTCGGTTATTTTGTCTTCTGGCAGTGGGGCTGGACCTGGGTTCTAGCGGGGAGTGGTAGCTTCTGAGCTATCCTCCCGCCGCCGCCGGGGCAGTCCTGACACTGGGGAACAAAAGCTTTCGGTTCCTGTAGCAACCGCTCCAGCTGCTGCAAAGTTCCGGGGAGGCGGGCGGAGGGCGGCTGAGTCACCGCCCCCTCCCCTGCCACCCGCACGCCCCCGCCCCCGCCCCCGGGGGCCGCCCCTCATCCAGGTCAGCTTGGCCAGCCTTTCTCTCCGCGTCTGCCGCAGGCCTCCGGAGCGACCCTCTCTGTCATCGGCCCTGAAAGGCCTCACCCGGGTTGCCCGCTCCTTCGGTCCCGCCCCCCTAGCTCGAGAGGCTGGATGGAGGGTGTGCGCCTCTCTGGGTGCCAGAGCTCTTGGAGAGGGGTCCACGAGCGCCCTGCCCCCAGCTCGAAGCAAGGGCGGGAGACCCGGAGGCCCCCTGGCAGGCACCGATGCTGCTGAGGATGAGTGACGGGCGCGTGAATTGGAGCTGTCAGGTGGATAAACGCGACGGATGTGCGCGTCGCCGCGCCCTCTTCCCCGCTAGGTGCCCCTCCTCTGCCCAAGGCCAGGGCTCTGGACTCCCTGCCCAGTGTCCATGCTCTCCCTGTAGACAAGAGTCGATCTGATCCAGGGGACACCCTGGATAGCCGGCCCGGAGGTGCCCCACCCCCTCTGCTCCTCACCTTCCACTCCAGCTACCTTAGGGTCCTTCTTTGGTGAAAAATGGAAGCCCGAGGCTGGGAAGATCTGAGGGGTCTTCCAGGATCCCCATTCTCTCTGAATCTAGACAGAGAGGAACTCCTGGGAGTTCTGAGGGTGCTTAGCCGGGGACTGGGTCCCCGAGAAAGACTACTCCAGGCAGCTCTTCTATCTCAGTTAAGGGAAGTCCTGAAACCTTTTTGACCATCTCCACCACCTTGTTTGACCCAGGCCTTGGAGCTGACCTTGACCTCTCTACTTTCTAGCAGTTGTACCTTGGGAGGCGTCTGTGGTCTTCCTCGACTTTGAAGTGACAATGGTACTCTTGGATTAACCCAAAGAGCATTCCCTGGTGCAGGAACGGGGGTGGGGTGGGGGGCTCAGGCAAGAGGAGTATCAGTATCAGCACAGTTCTAAGAGACCAGGAACAGAGCTCATCCGTTTGTGGTGGGTCAGGCTACATGTTAGGGAGACTGATGGAGAAGGAATGCATGTGCCATTCTGAGGTAGTGATGACACTGCACTCCCCAGAGAGGGAAACTGAGGCCCAGGTAGTTATGCATGGCTAATAATCACTTGGCCACCTGGGAGGATCCTTCCAAGTCTTTTTCCTGGGTATGGGCTCTGGGTCAATATCTCTAGGAGGACAGGCCACCACCGCACACTTCAGGAAGATGTCAAATAAGGCCATGGCTGTGACCCAGCTCCAGTTGAGTGTTTACGTTAATGTGAAGGGTAGGAAGGTGAAATACCTTCCCTCAGCTTCAGTCTCTTTATGAAGCAGGGGCTATGGAGGACCATACCCTGAGGGTGGGGTCAGATCCTGGACTGGGTATGACATGTCTGGAGGAGACTACGTGGGCATGGGAATGGGCCAGTGTGTACCGGTGATTCCCTTCTGGAGAAGCCAGACCTTGGCAAGGACCAGTTCGGACTTAGTGTTTCTTGATGAACTGGGAGCAGCGGAGATGGGACCAGGGCTCTGTGGTGCCCCAGCTCTAAAAAACACAAGGAGGGAGCGTTGGGCAGTCTCACACAAAGGCAGTCCCACCCAATTAGCTGTCGTAAAACAGGGTCGCAGGGCCAAGCACCTGTGTGTGTCCACACATGGGAAGAGGTGAATCTCTGCATGTATGCAGCGGTCTGGTGTCACTGTGTGTGTGGTGTGTGCATTCCCGTGTCCACATATATTCGGCAATGATGCGGCGCTTGTCACAGATCTGCATGCATATGTGCCTGATCATATGGAGAACACTGTAAGTGCACATATATAACCCGTGTGTGCGTGCTTTTGAGTATGTATGTCTCTGGCCCCAAGTCTGTTGAAGCCCAGGTCTGTTGAGGTGTATATACCTCAGGGACCAGGTTGCCTGCCTTGCTCTAGGTGGGGGAGGGGAGGCCAGTTATAATGAGCCCCCACCTCCCCTCTGCTGAGCTGCAGCCATGGCCTGAATTTTGCAGCCTGCTTAAAAATAATTGGGGGCAGCAGGGGGGATTGGATGTCACTCATCACCCTCTGCCAGCTTCTCTGGTTGCCGCAGCAGCCTGGGCGGACTGAACACTTTGGGACGGGCAAGATTGCAGGAGGGAGGGAAGGCCAGGGCTCCAGCCCCTTTTTCAGCCTTGCAGAGAGTAGGGCAGAGACAGCCTGTCCTGGCTTCTGCCGGCCTTTGGAGGAGAGTGGGGTAGCTTCTCTTCAGTGAGTGAGCCTGGTGCTGCACGGCCTCCTTCCTTTCCCGGATGGTTGGGGAAGGACAGTGCATGTCTATGGGGCTCGGCCTGGCTCAGAGGTGCCCCATGTGAGAAAGTAGCCTTTGGAACTCTGTGCATGCTGCAGGAGGATTGAATTACCGGAGCTCTAATTTCTATCTCCTGCTCCTGGAACTATTTAGAACAATCCTGGGGAAATTTGTCCCTAGGGGACAGCTGTGTCTTAGAAAAGCCTAGCCACACCTGTAGGCTGTTCTGTGGTTGTGTCACTTGTCCACTTGGCCTGAATCCCAAGCAACAAGCTAAGGGAGAGCACAAGCAAGAAGTCCTGGGGTGGGGGTGGGAAGGGGGTGGAGGTGGGGAAGGGGTGGGGTGGGGCAGATTGTGGGCCTAGCCTGAGGTCCCGAATTCCAGTTCTAACAGATTCACGTGATCTTGAACAGGTGGCCTTGTATTTTCCTCTAACATGAAGCTCTGAATCATATGAGTCCGTGCAGTCCCGTGGGCTGTGTGGTGGCAGAGAGGACAGAGACTGTGTGGCCATGTTAGAATTGGACTGGAATTGAGGCAGATCTAGATTTGTACCAGGCTATTTTGAGGCAGCAGGGTAGAAGCTGGGCGGGGGTGGTCACTGGTTCTCTGTGGGTCTGATGGGTGGGAAGGTAGTTGCAGCCTTCTGGCCTGACTGCCTTGCAGGGTGGGTCTTGGGCCTTATGTGTCTGGCCTGGAGTGAATTTGCTCTTGCTGACTGACCAGCTGAGCATAGTACTTTGAGGGAAGGAAGTCAAGAGACTGGTCTTCACTCTTCAGACACTGAGAGAATACACTGAGAGCCGTGGGCCCTTTGCCAGGCCTTGGACGCTAATCCTGTGGAGAAGACAGGAAGAGGGGCTATGGTGGGAATTACTGTGCCCATTTTGTAGATCAGAAAATCAAGGTTCATGAGGCTCACCCACCTCAGCAAGTGACTAGCTGAGCTGGGCGGAAGCCTGGCACCTCCCTCCCCGTTCCCACAGCAGCGGTGCCCATGGCATTCACACTGGCGATATCTTGTCTTCCTTGGGCAACGGCTGGGTTGGGCATAGTTCCTGGCACCTGGCAGTGACTCCGCCCCTTCCTCTCTCGCTCAGTGAAGGGAGAGAGTGAGAACATTGTTCCGGGAATAACCTTGAATCTCGCTGATTTATAAAAAAGCAAATGGTTGTCAAACCCCACCACTTTGGCTGCTGGATTACACACGGCACTCCTCGCAGCTGATCACGACACGCTGTGACTGAGAGCAGTGGCTCTGGAGGATCCAGGGGGTGTAGGGATGGCACTGGATGCATACGTCAGGCCGACACCTCTGGTCGGCATGCTGAATAGGAGGGGCTGCACGCGATCTTGATGACTAAAGCTCTTAGAAACCATCAGCATCCAAGCCTCATTCTGGAACCTTCCCCCAAGTCATCTCATTTTGCCCTTGTAGGAGAGATGAGCAAGGAGAATTTATAGGATACCAGGAGATAGTCCAGCCATTTTACAGGAGGAAAATCCAAGGCAGAGAGAGGTCATCTGCCTGGTCTAAGGTCACAGACAGGCCCAAGTGACTTAAAAGAGAACGGTCAGAACCACGGGTCCACTACCTGTAACTGGTCACTGGAGCCCCACAGCACTTGCTGACTGACCTGGGGCCCTGCTGACTTCTGTTTTTTCCCACAGGGCAAGGGACATAGGATGACCCCAGCCTGTCCCCTCTTACTGTCTGTGATTCTGTCCCTGCGCCTGGCCACGGCCTTCGACCCTGCCCCCAGTGCCTGCTCTGCCCTGGCCTCGGGCGTGCTCTACGGGGCCTTCTCACTGCAGGACCTCTTTCCCACCATCGCCTCGGGCTGCTCCTGGACCCTGGAGAACCCAGACCCCACCAAGTACTCGCTCTACCTGCGCTTCAACCGACAGGAGCAGGTGTGCACACACTTTGCCCCGCGCCTGCTGCCCCTGGACCACTACCTGGTCAACTTTACGTGTCTGCGGCCTGGTCCGGAGGAAGCCACAGCCCGGGCGGAATCAGAAGTGGGGCGGCCAGAGGAGGAAGCGGAGGCCGAGGCAGCAGCCACGGGCTTGGAGCTGTGTGGTGGCTCAGGCCCTTTCACCTTTCTGCACTTCGACAAGAACTTCGTGCAGCTGTGCCTGTCGGCTGAGCCCTCGGAGGCCCCACGTCTGCTAGCGCCTGCTGCCCTGGCCTTCCGC
Organism: Rattus norvegicus; assembly: GCF_021556685.1. Taxonomy (NCBI): domain Eukaryota; kingdom Metazoa; phylum Chordata; class Mammalia; order Rodentia; family Muridae; genus Rattus; species Rattus norvegicus. The sequence goes on from NC_141538.1 coordinate 148,343,787, forward strand.
TTTGTGGAGGTTTTGCTTATCAACAACAACAACTCCAGCCAGTTCACCTGCGGCGTGCTCTGCCGCTGGAGTGAGGAGTGTGGTCGGGCTGCAGGCAGGGCTTGTGGCTTTGCTCAGCCAGGGTGTAGCTGCCCTGGGGAGGCTGGGGCCAGCCCTGCCACCACCACACCTCCGGGGCCTCCAGCTGCCCACACCCTGTCCAATGCCTTGGTGCCTGGGGGCCCAGCCCCTCCTGCTGAGGCCGACTTGCACTCGGGGAGCAGCAATGACCTGTTCACCACCGAGATGAGATACGGTGAGTCTGAGTAAAGCCTCATGGGGGCGGGGCATCGAGGGGAATGACTGACGGTGTCTGCTGGTGTCCATCCTGGCCGGTCCCAGCCATTTGCAGAGTCATTCACGGATGTCGCCTCTGTTCTCAGCCTTGTCCGGATGGAAAGGTCATCAAAATGAGATCTCACTTGAGCGAGATGCAGATGAGGGAGTTCCGAGTGAGGCAGATGCCTGGGCAGGGGACCTTTAGATGGCCAGTGGAGCCTCCAGAAGAGAAGGGTGTGGGATCACAGACCCGCAGAACAGGTGGGGAGGAGACAGACCACAGGAGTGGTGAGGCCATCTCAGGCAGATGGAGCACTGAGGCCCAAAGCTGGAGCGCATGGCTGTGGCAGACCCTGGCACTGTGAGTTGACAAATTTGCCTGGAGGCTGGAGTAGACAGGGAGCCGAGATGTGTTCCTGCCCACACAGGTCAGTGGTTTTTGGCAGTACCCCAGGGTCAGGGCAGAAGGAGGTGAGGAAGAGTGCTTGGGTGAAGAGGCCAGAGCTCTGAGGATACCTCTGAGGGCTGGACTGGCTCAGCTCCCAGGGTCCCATCTCCCACTCTGGGCCCATGTCTTCTGGGACCTAGGCTGCCAGCTGCTGGCACTTCCTGCTGACTGGGCAAAAGCTCTTGGAGTCCTTGCGCCTGCCTGCTCCCACACCCACCCCAGCTTCACAGTCACGGCCACCTTCCACTGACCCGCTTCCTGTAGCTTCCAGTCCCAGCTCCTACCCACCAGCTGGACCCTCCATGCCTGGTGACCGTGCTGTGCCAAGAAGTGACTTAGGGGCCATCGGAGATAGATAGATAGATAGATAGATAGATAGATAGATAGATAGATAGATAGATAGATGGGTAAGAGTAGGTCTGGGAGGCTGGTCCACATATTGGGAGGCCCTTTGCCTCTCTGTGCCTCAGTTTCCCTAAATGCTGCCTACCCTGGAGAGGAGGAAGGAGGCATTTAGATCTCACTGAGTATTTACAAAGGGTCAAGGAGGCTCCCATGAGAGCACTGGAGGGACTAGAAGAGGGTGGAACCTGTCCCTATCCGTGTTTTGGAGACTAGAGCCCAGGAACTGCGCTCTATCTGTAAGGGTTTGCATCACTAACAAAGGCATGGTTTCTCTGAAACTGGGAGGCATCCCCGAATTAGTTAGAAGGGGAGTCATGACAATAGCTTCTCCCAGTGCAGCGGGGACCTTTCGGGCCTCCCCCATGAAACATCTGGCATCATGCCCACATGGGCACAGTGAGGACCCAGTGGCCTTGCGGTGGCCTCTCTCCCAGACCAGCTTGGCCTCTAACAGCGGTCGATGAAGCCATCCGTGTGACAGCCAGGCCGTGGGCAGGTTACAGGCCCTGGAGGCTGGCCTGGGATTTAGTGCCTGCAGGAAGAAATTGAATTTTGCTTCTTTGTTGAACATCAGCGGAGAGCACCCGGCATATATCAGGAGGTTTATGGCTCCTCCTGCGTGGCCACTACTACTGTCACCTCCCCTACGCTGCTTAGCTAAGGGCTAGTTCTTTTGTTTGGCTTTCCCTAAGGTCCACTGGCCCTAGTGGTTTGGAGTGGACGGAGCAAGGCTTTGCCCTCCTGGATGGGCACTGGCTGGGCAGGTTGCCATGGGTAGCACAGAGCCAGGAGCAGCCAGCTGGGTTTGGTTGAAGCCGGAAGCAGGATCTGGTTGGTAGCTAGGGCATCTTCAGGAGTCAGAGAGGGCCAGTGACCGGAAGAGTTCTATTATCGGACCCTGCGGGAGGATCCTTGAGTGTGAGACAGATGGTGGTCGGATGGCTGGTTGTTCTTGAGGCTCTCGGAGCAAAGATTGCTGAGTTGGAGGGCCTGGTCATCCTCAGGCATGACCTTTACTCTGCCCCCTTTCCGTCTGGCACCTCTTCAGGTGGTTGCTCTGTAGGGAGAGTGCCTGTGGGGAGCTGGTATGGGGGATGTGGCATCAGCTGACATATGCGAGCTGAATTTACCCAGCATACTGGTACCCGGAGATTGCTGGCACAACCCCTTCTTCTCCCCCAAGCAGGCAGGAGGCTCTTTTGCTCTGTCACTTTCTCTCCCCTGCCTTTCTGATGTGAGAGGCAGCGGGTACCTGACTCAGTTCGTTTCATGTGCCAGGGTAAGGTGTTTCTCTTGGCCAGAGGCATTGTCAGAGCCCAGAACACACTGCTATCCTCACCAAGACCTTGGACTTCCTCCACACCATTCTCTGTGCCACACCCTAGAATGAAGAATAGGCTGGCACGGAGCTGCCAGACAGAGAGGAAGGTTTGTGGGGTGGTGAACAAGAAGGGATCCTCTGCCAGGAACTGGGGCAGGGAAGGGAGCGAGGCTCACCCTCTTTGGGGCATCCTTGGGAGACAAAGCAGGATGGACGCAGGGTGACACCAGACGAGACAATAAGGAGGCCAGGGGCAGTGGGGTGCCTTGGCCCGCCTCGGAGCTGAGTGCGTTTGACAAGAGGGTACAGGCGCCTGTTAATTTCACGCAAACTGCCTTTGATAGATCTCTTGTTATTTTTGGTGAGTTGAGCCATAAATTTGTGCCATCTTGCTGCCGCAATCTGTTAAGTGTGGGGAGAGGAAGAAAGAGAAGGCAGGCAGGAAGGAGCTCTCAGAAGACTGGCAGAGAGGCTGGCTGAGGCCAGAGCTGGGAGGTGAGTCACAGGAGTGGTGCCCACTGCTGAGCTGAGGATGGGTCCAGCTCTTGCCCACGAATCCCCCTGGACTAGGGAGCATTTGTGCAGAGAGATGGCTGTGCCCGGTGAAACCTGGAGAGCACCCCTTCCCAGTACGACTTCCTCTCTTCTCTGCTTCACAACTCTCTTCCCCTCAGGACCCTTTTTCTCCTGGGCCGCATGTTCTCAGCTTCCTCTCCCCTTCATCCACACTCCATTCCTGAGGCAGAGCCACCAGGGCAGGCTGTGGACTCCTGGGAGGCATGAAAGGCTTCAGATCCCTATCCTGCCTCTGCCACTGTGTCATTTGGACAAGTTGCTGTCTCTCCTGGAATGCCTCAGGGACCCAAGATCTCTATGTGTCACTCTCCCAACCCAGTGCCTGAGTCCATAGCTCTACCAGAGCACCCCGGCCTGCTGTGCTCGGAGCCCTTTCCTGGACACAGCTGTCTGCTCTACAACCTCCCCTCCATGTCCCTCCTGCCCGCCCACTGAACCCCTCGTTGACCTTACAGCCCCTGCTTTCTGCCTCTGCTTGCTTTTTCCTTCCCTTTCACCCTTGGTGACCAGAACTCTCCCATCCTGCTAAGCCTTATATACACATGTGTTACCACCCTGTAGTTGCTAGGAAGGACTGTGCCATCGGGGCTTGAGAGTAGGTTTTCTCCCTCCGACTCAAGCCAACGTCTTCTGTGTTGGGTCAGCTGCTCTCTGATGGCAGGAAATGGCGTCTCACCTGCTGCTCTGAGGCTCCCGTGGTAGGAAGCAGTTCCTCTCTCTCTGCAAAGTGGGAGAGACCTAGCCCACAACGTGTCCTGGGGTCCTGTCAGTGCAGAATTTTCAGGGCTTTCAGCATGGCCTGCCAGTCAGACATATTACTGTGTCATTTATTTATTTATTTATTTATTTATTTATTTATTTATTTATTTATTATATTTATATGAGCACACTGTAGCTGTCTTCAGACACACCAGAAGAGGGCATCGGATCTCATCACAGATGGTTGTGAGCCACCATGTGGTTGCTGGGAATTGAACTCAGGACCTCTGGAAGAGCAGTCAGTGCCCTTAACCACTGAGCCATCTCTCCAGCCCCACATTACTGTGTCTTTAGCTGTGGAGTTTCTCCCAAACCTTGACCAAGCTCTGAGTGAGACCAGGATAGAGTGAGGGAAACTTTATGTACTCTCAAGTCACATAGTGGCCACTGGTATACAGTGATAGTCAGGGCCATACACTGAAGTGGCCCAGTCCTGAGCCGTGTGACCCCAGACAAGCGACTTCACAACTATTTCTGTCATCCCTGACGAGAGGCCAGGAGAGCTGGGCCCTGCAGTACCGTGAGAGCTCAGTGTGGTACCTAACTACGTTAAGTTTCTTTCCTGTTACCAACGTCACAATACCATATCCTCAGTGTGTTCTGAAGAAAAGAAGTTTACTTTGGCTCATGATTCTGTTCCAAAGTCAAGGGCCTGTGTCTGGTGATGACCTTTTTGCTGGCGAAATTCCCAGGTGGTATATAGTTCTATCACACGGCAACAGAGGGACCATGTGTATGTGTGTCTTCTCTTTTCTTTCTTTCCTTCCTTCATTTCTCAGTATGTATCTGTGACTGGCCTAAAACTTGCTCTGTAGACCAGGCTGTCCTCAAACTCAGAGATCCATGTGCCTCTGCTGGGACTAAACTCATGTGACCATGCCCACCCAGTTTCTTCCTATTAATACTATATTTAAGTTGTTGTTTCTTCTTCTTCTTCCTCTTCTTCTTCCTCTTCTTCTTCCTCTTCCTCCTCCTCCTCTTCCTCCTCCTCCTCCTCCTCCTCCTCCTCCTCCTCCTCTCTCTTCTTCTTCTTCTTCTTCTTCTTCTTCTTCTTCTTCTTCTTCTTCTTCTTCTTCTTCTTCTTCTTCCTCTTCTTCTTCTTCCTCTTCTTCTTCCTCTTCCTCTTCTTCTTCTTGTTCCTCCTACTCTTCTTGTTCCTCCTACTCTTCTTGTTCCTCCTACTCTTCTTCCTCTTCTCTTCCTCCTCCTCCTTCTCTCTCTTACCCCTCTCTAATATCCCAGGCTGGCCTCAGACTTGCCATGTAGCTGATCATGACCTTGAACCTCCAGTCTTCCTGCCTCTATCCCTCAGCTTTGGGCTTACCATGTCCAGTGTTAGGCACTGCTTGGGATTGAAGTCAGGGCTTTGTGCATGCTGGGAAAGTTGGCATGCATTCTACCAACTGAGTTACATCCCCTTAAAAAAACAAAAGATTTGTTTATTTTATTTATATGAGCACACTGTAGCTCTTTCCAGACATACCAGAAGAGGGCATCAAATCCCATTACAGATGGTTGTGAGTTACCATGTGGTTGCTGGGATTTGAACTCAGGACCTTTGGAAGAGCAGTCAGTGCTCTTGACCACTGAGCCATCTCTTCAGCCCCCTGAGTTACATTCCTAAACACCTTTTTTCCTTTTTTTTTTTTTTGAAATAGGTCTCATGTAGCCCAGGTTGGCCTCAGATTCACAATGCAGCTGGGGATGACTTTGAACTTCTGACCCTCCTGCTGTTATCTCCCCAGGATTAAAGGCTTGTGTCGACCTGCCTGACCCTAAATTTCCACTCTCTTCATAGCTCACCATGGGGATTAAATTCCAATACAGGAACCTTTGGGACCCACCTTGAAGCCATGCCTATACCACAGTGCTGGACAGTAAACACTTGGTGTGTTATCACAGTGCGGTGTTCAGCATGTCAGAGAGGGCGAGGTGGGAGAGTGGAGGATTGAACTGTGAAAGAGCGGGAAGGCGGTTAAAGGAGGTGACTGTGAGGTGGGTTTTGAGGAATGAATAGGAATTCACTAGCCTGTGAAATTTCTCCTTAAATTGAATTGCCTTTTAAATTTAATATATTAAAAAGAGACTTTGTATCATAAATGGAAAGAGTTATCACTTATCTGAAATAGAAGATAACAAAGGCAACAAGCTCTGAGAAAACAAAGCGGTGGTATTACATTTCAGCCTGCTGCTCTCAGGCTTTGCCATTTGTTAGAAAGAGAAGCTAGCGCCAGGTGGGTTTGTGGGAAAGTCTGGGGCTCACGTGATGTTTGCCTTCTCGAGGTTGGAAGGGCATTTGACGGTACTGGGAGAAGTTGTGTCTCGTTTCAACAGGACATCAGGCACCAACAGGATTGCTTCCAACAAACAGTCCTAGAGGAGACTTGTAAAAGGACCAAGGCTCTTTCTGAGCCGTCCACCGCAGTCATCTGCTGGCACTTGGTGGAAGCCCATGGAAGGGTCTTGTTAGCCGAGGGAACAGCCTGCGCAAGGGCGGGAAGTGTGAAACATCATGTGGAGGAAGGAGCTAAAAGGAGCAGAACTGCTGGCTGTGAAGGGAGACGGGGCTAGGGCTCTGACTGCTGTCCCAAGCAAGATACACGCCTTGCTTGGAGACTTCATCCTGTTAGTCGGTGAATTGGAGAGAGCAAGAAGTGGGACACTGTGGAGGAGGTGGGCAGTCAGCTGTGGTCCTGACTTTTCAGGAGGAGGTCACATGGGGGAGGCAACAGGGATTCAACTCAGGCAGAAGGCCAGGTTGGTAGGTTAATAGGAAGAAGATCCCCAAGGGAACCCGGCATCCTGACAGGTACCTGGTTTTATAGGGACCGGTTCCCTTGGACTGCAGGGGAGAGTGGCTTCTCTCTCTGAATCCCTGGGATTTGCACATACTGCTGGAGCCAGGAAGGTGTGGGAGAACACAGTGGGGGGCTAGCTGGTGCCACCAGGCTCTGGGGCCAGTGTGAGGAAGGGCTCTGAGGGCCTTGGGGAGGACGGTTGCTTTGGGAGTCATAGGACGTGGTGGTTGTTGTGGGTGTCCACAACACATTCATGACGTAGAGGTCTTGGGTGCTGAACCATGCGGAGTTTGAGGAGCACAGTATGGTGGGTATCTGTAGTCGTGAAGCAGACGCAGAGGGCCTGTGGATTCTAGAGCCAAGGTGAGCCGAGGGTAGCCCCAAAAGGCTGGGGTTGAGGGACCCTAGGGTGATTTAGCTTATTTCCTATTTCCCCATTACTGGATGGTTTCCTTGTGCCTGGCTACTCAATCTAGACCTTCTGTATGCCACAGGACATGGAGGACTGATGGTGTCACAAGAGCTCTGGGAACAGGAGACTGACGGCTAGTGTAAGATTTGATCTAAGAATGAGGCCACGTAGATGTGGTCATCACACTCAGATTTCTGTGCGGTCAGTCTAGGAGGGCTTCTTGGAAGAGGGCACATTTACTGTGTACTTGACAGACCTAGGCAGGAGGAAGGGCGTTCTGTGAGGAGGGAACAGAAAGCATGGTGAGAATAAAATATCTGCGTGATTGAGCGATGAGGAGGGGTACAGCACCCCCTTTGGATTGTGCTCCAGACAGTCCATAGCTTTAATTCCCACCATTGAGACATGCGGTAGGCGTTATATCCTTAACTTCCAGTTAAAGACTTTGAAGCTCGGAGCAGTTCAGGTTCCTTGGGTGAGAGCACACAGCAAGACGGCGGCAGAGCTGGAAGTCACACCCATTACTGGTTCAGCTTTAGAACCACCCGGGCAGTCTTGCTGTATGTCTGACTGTCTGATGGGAAGGTGAGAGCAGGAGTGGACAACGGGAGCCAGAGGTTTATAGTACAGTTATAATAGTCGGGGGTTTGCGAAGGCCCCCTCGGGAGGGGGCTCGTGTGGCTAGAGCTGGGCTCCCAAAGGGTCACTGGAGGCCCCAGAGGAGAGCTAGGCCCGAATGGCGGCGAGGGGTAGTGTTGGGAGGGGAAGCAGAGGTCCGATGGAACAATTAGCATGTTCCGAGTAACAGGTAAGAACCGTGGTTTGTGCGAGGCCCCATAGGCGTTAGTAAGAGACAACCAAGAAGGTTCTGGCTAAGCGGCATCCTGTCAGAGCAGTGCGGTTCTGTAGAGGAAATCAGAGTCAGGCAGGGTGAACTGATCCCAAGGGGACTAAGGTACTGGAGAGTTCATGATTCAGGACACATGGAGCTATTTAATAAATGACATTTTAGGGCTGGAGAGATGGCCCAGTGGGTAAAGTATTTGCCACCTGAGTCCGGATCCCCAGAACCTGTGTAAACGCCAGACACGGAAGTACACATTTGTAATCCCCGTGATCTTGCAACAAAGTGGGAATGAGGACTAGAAGACTCCGGAAGCTTGCTGGCCAGCTAGTCAGGCATTTCCGGCGGTGACCAATGAGAGATCCTGTCTCAAACAAGGTGAGGACTCACACTTGTGGTTGTCTTCTGACCTTGATGCGTGTACTGTGGCATGCACAGACCTGCACTCACAACATGCCAACATGCACACACACACGCATACATATGGCCATTTACATAGGCAGGACACTCACTCCCTTCCTGGGTCCTCTCTGTCCTCTTACAAGCCGCCTGCCTCAGCCTCACCATAGGCCTGCCTTGTTCGGGGCAGTACATGTACACTGAATAAATGGTCCTGGCAGTAAATGCCAGGTGGTCTTATCTGTCTTGTCCCCTTCAGGGACAACTGGCTTTCCTGAATGGGGAGATGAATTGCTGGTTACTCCTGAGGGAGGTGGGATGGTGCGTAGATGGGGAAGCTATGGAATGGGTCCCAGCTGTGCAGCTACAGGCTCGTTGCTCTACCAATCTGGCCCAGCTCAGGGGACTGACGGGGGACCCGCCAAAGCCAGGCTTGGGAAATCTTCTAATTAGTTATATACTAAAGGGCCGCCCCGTATATGGCTTGGTTAGAGGATGTGAGGTCTACAGGGAGCAGGGCAAGCCCACAATATGCACACAGGTCAGATGCTCTCTGACATGTTCTGAGTTTTGGTTTATGCCGGGCTGGGAGGAGGATGCCCTCCAGACTGAGGGTTGTGCACACAGTCTAATTAGAGCAGCACCCAGAGCAGAATCTTCACAGTGTCTCCAGAATGTGGGCTCCAATTGATGGTGGCCTTAAGGGTGGGGCTGGTGTTCCGGAGGCTCAGTGTGTGTGTGTGTGAGTGTGTGTGTGTGTGTGTGTGTGTGTGCGCGTGCACGTGCGCGCGCGCTATATACAGCTTCAAAGCACTCAATTGGAGAGACCAGCATTGCAGCTAGTAGGTAGAACCAGGGGCTTGAGACATATCATAGTGTCTAAGAGCACTGGCTACTCTTCCAGAAGACCCGGGTTTGCTTCCCAGCACCCAGGTGGCCACTCACAGTTGTCTCAAACTCCACTATCAGGGGACCTGTCAGCCTTGTCTGATCTCCAGGGGCACTGCATGCACACAGTGTACAGACATATATACAAGCAAGATACCCGTATACATAAAATAAGTAATTAAAATGAAGGAAATGGATCCCTCTATAATGAAAAGGACATAGGAGAGGGGGCAGCTTCTGCCTGTGAATGGCCAATGAGATGAGAGGATATTGGAGATGGGCCTTTAAGGTTGAGTAGGAGTTTTCTAGGTAATGGAGGGGAGGACCCTAAGAGGAGGGGTTTGAGATGCTGTGTCACATAGGGTCTGACGTGAAGCTGTTCAGGAGGTCACCTAGCTGTGGAACATGGGACAGGCAGGGTCTGGGCAGGATGATGGGAGGGCTGGCTCAAGGGATTTATTAAGTAAGCTGTAGAAGTGACAGGTAGGTAGACTGTTGGGGAGGCGCCTGAGGAACCCCTTTAGAAAGGCAGGAAGGAGGCAGCAGTCAGGAAAGGTCCATGGGGCCAACGAGATGAGCCCTGCAAAGTGTCCCCAGGATTTAGCAGCAGAGAGAGAGTTGACAGCTTTGTCAGGACCAGTTTCAGGAGGACGATGTGGGCAGCGGTGAGACTGCAGTGGATCAACGGAGGAGGTGACATTCCAGCCAGGAAGTGAGTGGCGGGTGAGAAAGTGGAGTGCCAGCTGGGGACCTCTCAGAGGTATTGGATGGAAGCCAAGGGCAGCAGCTCTAGGAGGAAGTGTGCGGGGAGGGCGGTGCGGGGGGTGCAGGGAGAGCACCCTAAGCAGAGGAAGTGTGGGGCAGGGGGAGCACCCTAAGCAGAGGAAGTGTGGGGCAGGGGGAGCACCCTAAGCAGAGGAAGTGTGGGGCAGGGGGAGCACCCTAAGCAGAGGAAGTGTGGGGCAGGGGGAGCACCCTTGAACCGAGGAAGTGTGGGAGGGACATGGGGAGCACCCTAGAACAGAGGAAGTGTGGAGGAAGGGGAACATCCTAGAACAGAGGAAATGTTCAGGAGGGGGCTTGGGGTAGCACCCTAGAACAGAGGACATGTTGGGGGGACAGGGGAACACCCTAGAACAAAGGATGTGGGGGGCAGTGGCAGGACAGGGAGAGCACCCTAGAAAAGAAGTGTTCAGGATGGGGACAGGGGGAGCAGCCTAGAACAGAGGAAGTGGGGGGGGCAGGAATAGGGACAGCACCCTAGAACAGAAGAAGTGGGGGGGCAGGAGGAACACTTTAGAACAAGGAAGTGGGGGGGGCAAGGGAACACCCTTGAACAGTGGAAGTGTGCGGGAGGTGGGGACCACCCTAGAACAGAGGAAACCTGGTTCAGTCACGTGCTACAAGGAGAGGCCGCTGAGGGAATGCTCTCAGAAAGGTGACAGGATGTATGGGGCCTTCTGGGAAAATGGACCAGGAGTGGCCACAAGTCAGGCCTTGAGAGAAGGAGGCCCTAGCTTCTCCCTTCCCTGGAAAGGAGGCTGAGGCTAAAGGAGTCGGTGAGAGAGGCTTGAGGGGAGCAGGTAAGGGCCAGTAGGACCACAGAGGGACAAGGAAGGGCAATGAAGCTCACGGGGGCCTCTGAGCAACATGGATGCCGAGCAGACACAGAGCCCCAAGCCTGTCACAGGGCCAGCTGGCTTCGCTCTAGGGCCTTCAGCAGCCTGGGAGTGGGTGTGGAGAAAGTGGCTGTCACACGGCTCTAGGTTGGGATGACTGAGCAGGCATGACAGAAGAGCTGGGTAAAGGGGACTGAAGAGCTGCTGGCCTGGCTCCAACATCTCTGAAGACTGCTGGAAACCGAGTCTTAGGGTTCCTATTGCTGTGGTAAAACCCCATGGCTAAAATCAACTGGAGGAGGAAAGAGGTTATTTCACCTTACAGTTTGTCTATCAACCATGGAAGTCAGAAACTCAAGGCAGGAACCGATGCACAGGCCATGGAGAAGCATTGCTTACTGGTGTGCGCCTGCTCATGGTTTGCTCATCGTGCTTCCTTCCTTCATTTGTTTCTTCCTTCCTTCCCTCCCTCCCTCCCTCCCTCCCTCCCTCCCTCCCTCCCTCCCTTCCTTCCTTCCTTCCTTCCTTCTTGAGACGGGGTCTCTCTACACATCCCTGGCTGTCCTCGAGCTCACTATGTAGACCAGACTGTCCTAGAACTCACAGAGATCCTCCTGCTCTGTCTCCCAAGAGCTGGGATTAAAGGCCAGCATCGCCATGCCCAGCTCAGCCTGCTTTCTTACACAACCGGGTCACCTACAGTGGGCAGGGCCCTCCCACATCAATTATTAATAAAAAATGCACTGCAGACTTGCCCACCGGTCCGTCTGATGGAGGCATTGTCTCAATTAAGATTCCCTCTTTCATATCTGGGAGGTGTATGTTGAGTTGACCAAAAACAATCAGTAGAGACGGAGACTGTACGAGAGCTCAAGGAAGCATGGTGGCTGAAGGGTGGTAGGAGAGAAGACAGGGCCACACGTCACATAACTCCTGTTGCTGTCCCTTGGGAATCTTAAGGTTAACAGTCCTGAAGGTGGGATGCTCTGAGTGCTGTCCTCCAGAGAAGCCGGGATCGGAGATAGGAAGGGGCTGCCAGGACTACATAGCCAGCTAGTGTTGGTCCCCAGTGCCCACGTTCTAGGGGAGGCCCAGGGATGCCTTGTGGTGTCCAGACTCCTGGCACCGTATGGAAATTACAGGAAGTGGCGCAGGCCCTGAGGCTGATTGGATACCATGTTGGGGGGGGTGGTTAGGGGAGGGCAGCTCAAATCCAGGCAGTAGGTTTCCTGGAGTTGGCTACTGGCCTGGTTGGCGGCTTTCCTCAGGTGCAGAGGCTTGACTGAGTAGCAGGGGGTGAAGGAACACAGCCTTCTGTGGCCTCAGGTTGGTGCTGACCCAGCTTTTTGAACCACAGGAGAGAGATCTAGGGGAAAAAAAGAGTTCCTCCGCTAAATACTCTTCCATGCATCTGCCCGTGACTCCACTAGGGGTGTGGCCTCCCCTTGTGCATTCCTGCTTGCCCTCACCTGATCACCCAGTTCGAGGCTCTTTGCCTGCACTATAACAAAGGCCTGAGAGATCAGCTTATGAAGAAAAGAGGTTATGCACTTACTATGTGGGAAAGGTTATTTCGGCTCACAGCTCGGAGGTGTCAGTCTGCTTTCCCGTTGATCCTGTGGAAGAGCACAGCAGTATGGAATATGTGTCAGGAAACTGTCTCATCTAGGAAGGCTAAGGAGACAAAGAAGGGACAAGGTCTGCTCATCCCCTTCCTGTCTCCAGTAACCACAAGACCTTCTTAAGCTCCACCCAATAGTGCCACCTCCCAGCAGGGACAAACCAAGGACAAAACTGTAAACACACAGGCCTTCAGGAGGACACTGCAGCTGTAGGAAGTGCTGTCTGCTGCAGGGTGGGTTCAAACTTCCAGGCCCAGTGGGAGGAGGGTCTGCTGGGTAGAGCTGGGTCTGAGCACTCCTCCTCTGGGGCTGAGACCAGCTAGAGCCCTTGCATCACGGTCCATTACTGTTTTACGGTGAACCTCAAGACCGTGGTTCACCCCAGTGCAAATCATGACCCAAGAGCAGGTCTGGGGTAGTCAGGCTTCTTTGTGTATCGCTTAGGAGGAGAAACAGCCAAGCTGCAGGCTCAATGGGTTGTGTGCTTCTGGATAAGTCATTTCCCTAGTCCTTAGCTTCCTGCCTCGACAGAGATGACAGCCACATAGTCCCAGTGAGGGGGTTAAAGGTGATAGGTGTCAGGCTTGGTTTGGGATAGTACGGACACCTCTCCGGAACTCAAGATGTTGACCGTTGCCCTCCAATCCCATCCGGCTGAGGCAAGAGGCAGACGAGGTGGCTATGAGTCCCGGATGGCCTTCCTAGCCTCAGTTTCCTTATCTGTAAAATGGTGGTGGTGGGGCAGGGGGCAGAATGTGAGGCTTTCTCTGCATCACCTACTGTTGGTCCCAGGCCCTTAGGCCGAGGACCGGAGGCTGCCCTCTGTACCTCTGCGGCAGCACTGAGCTGGCTTTTGCTAAGCCCCTTGCCACCACCTCCGTGTTCCAGGTGAGGAGCCGGAAGAGGAACCGAAGGTGAAAACCCAGTGGCCAAGGTCTGCAGATGAGCCTGGGCTATACATGGCGCAGACAGGTAACTCGGGCCCGCCTCTTCCTCTGTGGCGGGGGCCCGACTGTGGCGTCTGGTGGCATGTGTGCTGGCGTGTGCCTGTCTGTGTCTATGTCCTGAAGCTCAGTTATGTTACCACGTGAGGCCCGTGGGCAGGGACGGGTTGCCTTTGAAAGAGCCTGCTGCCACTTGGGGTCAGGGTAGGAGGGTCCCTTTGATGCCTACCCCCCCATCTTTCCGGTCCTTCCATGCTCCCATGCAACTCTCTGGGAGGTGTCCCTTGCTGCGACGCTGTCCCTCTCTCGTAGGCGACCCAGCAGCTGAGGAGTGGTCCCCGTGGAGCGTGTGTTCCCTGACGTGTGGGCAGGGTCTGCAGGTGCGGACCCGCTCCTGCGTGTCCTCCCCCTATGGGACCCTGTGCAGCGGGCCCCTTCGGGAGACCCGGCCTTGCAACAATTCAGCCACCTGCCCAGGTAGGCGTCCTCCTTCCTGCCCCATCTGCCAGCAGAGTCAGGTCCTGTCTGTGACAGAACATAACACAGCTACTCCCCCAAATGATTGGTTACCTCATTCCTTGCCATCAACAAACTTATCTGTCCTCCATATTATACCTTACCCAGGCACTATGCCAACCTGGCATGAATCACTTGGGGTTACGTTAGAATCCAAACATACATCTGCTGCCCACTTTGGGTGCTTCACACCCTTTGATGCCTCCTCCATCTTGGTAGTCAAAGCCATTCTCTGCACATCATCTCCTCCCTTTCCCTTAGTCCTGACCTCGCCAGCACCTCTTGCAGCATCCCAGCTCTCTGCATTTGCTTACTCTTGCCCCTCCCCCTCCCCCACCCTGGCTAAAGTATTCAGCCCGCCCTTAGACCTAAGACGTATACCACTCTATTTTAAAATGGCACCCTCCCTTATGGTTCCCACTTTGCTCTGGGCTCCCCCTCGACTCCCTTGGGAGCCTCTGATGGACCATTATGCTTAAGTCAGTTGAACAGGCATGTGTTGCACGCAGGTACTGAGGAAATGCATGTGTCTGCCTGGGTCATTTGGTGACTGAGAGACAGGCCAATGTCAACCTGTTCTGTTCTTTCTTCCCTGGGGTGAAGTGCTGGCAGTGGATTTAGAGTAGGGCCGACTGGGGGAGGCTCTCGGAGCTTGGGAGCTTGGGGATATAGCAGGAGCTTGTGGAGGAGCACAGGGAGAAAGCTGTGTTCCCTCTTGTGAGTTCATTGTGTTTGTCAGCGTCTATGTAGAGGTTTGTGTCTGTCTGCGTGTTTATGCGATTGGGGTTGGGAGGGGGCACCTCTGTTGCCCCAGGCTTGCCCCGTTGAATTCAGGCCCTGGGCCTGGGGGTGGGAAGGGAAGAGAGGGCTGGATCTTGGATCCTTTCCTGGGTTTTCCTGTGCCCCTCAGGAAAGGAAGACCATTGGCTCCTCAGGCTGGTCCTGCTCACCCTATCTGGGTGTCCACAGAACCTGTCCTGTGTGATTTGGGACCATATTCCCCACAAAGGGTGGTTATCCTGGGACCCTAAATCTTCTTGCTCTGGCAATGTAACCCAGGGCGGAACCAATAAGGAGTGGTCGTAAAACTGCGGAACTCCTGATTGGTGGGCGGATGGGTAGGCGCTGGCTGTGGGCGGAGCCAAGGTGCCGCCCAGCCACCGGCCACGTGCTTCCTTGCAGTGCACGGCGTGTGGGAGGAGTGGGGGTCCTGGAGCCTGTGCTCCCGCAGCTGCGGGCGGGGGTCCCGGAGTCGGATGCGGACCTGCGTGCCCCCCCAGCACGGCGGCAAGGCCTGCGAGGGTCCCGAGCTGCAGACTAAACTCTGCAGTATGGCCGCCTGCCCGGGTCAGTAGCGCCAAGGGACTTCTAGGCAGGCGCTGCCCAGCCGGGTGGGGGGATCGGAAGACCTAGGGGAGGCAGTGAGGTTCAGTGCCCCGTCCTTGGAGGGGTGGGTTCCTATAGCTTTGACCACGCATGGGGAGACTGGAGAAGTATAGCTGCCAGCAACCAATGGGAGGTGAAACCCAGCCCTGACTTGGAGTTGGTTCACTGTGACCCCATCAGAAGGGACCTGCTTCCCGGTGTCCATCCCTCCAGGCCCTCAGCTGCCCTTGCTGTAAATAGCACTTTGGTGTCCATGGCACCACGGACGCAAAGCTGGGCTTACGTGTAGGCACAGATCAAAAGGTGCCATTACAACCTACATCCTCACACAAAAACCCTCACCGCTGGGGCTTGCCCTTGGTGCTGTGTGGAGAGGTATCATGTATTCCTGGAACTGGTGAGGGGCAGGCAGAAAGAGGCCCAGTCACCACCCACTCTCTCCAGACCCTTTCATATGCCCAGCTCACACGGTCTGGCCTGGTGCAGGTCTGAGTGGCCAACAGCTCTGTCATCTCCCTGTGGAGCTTTCCCCGCCACTAGCCCACCCACGGTCTGCTCAACGGCCGCCCCTGTTTGTGTCTCCCAATGCAGTGGAAGGCCAGTGGCTAGAATGGGGTCCCTGGGGCCCATGCTCCTCATCTTGTGCCAATGGGACCCAGCAGCGCAGCCGGAAGTGCAGTGTGGCCGGTCCAGCCTGGGCCACGTGCGCAGGAGCCCTCACCGATACCCGTGAGTGCAGCAACTTCGACTGTCCAGGTGAGTGCTTGGTGTGAGGGTAGCAGGTGGTAGGTAGGAAGCCCTGGCTTTGGAGACACGTGTGGCCTCTCACACTTTCCTTCTCTCATAGCCACTGATGGCAAGTGGGGGCCATGGAACGCATGGAGCCTGTGCTCCAAGACGTGTGACACGGGCTGGCAACGCCGCTTCCGCATGTGCCAGGCTTCCGGCACGCAGGGCTACCCTTGCGAGGGCACGGGAGAGGAGGTGAAACCCTGCAGTGAGAAGAGGTGTCCAGGTATGGCTTAGACAACCCCAGGGCTGGGGGCTCCGTGTGCGAGCCCAGCTGAGCCCCACCCCCTGCCCTGTCCCCACAGCCTTCCATGAGATGTGCAGAGACGAGTACGTCATGCTCATGACGTGGAAGAGGGCAGCGGCTGGCGAGATCATTTACAACAAATGTCCCCCTAATGCCTCGGGTAAGGGCAGGTGGCTGTCCCTGAAAACCCTTGCCCTGCTGTCCCTGCTGCCCGCCTCTGGGCCAAAGCCCTGGGTCTGCATCTCAAGATGTGGAGAGGGGGGTCGGGGGGGTTGGGGGTTGGGGATTTAGCTCAGTGGTAGAGCGTTTGCCTAGCAAGCCCAAGGCCCTGGGTTCGGTCCCCAGCTCCAAAAAAAAAAAAAAGATGTGGAGGGGGAGTAGGCTAGAGCTCAGCCCTCATGCCTGTCACTTTTATCTCTGCAGGTTCTGCTAGCCGCCGCTGTCTCCTCAGTGCCCAGGGCGTGGCATACTGGGGACTGCCCAGTTTCGCTCGTTGTATATCTCATGAATACCGATACCTGTACCTGTCAGTGAGTGTGCATGGCTGGACTGGGGGGGGGGCGTGTACAATGTGTCCCAAGCCCTGGCAGGAGCTTTAGACTCATCCATTCCCCATGCCTTGGTGTAAGCCGTGTTTCTTTCTCTGGCAAACTCCTACTCTATGTCAGGGCCTCTTAGAGTATTTTCCTCTATGTCTGGTGCATACCTCTGTGTTCCTACCCACAACCCCCCACCCTGAGCTTCTCAGACACGAAGAGTGAAGAATGCATTGAAGCTGGGCATGGGCACACACCTTTAACCCAGCACTGGAGAGGCAGAGGCAGCCTCTGAGTTCGAGACCAGCCTGGTCTACCTGGCAAGCTTCGGGGCTGTCAAGGGCTACATAGAGAGACCCTGTCTCAAGAAACCAAAACATGAACAAAGAATGCATTTAAGTGTGCTCTGCTACACTGGGAGCTCTTTGAAGGCAGGGGACAACGTTGAAGTTATCTTTGAGTCCCTAGTTCCCAGCCCAGGGCTTGCGTGGGGGGAAAGATGGCGTCAACAAATGTGGCCTGTGTGTACATGCTTTTGACCAAATTGGGTGTTGATGTTGTGTTTGCACCAAAAGCTTGTATTTGGGAGATCCTGTGTGTGGTGCTCCAGAATGTTTAAGGCCCCCTGGGGACAGGGACAGCATATTATTCTGCGTTTGGACATCTGAGTCCCTTCTGCCTCCTTCTCGGATTGTGTCTCCTGGGAGCCTCTCTTTGAGCTTGTATGCCCTCTCTCTTCCTGGATGCACCTGGCGGGTAGAAGGGAGGACAGGCCAAGGGCTGCTCCCAGTTTCTGACAGTACAGTGACAGGGCACACGTGTCATCCGCAGCTTCGGGAGCACCTGGCTAAGGGCCAGCGCATGCTGGCAGGTGAGGGCATGTCGCAGGTGGTGCGGAGCCTACAGGAGCTCCTGGCTCGGCGTACTTACTACAGCGGGGACCTGCTCTTCTCTGTGGACATTCTAAGGAACGTCACTGACACCTTCAAGAGGGCCACCTATGTCCCTTCCGCTGATGACGTGCAGGTACTACTCCACAGTGCCGGGGTCTGCTGGGGCAGCGTGGTGGCTCGCACCTCCTGACCCATCATCCCCCTGTCCCCAGCGTTTCTTCCAGGTGGTGAGCTTTATGGTGGACTCAGAAAACAAGGATAAGTGGGACGACGCTCAGCAGGTGAGGGGCTCAGTCTCCAGCGCTCTCCTCTCAGGACCCGCCACCCTGCCTCAGACCCTCAGACCCTCACAACCCTCTCTGCTCCAAGGTGTCGCCTGGCTCTGTGCACTTGCTGCGTGTTGTGGAAGATTTCATTCACCTCGTGGGCGACGCTCTCAAGGCCTTCCAGAGCTCTCTGATTGTCACGGACAACCTGGGTACAAGAATGCAGGCGGGGGAGGGGGTGCTGGATGCGGTTAGAACCTTTGCACCCTACTTCCCCGGTGAGGGATGGTGCTGAGGGAGGCTTCTGTTGTGCTCTCATTTGCGAGCATTGTCCTTCCCTCCCCTTAACCCCATGCTTCTGTCTTTCTCTGTGTCTTCCTCCACTGTCTGTGTTCATGCACCTCCATTCTGTGTTGGTTCCGACTTCCGTGTGTCTTCCCTGGTGCGCACCCCCCTGCATCTGTCTTTGGCGTGCCCTGCCCACCCTTCCTCTACTGCAGTGATCAGCATTCAGAGAGAGCCTATCTCAGCGGTGTCCAGTGACATCACATTTCCCATGCGGGGCCGCAGGGGCATGAAGGACTGGGTACGACATTCAGAGGATCGCCTCTTCCTACCCAAGGAGGTGCTCAGCCTGTCCTCCCCAGGGAAGCCAGCCACACCTGGGGCAGCCACAGCGGGCAGCCCGGGCAGGGGGAGGGGCCCAGGAACGGTGCCCCCTGGCCCAGGCCCCGCCCACCAGCGCCTTCTCCCAGCTGACCCCGAAGAGTCCTCCTCCTACTTTGTGATCGGTGCTGTGCTCTACCGCACCCTTGGCCTCATCCTGCCGCCCCCCAGGTGAGTCCACAGAGAGTGTCTCCTCCTGCAGCCATGTCCCTGAAGGCCTTTTGTCTGACTGTGGACACGGTCACTTCCTAGAAATGTGAAAGACAAGCATGAGGACCCCAGGACCAATGTTAGCGGTTCTCAACCTTCCTAATGCTGCGACCCTTTAATAGTTTATGTTGCACTGACTCCCCCCTTCCCCCAGCAATCCCCCCACCAAATCATTTTCATTGCTACTTCGGAACTGTAATCTTGCTATGGTTATGAATTGCAATGTAAACATCTGTGTTTTCCTATGGCCTTGGTGGGGTCACGACCCGCAGGTTGAGGACCATGGACCCATACAAACCAGCCTGGCATGTTAGCAATGTGTTTGCATTTTGTTGCTGAGAAAGTGAATGAGTGACTTTTTGGGGCTCACGGGCTAGCCAGCCTAGCCGGCTTTGAAAGTTGTGGGCGTCTAAGAGAGCCTGCTATAGAAATGTGAACAGTGTGTAAGGAACGACTGCTGAGGTAGTCTTCATGAACACACACGTACACACACTTGCTTGCATACACAGAGACACAAAGCCAAAACACCTAGGCAGTTCCCAAAGGCTGTGCTGGGCCCCAAAGAACTCTGTGTCCACCCTTGGACCTAGCGGTCCCCGGCCATGACAGATTAAAGTTTCTAAGTCTGGGCACCTGCTGGCAGGAGCTGACCTCAGAATTTCCCCCCACCCAGGCCTCCACTTGCTGTCACCTCCCGGGTGATGACAGTGACTGTGCGTCCCCCCACCCAGCCTCCAGCGGAGCCCCTCATTACAGTAGAGCTCTCGTACATCATCAATGTGAGTGAGGGCCCAGATGGGGACACTAGCTATCTGCCCACGCAGGGACAATAGGCTACTCACCCGAAACTGTACACTTCTTTTTATTCTCCAGGGCACCACTGATCCCCACTGTGCCAGCTGGGACTACTCGAGAGCGTGAGTTGGGGCAACCCTTAGACCCTCTCAGCAGAAGTGACCTCCCATCTAGAAGGTCAAAGGGTTCCTTGGCCTGAGGGGTCAAGAGCACAGCTCCTGCTGTCATCTTGTGGACGTAGCCTTGTCCTGGAGTTTCACTTGACTGGGCAGTAGTGGGCACTGGGTTTGGGGCTACAGAGGGGGCCCTGGGTTCATGCCACCTCTCCCTCATCCAAGAGATGCCAGCTTGGGGGACTGGAACACTGAGAGCTGCCAGACCTTGGAGACCCAAGCAGCTCACACCCGCTGCCAGTGCCAGCACCTGTCCACCTTTGCCGTCCTGGCCCAGCCACCCAAGGACCTGGTGAGTGGGAGAGAGGCGCCTGGACTGCTCAAGGCATCCGGGTGACCCCAAACGCGGCCCTGAACAGACGTACCTGTGGGCCCGTACATGGAAAGGGGGCTGTTGTTCATAGTCATGACAGCTGCTCAGGAGTATGTGGCGGCAGTAGGTGAGTGTGAGCATGTGTGCACACGTGTGCATCTGGTTGTGTCCGGAAGAGTGTGGGTGAGTGGGTGTAAATACATCTGTGCACGTGTGCCCTTCTGCACGTGAGGAGCATGCCTGCTTGTGTCAGACGGGGAGACCGGGTGCCCTACCTTTACCCTCTCCCAGCAACCCATCTCCCACAGACTCTGGAGCTGGCGGGTGCTCCCTCTGTCCCCCTGGTGATCGGCTGTGCGGTGTCCTGCATGGCCCTGCTCACGTTGCTGGCCATCTATGCAGCCTTCTGGAGGTAAAGTCGGATGCTGAGCAGGATGGGAGGTGGCCAGCTCTCTGGGGTTAGGCAGGCAGGCAGCCAACGCCTCTGCCTCTGCCCACTGTGCCCTGTCAGGTTTATAAAGTCAGAACGCTCCATCATCTTGCTGAACTTCTGCCTGTCCATCCTGGCTTCCAACATCCTGATCCTCGTGGGCCAGTCCCGGGTGCTGAGCAAGGCAGGTGCAGGCTCCTGGGGGTGTGTGGGAAAGGGCATAAAGGGAGGAAGGGGAGGGCGCAGGAGGGAGGGGGAGGGGAGGGTGCCCGCAAGTGAGGGGAGGCGGTTATTATTGTCAATGATTTCATTTCACGTGCACTGGTGTTTTGTCTGCATGCATGTCTGTGTGAGGGAATCAGATCCCCAATCCCCTGGAACTGGAGTTGCCGACAGTTGTGAGCCGCCATGGGTGCTAGGAATTAAACCTGGATCCTCTAGAAGAGCAGTCCTGAGAGTGGATGTTTGTTTGGACGTTGGCTCAGACCCTGTGGTGGAGAAGGAGTGCGTGAAGTCATGTGCAGGCGTACTTAAAGGCTTTGTGTGTGTGTGTGTGTGTGTGTGTGTGTGTGTGTGTGTGTGTATGCGTGTGTGTACATACAGAGTAGTGAGTGTTCGTGTACACCAGTTAATGTGTGCATGAGTGCCCAGGGGCATGTGCGTTGGGTGGGAGGCATTGGACCCCAACCTCTTGTCTGTGAGTCCTCCATCTGCCTGTGGATGCTCCCTGCTCACCGTCCCCCCTGCCCCACTTGGCCTTCTCTGCACAGTTCGAGCACTGTGAGAGCCAGGTGTGGGGTTCTGCTCGGCCATGATGTGCTCCTCCTGTCTGTGTGTGGGTGGCCTGCCTGCCCGCCTCCCCGGATGCCTAGTGCTGTGTGCATGTCACCAGGCCTGTGTCGTGCCGTGTGTGGGTGCAGGAAGGCGGGGGTGCCTGGCAGGGCTCTGGTGGGGGAGGGGGGGCTCAGGTAGGCAGCCGGCCATGCAGCCAGTGCCTAGGCCTAGCAGTCAGTGTGGGAAGCTGGCAGCTCCTACCCTGGTCACTGCTCAGGGTCACTCCCTCCTGTTACCTCTCCCTGCAGGGCGTATGCACCATGACAGCTGCCTTCCTACACTTCTTCTTTCTGTCCTCCTTTTGCTGGGTGCTTACAGAGGCCTGGCAATCCTATCTGGCTGTCATCGGGCGGATGCGCACCCGCCTGGTTCGCAAGCGCTTCCTCTGCCTGGGCTGGGGTGAGCAAGGCCGGTGCTGGACTCTGCTGTTGGGCCTGGAGTGGCAGGGAAAGCCAGGGAAGGACGGACATGCTGCCTGGACTCTGGCCCAGCTCTCCGGGGATGGGAGTCAGTTGGGTTGAGGCTGATAGGGAGGGTCGCCTGAGTATCTGCAGCCTTCTCACCTGTAACCCTGTCTCCAGGTCTGCCTGCCCTGGTGGTGGCTGTGTCTGTTGGCTTTACTCGCACCAAAGGATACGGCACATCCAGCTAGTACGTGGCGCCTCTGTTGGTGAGGGTGGGGCTGGAGAGGTTTGTGGGTCTGTTGAGAGAATTGAACTGGGCATTAGGTCTTCTCAGGCTGAGGTCTTCACCAATACTTTTGCAGATCTTTTTTGAGCCTCAGTTTGCCTAGCTGTAAAAGAACATGTTAGGGTTGGGTCATTTCCAAGCACCAGTGCATGTAGGGATCAGCCTACTTGTATTTCTATGGGGGGCCGATGCGGGTCTCTGTGGGAGAGGAAACAGACTTAGCAAGACATGGCTGCGGTTCTCCCCACCTGGAGGCTTAGTATCTACTAGTGATGCGGGCATGACTGCCCGGGGTCTGAGGATGCAGGGAGGAAGGGCTTGCTGGGAATCTGATTTCCCCTTTTCTCCCCTACCCCAGCTGCTGGCTGTCCCTAGAGGGTGGCCTGCTCTACGCCTTTGTGGGTCCAGCAGCAGTCATCGTCCTGGTATGTGCGTGCCCCTTTGCAGCATCCAGGGAGGGATGTGGCCCCAGAAGGTCATCATTTCCTTTTGCCTTCTCCCTGACCTCCAGCTCCCACCTGGGGGGTGTCCCTGCCCCGAGGGCACCTGGTGACCCTGTCTTTCCGTTCGGCTCCACTGGGCCCCCAGGTGAACATGCTCATCGGAATCATCGTCTTCAACAAGCTCATGGCTCGAGATGGCGTCTCAGACAAGTCTAAGAAGCAGAGGGCCGGGTAAGGGGAGGGTCTGTGCAACTCAGCCTTCCTGGGCAGCTTGCAGGGAGGGGGGCCGAGTACACCTCGGAGACTCAGGGCTTGCTGATGCCATCCCAGGCTCCCCAACCTTGGGACATCAAGGGTGCAGGCAAGGCAGGGCACCCGGAGTGCTCTGCTGCAGACCCTCACCCACCCTAACCCAGCTCTCTCTCTCTCGTCTGCCCTCCCCTCCTACCCTTCTCGGGGCTCATTCTGCCCCATCTCCCGGCTTCCCATGTGTTTCCCCCTTCTCCCGTGTCTGTGCCGCCCCCCGAGGTCGGAGCGGTGCCCCTGGGCCAGCCTGCTCCTCCCCTGCTCAGCGTGTGGAGCGGTCCCCAGCCCCCTGCTCAGCTCAGCCTCGGCCAGGAATGCCATGTTAGTTATGCCCCCTGGGGGGCGGTGGGGGCGGGCAGGGGCTAAGGAATGGGAGGGCAGTGCCCATGGTGGGGATTGGGAGGGATATCAGCCCAGTGCCTTGGACAGTTTGCCCTGCCCCTGCCCCCCTAACTGCTATATGCTCCCTGGAGCTCAGGGATGAGGTGGCTGAGGACAATGGGACCCCCTGCATAGGGCGCTGTGGTGCCCTGCTCACCCTGCCCTCTGATCCCTGCCCCTGCTCTGGCTTAATTTTCTACACAGGCACAGCTGCAGACCCCTCCTCTCACCACCAGCCCTCAAGGCCCTGAGAATCGTAGGCTCTTAGAATTTTTGAGCTATTGAAACCTTCGAGTTAGAAAGGAAGAATCTTAGACTGAGACAATCAGACACTTAAGAATGTTAGAATGACTGGAACATACTTGTCTGTCATAGAGTCTGACTTGAGTTTCAGAGGCCTTGGACCTCACAGTTACAGACAGACTCACGGAGGGAGACAGTCATTTCATCGAGTCACCCCAGCCTAGCAGCTAAGAATCTTAAAACCTCAGCTATGCAAGAGTACAAAGGCCTTGGGCCCAACCCTCCTACCAGGGCTGGGAGTCTACCTGAGTCACCCCTACCAGTGAGGGCACAGCTTTGTCACACTCCTCGGGGCCTGTGGAGGCGTCTGGTGCCATCACTGTGCAGCTCCACGGTGCTCAAGGAGCTGTGAGCTTCCTCTGCTTTGGGCTACCACATCCCTATGCCCAGCCTGCTGAACCAGCAGATCAAAGGATGGGCCAGAGAGTCCGCAGCCAAGCTGGGTTTCTGTCCCAGCTCTCCTCTCCCGGTCCAGCTGGGCACACTCCAGTCTCCTCATCTATCAATTGGGATACTGGTCCCCAGGCCTGTTTGTGGGAGTTGTTTTGATCACAATTTGAACTAATCTATGTAAAGTGTTCAGTGGAGGGCCTGGCAGAGAATTGCTGGTTAATCAATGACAGCTCTTATTACTGTGATTAGAGCATCTCCGGTTCTTGGCTCCGCCTCCTAGGCTTGACAGACACTATGCCTCCTCCACCCCAACCTTGCCTGGCTCAACAGCCCTGAGCCTCTCTTCACAGGACAGGTCTTGGCCCCCTGCCTGCCCATCTTTCTGCCTCAGCCTCTGGCTGTCTCTGCAGACTGGTGCCACCCTGCCCTGTCTGGAGCTGTGCCTGACTTTCCACTGGGGATGCTGTGGGTGGGGTAGATTGGGCTGGGTGTGGCTCCTTGCCTGGTAGGGCAAGGCAGCTCCTTCTATCTCTTGTTCCTTGTGGGCTGTAGTAGTTGCTGGGGATGGAGACCAGTCTGTTGGCTACTGCCTGTCTGCCTTTTTTATCCGCAAGGGGATACATGGGCTTGGTTCTAACTCCAGCTATGACCCTTGTCCTGGGTTCTGAGCAAACACCAGGAGCCAGAGGCTCCTCTGCGCCTCTACCTGGCTGGGCTTGGCTCCATCTTCTCTGCAAGGATTTGTGCTGTGGTGTTCTCCACATGCTCTGCCTGTTCAGTCTTCCCGTCTGGGGTGTCTGTCTGTCTCATACTCCTCTTACTGTGGCGGCCATCTTTCTTTGGTCTTCTGCCCCTTCTCTCCCCAGCCTACTGTCTTGGAATCTCTGGGGATCTGGCTCTGAACTATGTCTCTTTCCAAAGCTTCCAAGGTGCACGTTGGGCCTGACGTTCCCCATGTTTGCTGTCTGCCCTCGCTTCCCTCCTGTTTTGGCCTTCCTCATCTGCTTTCCAGTATCAACTCTGTGCTTGCCGAGTCCCACTGTGTCTGTGTGTCCATCCCTCCTACCTCTCATGGTCCCTGCTCTGGCCCTGTAGCTCCATCTTCGTCCCTCTGTTTCTCTTCCAGTTCCTTGGCCCCTCTCTGTTTGGAAACACTCCTGAGGTCCTGGAGTTTGGGGCCCTGCCAGTCCCCCAAGCTGAGTGGAGGCCCAGGCTCCCACCATCCTGTCCTGTAGAGCATCCCGCTGACAGACTTTCTGCTGCCGTCCCTCTCAGGGCTTCCCTCTGGAGTTCCTGCGTGGTACTGCCTCTCCTGGCGCTTACCTGGATGTCCGCTGTCCTGGCCATGACAGATCGCCGCTCCGTCCTCTTCCAGGCGCTCTTTGCTGTTTTCAACTCTGCACAAGGCTTTGTCATCACCGCCGTGCACTGCTTCCTGCGCCGAGAGGTGGCTAGCCTCTTCTTGCCCTCCCCACCCCCAATGCTGGGCTCTGGCTTCTCCCCACTGTGTGGTACAGGGTGACCAGGGTGCTTCAGGCCCTTGGCAAGGGCACTTACAGCTCAGGCAGCCTGAAGACCTGAGCTGCCTTCAGCTCCTTGTCCCTGACATCCCTCAATCCCTGTGTCTCCTTCTATCTCTAGTCTGGGCACCTGGGGTGGGAAACCCTGCCCACTATTGTGGGGTGTCATGGAGGCTTCAGGCCCACCAGGTGCTTCCTGCCCCCCAGGTCCAGGATGTGGTAAAGTGCCAGATGGGTGTGTGTCGGACTGATGAGAGTGAAGACTCCCCAGACTCGTGCAAGAACGGACAGCTGCAGATCCTGGTGAGTGTGGAGGCCTGAGCAGATCCCTCCCCCCACCCCGTCATAAGTCCCTTACCTTCCCCATCCCATCCGGGACCAGGTTTAAGTCACACTCAGCTCCTGACTGCAGGGAGACGATGGGCAAAGGCTCGCCCCGTTCAGTCTCCTCCCTACAGTTGGAGGTTATGTTGGGTAGAACCTTGGGTGGGAGGACTGAGGGGCTGGGGAGGGAGAACATGAGCCTTTCCCACCCTGATACATCTCTCCTCCCTCTGCCAACTGCTTTCTCCCTCTCGACCTATAGTCAGACTTTGAAAAGGACGTGGATCTGGCTTGTCAGACAGGTGAGTCTGTTGGACAGAGTTAAGAAGCCATAGGCGTGGGCAAGACAGGCGTCCCATACCCTGTCATGGCAACCCTGATGGGGACCGGACTGCTGCTAGTGTCCCGTTTTGACATTAGACAGGAACAGCGTAGCTTTACAAATGGGAAGGCCAATTACCCCTTGCCTCTAGGCAAAAATCCCCTCTCTAAGCCTCATCTACCCACCTCTAAAGGAGAAAATGGCATCTCTTGGGTCAGGAGGAAGGCCCAGGGTCTACATGAATCAGGGGGCATTGAGTTTACTGTAGGGGCCTCGGCAAATGTTGGCTGCTGGGTTCTTCTGTCAGGCCAGTGGCTTTCACTGGTGTCACCTGCCACCTTTTCTCTAAGGTGTATGCTTCCCTAGGGAACAGAGCAGAGCAGCACCTTTTCCACAGCCTCGGGACTGTCAGGAAGAAGTTAGCACGTGTACCAGGGCACTCATGGGAACTCGAGGCTTTCCTACTCTGCATCCCTTGGGACCATGAGCCAGTTTCCTTTCTGGTCCCTCTGGTATAGGGGAGAGTACCAACCACCTCTCCAGAACTCAGTTTCCCTCACTGCCCAAGCTCAGACCTGAGCAAGAGGGTCTCATCGCAGGGCCTCCCTTCCTTAGGGCTTACCTCTTCCTCCCGCTTCTGTCCCCAGTTCTGTTCAAGGAGGTCAACACTTGCAACCCGTCCACCATCACCGGCACTTTGTCCCGCCTGTCTCTGGATGAGGATGAGGAGCCCAAGTCCTGTCTCGTGGGTCCTGAGGGTGGCCTCAGCTTCTCACCACTGCCTGGGAACATCCTAGTACCCATGGCAGCCTCGCCAGGTCTGGGGGAGCCACCACCACCACAGGAGACCAACCCTGTGTACATGTGTGGGGAGGGTGGCCTGCGGCAATTGGACCTTACATGGCTACGGCCAAGTGAACCAGGCTCTGAGGGGGACTACATGGTGCTGCCCCGGCGGACTTTGAGCCTGCAGCCTGGCGGTGGGGGTACAGGGGGTGAGGAGGCACCAAGGGCCCGGCCTGAGGGGACCCCCCGGCGGGCTGCCAAGACAGTGGCCCACACTGAAGGCTACCCCAGCTTCTTGTCTGTGGAGCACTCGGGTCTAGGGCTGGGCCCTGCCTATGGGTCTCTCCAGAACCCATATGGGATGACCTTCCAACCACCACCACCAACACCCAGCGCCCGCCAAGTACCAGAGCCAGGAGAACGTAGCCGGACCATGCCCCGTACAGTGCCTGGTTCCACCATGAAGCTGGGCTCCCTTGAGGTGAGGGGCTACAGAAAGTAGGGAGGGGAATCTACCTCCCGTGTGCCTGAGATCATGTCTAAGTGGGCTGCGGTCAGGAAGGGACAGCTATCAGCCTCCCCCAGAACAGTGCTGGGGGCTCATACCACCGTGTACTCTTCCTTCTACCGGGGCTCACAGAGCTCAGCTCCCAGGAAACTGGATTGTCTGAATGGATGAAGCTTCATGAATCCATTCACTTAGAGCTCTGGTGCCCACCCTGGGGTGACTGGTCAGGGTGGGTCCTCCATTCCTGCAGCCATGGCTCAGGTGCCCACTTGGTAAGGAAGAAGCTGAGCCTTGGCCTCCGCAGCATGGGGGTCTGAGTCAGGTCTGGACTTGCTGACCAGCAGTGAGATGCTGACCACTGCACCGTCTCTCTGAGCCTCAGCTTCCTTGTGTGTAAGTGGGGATAGCTTAGAGCACCGGATGATATAAGCCTTTGGTTCCTGTGTAGAGGCAGTAGAAAGTACTAGAAAATTGGAAGATTCTGGTATCACAGAAACTGGCTCAGGGTGCTGCCTATGGCCTCTGATGGGAAAATGGAAGCTCCTCCATTTCCTCTGCCCTGCCCTTGGCAGATCATCCCTGGGGACACAGAGATTAGTCGAAGCCCTAAGTAGAACTCAAGGGGATTCTAGAAATCTAATTGGAGGGATGGGGGGGTGTGGATAAGGAAAGAGGTTGGAGTCCCAGCTTCTACACAATTAACTGCTGTGTCTAGCCTCGAAAAGTTGCTCTCTGTCCTCTGCGCAAAGACAATTAAGTTACCAGCTAGGGAGGTCACAGAGTTTAGCCTTGTGCCTAAAATGTTCCTCGAACATTTGGTGCCTGCTCCTGCCACAGATGGCAACAAGACAGGAAGGCGTTCACGAAGACAGAAAAGACAGGGAAGATGACATCAGTGATGGGAGGCAGTGTGCTTAGCATCAGGGTAGGCTTTG
The DNA here is from genome assembly GCF_021556685.1 of Rattus norvegicus. Taxonomy (NCBI): domain Eukaryota; kingdom Metazoa; phylum Chordata; class Mammalia; order Rodentia; family Muridae; genus Rattus; species Rattus norvegicus. The sequence continues at coordinate 148,372,105 of NC_141538.1, forward strand.
TTCTGTGGCACCTGTCGGTGGTTGGATCGCTGGGGAGGGGCCAGTGCTTGGCTTCTTGTGGGGGAGGTAGTAATAAATGGCGGAAGCCTGAAGGGTCAAGGATAATGTCTAGAATAGTATGGGTCCAGTGGAGGCCCTGGAGCACTATGGGTAAGGACAGCAGTGCTGTTGCCTATAGAAATCGAGATAAAGGTAGGCACGGGCCAAGCTTAGTGATGGAGAAGCAGGAGGAGGCAGAGTAGGGCTGGAAGACAGGAGGAAAACCAAGACAGTGGAGTCAGGCTGAGTCTTACAAACCTACCTCTGAGGGCCGGGGCCAAATGGCGCGTCCCTTTTCCTTCCCTCCCTGGGTCTCAGTTTCCCCACCTAACCGGAACAGTTGGCTTGGTCTTGTGAGTCTTCTCAATGCCAGCATTCTAAGATCGAAGTCTTCTTGAGTGGCACTGGATGTCACCGAGCTGACTGGGGCCTTGAAGGCGACCTTGGCCAGGCAAGGATCAGAGGAGCACAAGGAAGCAGGGAGTCAAAGAGGCAATGTGGGGGGGCACATAGGCTGGGCGTGAAAAACCCAAAGTTCTCTTTGCAGGGCAAAGTGCAGGATTCCAGGGAGATGGGATGGGGGAAGCATGGGGCAGGAGAGAACGCTAGAACCCAGAGCATGGAATATGCATGGGCTATGGTGGTAACCCTGCTTCTTCACAACTGACCTGTGTCCATGTCCATGTGTGCTCCCAGGAGCACATCTTACCACATGTATACATGTGTGCTGCAGACCTCAGCTACTGTGCTGTGACCCCAAGATAAGGCTAGCCCTTAAGACGAGGATTCTCAACTCCAGGGTCTGGGTGGGGGATGTACCATAGAGTCCTGGGGCCCAAGGTTGCTTGCGAAAAGCTCCTCTCTCATGGCCTGCTTGTTGCCCCGTAGCGAAAGAAGCTTCGGTATTCTGACTTGGACTTTGAGGTGAGTGCTGGTGCCGGGAGGGGGAGTGTGTCCTAGAAGGTTGATTCCTAAAATCATCCCAAGCCCCACTACAGAGCCCACTCCTGGGCCACCAGGCCTCTGGATTCCCTGGGATCTCCCCCACTATCTTGCCCACACCCATTACTCTGAGGCAGACATAGAGGCAGGGGATGAGGTAGACAGACAGAGACAGAGAGAGAGAGAGGGAAGGGAGGGGGAAGCTAGCACAGGAGAGCAAGGGAAGTCCTAGCCTTGCCCCAGTGGGGCCAACAGGCACAGGGTGGAGGGTGGGGAGCACGCCTCTGACACCCAAGTGGCCCCCAGAAGGTGATGCATACCCGGAAACGGCACTCGGAACTCTACCACGAACTCAACCAGAAGTTCCACACTTTCGACCGCTACCGTAGCCAGTCCTCAGCCAAGGTGAGGGCTCTTCTGTTGCTGCCCCTGCCCACCCTATAGAGTGCATGGTCCCTGAGGGGTGGCCCTCTCACTTGGACCCTGTTGGTAGGAGATGTGACAGAGTGTGTATTGGGGTAGAGTGGTACATACATTGGCCAAGTTCTCCTGGGTGAGGCTCCGAGGACCTCCTGTCCTCTTGCTTGACTTGCTTACCTGGATAACTTCGGGTTGCCTCGCCAAGGGCCTGCCTGCATGAGCAGCAGCTTCAGGGTTGCAAGGGGGTGGGAAGGTACCGCAGAGCAGACAGGAACAGGGTCTCCCACGACTAGAAAGGAGGGTGGGCAGACAGGAGACATGACCTCAGGGAAACACCACTGCAGTAGCAGTCAGTAAGGGGCTGACAATTAATTGTGTTTGACCGTGCCTCATACCTGGATCATTCAGCGACATTGGGCAGTCTTGACCCTCCTGGGACATCCTTGGTTTGCTCTGTACGATGGATGACAGGGTGCCACAGGCTCGCCCTGCTCCTTTCACAGGAGAAACCCAGCCCCCCTGGGGGACGCCCTGGCTTGTCCCAGCACAGGAGGCATCAAAGCTGGAGCACTTTCAAATCTATGACACTGGGCTCACTGCCCCCCAAACCTCGAGAACGGCTGGCTCTGCACCGGACAGCAGCCTGGGAGCCCACAGAACCGCCAGACGGCGACTTCCAGACAGAGGTGTGAGTGCCACGCCGGACTGCCCACTGCACAGAAATATATATCTATTTTCACACTCCACTTTGGAACTACCAGGAGCCAGCGCCCCTCCCCCTCCCGAGGCTGGGCAGGAGGTGCAGAGGACTCAGCCTGGCTGGGGGCAGCCAGACTGGCAGGGCCTGGGGGCCAGGGCTCCTCCTGGTTCTCAGAGGTCCCTTAGCCACTCACCAGAGCCTCATCTTTGCCCCAGCCTGTCTGTCCCTGTCCTGGGCTGGGGAGGGGGGAGGGAAACTTTGTTGGGAATAAACTTCACTCTGTGGATTTGCCTGCTGAATTGCTTCCCCTAGGCAGAGCCCAGCCCTGGGATCCGAACTTTGTTCCTCCAACTCCTTAGTTGTATACTGGGTCAGGCCAAGCCTGACTCAAAGGGGTTAGCTGCATGCTGACCCTGTCTTTGGCCCTGACTCCCTTAGTACATACCCCTTACCTGATCTGGGCTGGGATGAGAAACTGGAAGTGTGAGGTAGGACACTGTAACTGATTGACTTCCCCTGGTCATGGCTACCTTTCACCAGGGCATGGGCCCAAGCTGCTCACACTGAGTTGCTGTCAGGGGCCAGGATCTCAGGTGAGTGTTAGGGACTCTACCCATATCTCTGATTCTTCACAGCATCCATGTTGAGAAGTCACACACTCTATGGTTACAGCATGAAGAGTTTGAAAATGATGTCTGGGGCCATGGTCAAAGGCAGAGTCTCGCCGGTTCACGTACCCAGGCTTGGTGGAGGTAGCATTTCAGCCCTGCCTTCTGGGACTTGACCTTCATCACTGCAGGGGAGCTATGGGGAGCTGGGTTGTGGTGGAGCCTCTGGTGTGGTGTGGGGTTGAGGGTGGGAAGCCAAGCTGGTTCAGTGTCGGAGGGCGGGGCCCTTTGCTGGATTGTATTCTTCCCACGTCTGAGTTCTGGGCACCAGTACAAGGGGGCACGGGATCAGCATGTGGAAGGCCTCGTGGTGTGCGCTGTTGTCCTTCCAAGCAGGCAGGAGCTAAGGATTCAGCAGCAGCTACAGGCATCGCTTGCTAGTCTGGCCATTTAGTAACGGCCATCTCTGGGTCCGTAGGGACTCTTGAGTCATAAATCCAGGCCCTTGAGGGAGCTGCTATGGGAATTAGGATGGGAATATAAGAAGGAACAGACCTTCGGTCCCCAGTTCCGAAAGAAAAAAAAAAGAACCAAAAAGAAGGAACAGACCACTAGGGTGGGTTGTCACAGCTGATGACAGCCTAAGACTGATTGGAGGAAGGGTGTGGGCCAGGCCTTTTTTTTTTTTTTTTTTTAATTCTGCAGGCTTTGGCACTGGCTCCTCAGTCCCATGGAATCCTTCCTGAGGTGGGTCTTGGTTAAAGTAGATCAGAGTCCTCCCAGGACTGTGCTCCCAGCCTATGTACTCCACTCACTCCCCAGTGTTCAGGTAGACAGTGTTCACGGGGACTCTGATTTATCTGCGTTCCAGACAGGTATTTAAGTTCCTTGTTTTACAGATGAAGAAGTTGAGACTCAGAGTAAGGATGTGCCTTTTCCCAACGCCCCCAGTGTATGAGGGGCAGAGGGTCTGACCCCTGGCCACCATGGGAGGAAGGGAGGAAGGGAAGAGGAGGAGGAGGAGGAGGAAGAAACCAATCTCTCACAGCTTGTGAGTGACTAATTGGGCCATGTTCGGAGAGGAGGCAGAACCTGGTACCAGCCGGCGAGGCACAGGGGAACTTCGCTCACTCAGGAATACACACCCAGGGCAAGGACAGACGTGGGTGTATGCGGCTGTCCGTGGGTGATGGGCTGAGTCCCAAAGTGTCTCATTCCCTCCCTGCTTGCTGCATTCTGCTAGGCAGCCTTCCTCATCTCCTGGGCCAAACCAGGCTCCCCTGCCGTCACTCTGCCTTGGCCCCAAAGGAGAAGACATTTTTCTCTTGAATTCCAACTAGAAAATGTCCAAGGAAGGAAGAACTCTGATTGGTCCCAAGCACTGTGATTGACAGCCTCTTTAGTGAGGGAGGGAAACCAGTCTCAGAGTGGCTGGGAGGGGGTGCTTATTCCTAGGTGGGGGTGATAGGGTTGCACAAACAAATTCCCGCTTCAGGGCCAGCAGGCCCCAAGTGACATCTTTCCCAGGACTTCCTCAGAGCTGCCCCCCGCATCTCTAATGGATTTACTACCTTTCCCTCTACTCCTGTCCCTTCCTTCCCAGCCCTGGGCTGCACCAGCTGTCACCTCCCTTGAGCTCTCTGGGGCTGAGCTGTGAGGTGGAGTTCTTCCCACCCCACTCCACCCCCACTTTCTTCTCTTGGAAATTGGGTCCACCTTGCTGACTCTTCTCCCTCAGCAACCATTGCTTCAGCAGAGGCTCCTGACAGTTTTGAGAGCTATCAGGTCCACGGTCAGGGGCTGGGCTTTGCTAGGGTAGGTTTGCGCCCCTGCCTGGCCCCCAGTCCCTACTTCCACAGGCACTCACCTGCCTCATGATCTTGGGCAGGTTGCTGGACATGGTCTGACCTGAATTTCATTTGTTTTGAAGGGAGAGCTTGGAGATTGAACCCAGAGCTTTTAAGCAGGGTGCCACCCAACCAATTGCTCAGCCAGACTTGGGCTCCCATCCTGGGCCTGGTAGCCACTCTATGCGCACCGATGTCTAACACCCTGCATTTCTTTCCTAGGCTTGAATGTCCCTTCATTATCCCCATATTCTTTGTCTCTGGTCCCCAGCTCTTCACATACATGGCCCATCTATGATCTTTCTAAAACACAGACCTGGCAGTCCACTGCCCAGGTCACATGCCACGTGTGGTCTGAGGATCAGTCTAGAAGGCAAGGCCCTGGGGACATGCCTGCTGCCTGTCTCTCCATGCCTTTCTCTCGCCTCCATGCTTTTCCTTCCACCTATGCTCTTGCCTGTTGAATTGGCAAATTGCGTTCTTCCCACTTAGGCAGCCAGGTTTGTGATGCTGTGATGGAGCCTCTGGTTCAGCAAACAGTGCTAGCTGGGCTTCTACAGCCGGCTGGAGTGCATTGTTACAGTTGCACGGTCCACATTGTTACAGTTGCATGGTCAATCGTACAGAATGGCTATTGTGTGCATCCACCTGGTTCAGGCATGTGCGGGGAGCCGACTTCCTCATCTATAGAGCAAGTTCTAAGACAGCAGCGTGGGGCAGGTAACAACAATCCCTACAGCTTTTGAAAGGGATTACACCCCAAACCTGTGTATAGTAGGCAAGCGTTCTAACCAGCTGGGGCTGGGGCTCAGTGGTAGAGTGTTGAGTGGTGGGAGGTGACAGTGAAGAAGGGAGGTAGGTGGGGAGTGTCTTGTAGGCTGCAAGTGCTCCAGGGACCTCAAAAGAAGCTCCCCAAGTCAGGTGCTGCCCATGGTGCTGAAAGGATTTCCCATGGCAAGACACAGCAAGCAGGACTCCATGCCCATTGAGCTCACCCAAACTCCCCTTGCCTTGCAGGTGTGGTGCTCCTAGGATGGACACACCATGCTTCCCTCCACTGAGGGAAGCGCCTGGATATGACACATCCTGTTGACAATTTTCAGATAGCTATTTTTTAAAAAAAATGTTGTATAAAGTTAAATCAGGCATGGTGGCTCACAGGGGAGGCTGAGACAAGATGACTATGAGTTTGAGGGCAACCTAGGCTACATAGTTCCAGGCCAGCCTGGGCTAAAAAGTGAAACTCTGTCTGAAAAGACAAAGTTTAAAAAGTTGAGATTAACTGTAACTATATGTTTAACACAATATAGTAAAATTATAATTTTTTGAGGCATGGCCTTGGGTAATCTAGGCTAGTCTTAAAATTGCTGGAAGGCTGAGGCTGGCTTTGAACTCCTAATCCTTCTGTCTTCGCCTTCCAAGTGCTAGACCTACAAGTACATGCCTCTATAACTTGCTTAAGCATGATCATTTTTAAAATATAAGATCAACATAAAAATTATCAAGTAAGTTTTTTAAAATTAATTAATTAATTGATTAATTAATCTGTCAATCACAGCAGGGTCTTGCAAGTCGCTCAGACTGACCTTGAACTCACGATCCTCTGCCTTGTGTATTATTTTTCATACTTGAATTCTCGTGTGTAAACATTACACAGCTCAGTGCCCATGGCTGTTGCTTGTGTGACACAGCGTGGCTTAAGCAGGTCAGGGACAGCATCTTTTGGCAAATCCATCCAGTATCCTTTGAAAAGGAGGAACCTCACTGTGACATGTCCCACTGGGGCCAGGCAGGGTCCCTGGAGGTGGTGTGGGATAAGTTCCTAACACAGGGCCAGTGTGGAGAACATCCCAAGTTTCTCATGGCATCTGGTGTCTTGGGGATCCTGACAGGGACAGAGATGGTGTGGGAAAGTAGGAAAAAACCCCGAGGACACCGGAGGGGAAGGGCTGGTTGCCTTGGGCGCAGGGAAGGACACCCTTTCTCCCAGTCACCCTCGTCCGATCTTCTTTCTCTTGGAACCTCAGACCCTGAAAGAAAGAAATCAGGTTGGGGCTGGTGTTTTGAATGCACACATTAAAACTCAATTGGGCTAATTTTCTTTCATTAGGTACCAATTAAAAGGGAATTAGGTGGCCTGAGGGAAGACCCATGGCAGTTGCTGCTGACTTCTGCCTCAGGACTCCCTTTTCTCTGGGCTTCCTCAAGCCCACACTCTACTTCATGGGGGCCATGTTAGGGCGTTCTGAAGTCAATCTCCAGTGCCTCTGTATCCCTCATTTCTCTCACTTAAGGCCACCTGCTCCGGTAAGACGACTAACCTCTTAATCCCCAAAGATACATACACAGTGTGTAGGGCTAGAGGAACTCTGCTGGAGGTTTGGGTCATTAGTCAAGGGGGTTTTGAGCAGAGGCCCAGCATGGAGACATCTGGGTGTTCGCAGGGTGAATGGATGGGTGAGAAACAAATTGGGGGACACTAAAGAGTGAGGGTGGCTATGATGAGACTAACAAGGAAGCCGTCCACAGGAAGGAGACTTTGTGGGGACCACCATTGAGGAGAACGGTGGTCTGTGTGCGTGCACAGGCAGAACTCTGCCCCTTCTTGCGGCTGGAGTGAGGAAAGGAGCAGTGGCCCTCGAGCCTCTGTCTTGCCCACCTGTAGAGGTGACCATGCCATTGGCTTAGCACAAGAAGAACTGCTTCGGGAAAGACAGTTATGAATTTGGCCTTGGGCATGTTAACTTTCAGATATTTAAGGGGAAGACATTGGGAGAAGGTAGGCGGTTGGACACAGGGCTGGAACTCGGGAGGGAACTGGCTAGAGTCGGTGACATGGCAGGGAGCTGGGCTGGAGCGGGCTGTTGAGCAAGTGGGAGGGGAAGAAATGAAAGCGGTTTAGACAGTTTCTGACACAAAGCTTTGAAAAGAAAACGCAGGGCCTGCTGTAGACGCTGAAGGTGAATTCTCTGGAGAGAGTTACCCCCCTCCTCCCTGCCAAGTTCCTAAATAATGAGAAATAACCAGCCCTACCATGCTGAGGCAGGGTCCTGAGAACAGTAATTGGGGCTCATCACAGAGATCGATTTAAGCTCATTGGTTGGGCTGTAGGCCAGCAACAGTCCCTGGAGAGGGGAGGAAGGGAGTTCTGGGGGTGGACAGTTGATAACATCTGGGTCTAAGGCCTCTGGGAAGAGGATGCTGAGCTCCATGTGGAAGCTCTCAGGCATGAGGAGAAGAAACAGGTCCAACACCCTGCAGCCCCAGTTTCTGCTCCTCCTAAACAGGCAAGAGCAGGGGAAATCCTCTCCTACCACAGGTCTCTGATTCTCTTAGTGCCTGCTCCAGGCTGGCATGTCCCCTTCTGCTATGGTGGCACTGCACAGCTCCAGCCATCAATCCAGGCGTCCCTAGAGTCAACCAGGAAAGTCAATATTTAATTTGGGCACCATGTTAATGCCATCGATCGGAGGCCCCCTTCCACCCCCGCTTCCTCAGGCTTGTTTGTCTCTTCCTACTCACTGCATGCTCTGGGGTGGGATGCTCGAACCCAGTGGAGGCAGTTTAGCTTGGAGTGGCTCTGAGAGGCTGGCCTGTATAGGAGTGCTATTCAGAGACAACCTGCTTTTATCCCCACTGAGAAAGAGCTCGGCTCTAAGTTTCCCGAGAGGACAATGAGTTTGGGGGTGTGTGTGTGAAGATTGTGGGTAGGTCAACTTTTCTCCTAGCTGGGGACTGGGTCTAATTCCCTTAGAGTCTATGTACAGAGTACAAGATGCTGTGGAACCCACTTGAGGATCCTGTGATGAGTCTCTCTCTGCTAGATGGCAGATTGCGGGGAGCATTGAACGCAGAGGCTCAGTACTCAGCCCAGCAGCAAAAAAGAAAAAAAGGAGAAAGGAAAAAGGGGAGGAGAGGAGAGGAGAGGAGGAGGGGGAGGAGAAAGAGGAGAAGAAGGAAGGGGAGGAGGGGGGAAGAAGAGAAGGAAGAAGAGGAAGGGAAGGAGGAAGAAGAGGAAGAGGAAGAAGAGGAGGAAGAAGAAAAAATAAGAATAATGCTGGAGCCTGCTAGAGAGATGGCTCAGTGGTTAAGAGCACTGACTGCTCTTCCAGAGGTCCTGAGTTCAATTCCCAGCAAACACATGGTGGCTCACAACCATCTGTAATGGGATCTGATGTCCTCTTCTGGTGTGTCTGAAGACAGCTACAGTGTACTTATGTATAATAAATAAATAAATCTTTTTTTAAAAAAGTATGCTGGAGCAAGGGCAGGGCTCCCTTCAAGGCTGGGCTAGTCCCCCCCCACCTCCTACTAACACCGGCTTTTATGTAGTCCAGACAGGCTTTGATCTTATTACACAGGCCCTTCCTGCTTTGGGACTAACTCCCCATACCCATGGCTGTCTGTCTGTTCCTTGGCAGCAGAAGATGATCTTGAATTTCTGATCTCCTGCCTTTGCCTCTAGATAGCAAGACTATAGGTGTGAGCCACCATGTGGTTGCTGGGAATTGAACTCAGGACCTCTGGAAGAGCAGTCAGTGCTCTTAACCACTGAGCCATCTCTCCAGCCCCGAACCCAGAGCTTCTTGGATGTTACTGAGCTACATTCCGAGCCCCTCTACTTTGTTTTCGTCCATTCTGTGGATCAGAGAATGCACTGTGTCTCTCAGATCGATGCCATATTACTGATGGCATTGTTGGGCAAGCCCTGACACCTAGCCCTGAGTGACTTGGTAGGCAGTCTATGTCCAACTTGAAATACATCATCCAAGCAGCCACATTGTGCATAAAATTCTGCTTTGATGAACATGCCCAGAACGTTGACCTTGAAGATCCAAAAGACATTATTTTTATTTTAGACAGGCAAATTGCTACACTTCATGGACTAGTGTGGCTTCCATTGTGGATCTGGACAGAAAGGTCAGACTCTTCTAAAGGACACTTACATGTGCTCACCTGGTCCAGATAACTCCTATCCTGAGCTATCCAAGGACTCCTTGATAACCCAGATGATCTACTCTGGGCCTTGGCGTCAAGTCTGGGCCTAGGAGAATAGGATTTAGCCATTCAATAAACATTGTGCTGGGCCGCAAGTGGGGCAATGGTACCATGGCAATGAGGAAGATATAGACTCTAAGATACCAAGGTGGGGAAGCTGGGGAGAGCCATAGATATTCTGCCCGGGGGCCTCTGATTGCTCTTTGAGTGAATGTAAATCTTCTCTCACAGTCTAAGACACAGCACATTATGGTCCCCACTGGGTCGCCATTGTTGCTATTGCTCCTCTCAGACTCAGCTGTGGCTACCTTGGCTGCTTCTGGAACTAGTTTCATGGTTTGTCTCCTGCTAGGGCCTTTGAATTTGCTCTGTGCTCTCCTCCAAAGACTTCCCCTTCCTCCTTTCCCCAGGTACCCGATAGTTTTCATTGCTTTAGAGACAGGTCAGACTATATAGCCCTGGCTGGACTTGAACTCATCGCGAGTCTCCTGCCTCAGCCTCCCAAATTCTGTAACTATAGGTGGGTGTCACCATGCTCAAGCCACTTTAAAAAAATGTTTATAATAAAATATCCAGTAAAAACCACGAATAAAAAATATTTATAATAAATGACAGTTCATGGTGGCAAGGAGGCAGAGACGGGGCACTTTTTATTGCTGATGGGAGTGCAAACTGGTGCAACCATGATGGGAATCAGTGTGTCAGGTTTTTTAGGAGCTGGGAATTGATGGAACTCAAGATCCAGCCTTATCACCGCTGTGGGTTGCCCTGGTGCTGTTTGTATTTTGATGTTAGTTCTGCTTCCTCAAGAGGGGCTGCTTCCACCGAAGAGTAGGTCACGGATTCAGTTGATCTCACTGAACCTTCGCCCCATTCTAACTGGCTGAATAGACTAGAGCCTATGATTGGGCAATGGAAGGGAAAGTTGGGGCTGGAGGTCTCAGAGGGGAGAGGAAGGAGGAAGAGAGAGGACAGAGGAAGAGGAGGTGGCAGCCAACATGGAGGAGAACCACGTGGCCTGGAGAAGCTGCAAGTCTCAAGGGGTCTCGTAGCTGGGGAATAAATTAGTGTAATGATAGATCTGCCCAATCTAGGCATATAGCTTATAAATATAATCACCGGGTTGTGTGTGTTTTTTAATATGGGCTTATTGGGGTAAGAAATTATCACGACATACCACTCTTGGGCATAAACCCAAAGGATTCTACATTCTACCACAGAGACACTTGCCCAAATCCTGTTCACTGCTGCTCTATTCATAATAACCAGAAATTGGAAACAGCCTAACTGTTCATCAACTGATGAATGGTGATGAAAATGTGATACACTCACACAATGGAATATTATCCAACTGTGAAGAAAAATGAAATTATGAAAATTTCAGGTAAGTGGATCGAGCTAGGGAAAAAAAAAACATCCTGAGTGAGGTAACCCAGACCCTAAAAAAGAAATCTTAAGTGTTTTCTCTCATATGTGGATGCTAGCTTTCAAGCCTCCCATTTGTGCGCTATAATTTGAATAGCCACAGAGGTTAGTTACCTGGTAAGGGACTGTAGGAGAGGAGAGGGTCTCCCAAGTAGGGGGAGATAGAATACATTGTCATGGAGAGGCAACGGGCAGACTAGAGTAGGAGAGTTACGCGGGGAAGGGGGTGGTGGAGAAGGCTAAATGAGAGAGTATGGGGGTGGGGGGCAGCTAACACTAAAGGGCATCTGAAAAAACAGTAGAGAAACCCACTACTGTGGAAGGTTCCTAGAATACATGCATCTATGAAAAGAATCTAAATGAAGTCACCATATAACAGAGGGGAAATGTCCCAACTCGACATCTTTTACCATCAAGTAAAACTTCCAATGCCAGGGATGAATTATTTCTTGTCGAGTCATTGATCAAAGGGGCTCCATGAAAACCCCGAACATCACAGGTGATTGCCAAGACTATTGGTTACTCTCCATAACCTGATGATAAAGACCTGCGACTGAAGACAACATGGATATAGGCCACTGAACGCAGAGAAGTCAATCTGGTGTCTAACTAGAAGCATCACCCCTACTGACCAGCATTCACAGTACTGGGGGGGGGGTACTCAGCGTACTCTGAGAGGAGAAATGTCATCATCATTATCTCTCTCCTCAATTCCTCTAGTCTATAACTGACCTGCCTATAAGACGCCTTGGCGCAGTAGTGGCACACGTGTGGCTGGAGTAACCAACCACTTTTTGATTGGTTTTTAGGGCCCGATCTGAGAAGGAACCACACCTAACACTGCTAAAGTGGCTGAGAACCTGAAACTAGGTTAAGTCATAGGCCTAAGGTAAAACTGAATACTGTTATTCTACTAAAGGAACATAACAATGAAATGATTCCTGGGGACATTTTGCTGCGCCCACAAATCAGTGCCTCACTCAGCCCTCATCGGGGAAGCTTCTTCTGTGGTAGATGGGGACTAACACAGAGACCTGTCACTGGGCACTGGGCAGAGAGGGACAGACTTTGAAGCACTCAATCCTAAATGGGATGTTGTCATTAAAGCCCTTCCCTCAAGGCTCTGGGATCTGTGTGGAAGAGGAGGTGGGAAGCTTGTAAAAGCCAGAGGTGATGGGTGGCTCTTCCATTGATGCCTATAAACCCAGAGGAGGTTCACTGGGTACATTCACCACACGTCAGGTCAGTCTTCATGCGCAGAGAAGCTGGCAAGCACAAAACAAACTCAGTGGTATTTTTACAGACTTTTTTGTTTGTTTTATTTTACTTTGGGTCCTTCCCCTTGTTTGTTTGTGTTTATCTTTATTTCTGTAGGATTTTTGTGTTTCCTGTTTTTGTTTTGTTGTTGTTTTGTTTTTGTTTGCTTTTAAAGAGAACAGAACAAAGTCAGGTGGGTAGAGAGGTAGGGAGGATCTGGAAGGAACTGGGGGAGGAAAAACGTGATTGCTTTTGGTTATGTATGTGGGGTGTGTGTGTGTGTGTGTGTGTGTGTGTGTGTGTGTGTGTATGTGTGTGTTATGTGTATGCCTGGTGCCCATGGAGGTCAGAAGAGGGCTCTGGATACCCTGGAACCGGAGTTACAGGTGGTTGTGAAACACCATGTGGGTACTGGGAACCAAACCAGGGTCCTCTATAAGAATAAGCGTTATTGCCATGGCTAGTGGCACAGGCCTTTAATCAAGAGGCAGAGAGGCAGAGAGGCAGAGAGGCAGAGAGGCAGAGAGGCAGAGAGGCAGAGAGGCAGAGAGGCAGAGAGGCAGAGAGGCAGAGAGGCAGAGAGGCAGAGGCAGAGGCAGAGGCAGAGGCAGAGGCAGAGGCAGAGGCAGAGGCAGAGGCAGAGGCAGAGGCAGAGGCAGAGGCAGAGGCAAGTGGATCTCTGAATTTGAGACCAGCCTGGTCTGCAGAGGGAGTTCTAGGACAGCCAGGGTTACACAGAAAGACCCTGCCTCAAAAAAACAAAAACAAAACAAAATTTTTTTCTTAACTACTAAGCCATTTCTCAAGCCCCCTAACTGACTCTTAATGCCTGCTACAGTGAACCCCAGAAGGGCTATGGTTATATCTTATCATCTTTGAATCATTAAACAACAATGTACACGTATGTATATATAACATATTATGTGTGTGTAAGCATACACCCGTTTATGGACATGTGCATATCATTTATGTGTATGTGGAGGTCAGAGAGCAATCGTGGGAACCAGTTCTCTCTTTCCACATATGGTTTCCAGGATTGGACTAGGTATTTGGGTTTTGCAATGAATGCCCTCACCAACTGAGCCATTTCACTAGCCCGGAATCATTTTTTTTCCCCAAATCACATCATATTAATCTTTCCCTAGTGCTATTTATTTTTATGTGAAGGTATATCAAATATGCCTCCCGCTCTGGCCTGTGAGCACTGAGTCCAGAACAGGGTCATCGACACCGCCATGAATGCTGGCCGCCCGGCAGGCACACCATAAGAACTTCAGAGATAAACCTGAGTGAAGACACTGGGAGGGAAGTGCCCAGAGAACAAACGGTACTGAGGGTCTGAGCTTGGTGGCTGCTGGTCTGCTGCAGGCAGGCTGTGTCTGTGCCTACAGCTGGGGTGGGTGGGATAGGAGGCTGAAGCCTGTGCAGGCCTGAGAAAGGGGGAGCCCCACAGGACACCAGCCTCGGGGCATGCATATTGCAGAAGGTTCGTTCCTTGAATATTAACTCGATGCTGGACCGGCAGCCCTGACTGCTTCTGAATTTTTCACTGTCAAGGCCAGTGGCTGACTGGGGATGGGGGGTTGGGAGGGCCAAGCATCTGCATCCAGAAGGCTCCATCCTTTTATGTGTGGGTCACACGCAAGCGCTTAGCAGGGGCTTGCACCTGGTGGCTGTGTGCCTTGCTACGGGCATCTACGTGTCTGAGCAAGCACTGCTTTCTGTTGGTCGGTAGGGACACAGGTGAATTGTGTTTTACCTGCCATTGCCCGACAAGCTCCAACGGTGGAAGGAGGGAACCCAGGGACCATTGAGTTCCGTTCCCTCCATTTTGTGAGAGAGGGAAACCGAGGCCGGAAGGGTTACCGAGGTTGCACCGCTAACCCAAGGGGGGCAGAAAGCCATTTTTACACTGCTGGGCATAGGTGGCTTGTTACACCAGAGAATTCTGGGGTACAGCCTAGGGGGAGGACAAACACAGATGTGAGCAATCAGTTCCAGAGGCGGGGGGGGGGGGTGTTCTGCCTTGCAGGGAAGAGGCGAGCCGTCAGAGAAGACCAGGAAGGGAAGACTTGCGCTGAACTTATACTAATTGAAAGCTCAGCGGGCAGAGAGAGGGGAAAGGGCACCGGAATCGGAGGTGCCGAGTAAGCAAAGGCGGGGAGGCATGAAACAAACCTGGCAGGTTTGGAGAATTACAAACAGTGCCGTTTGGCTGGAGAGGAGCCTGCGTGGAGGGTGGGTTGCAGAGACAAGGCTGTGAGGGTGAGAAGCCTTTGTGGGCTCTGAGAGGGGATTAAGTATTAGTTTATTTGCAGGGTTATAGGGACGCCCTTGTGTACAGCACTGAAACAGACTCGACTTTTTGACTCCATTGAGGAAAAGTGAATTCAACAAAAAACAGTTTTTTTGAATGCGTATTTTGAGTCAGACCCCACGCTGGACCCCGAGGCGGCAATTCTGAGGAAACGGGAGCTCTCGGCTCTGTGTCTGAGATGCACATAGGCAGGTGTAGCAGGTAGGGATCTTGGCCCAAGACACTACCCTGTGTCCGTAGTGTCTAAAAACCTCCTGATCCACTCTAAGCTCTTTCCTGTGAGTTTGCAGAGAATTACATCTCAGCCGTTCCTGGACTCCCTCCTTCTTCCATAGACTGGTGCAAGGATCTGAGGTGCCTTCTTAGATCATAGAAGAGCTGCCTCCTGTCCTGGTCCACCTTACCCCCATGGAGAGGCCTGCTTTGCTGGTCCCTGTGGAATTCTTGAGATTCACTGACCCAGCTCTTCCTGTCCTCGCATGGGGAAAGCGAGGCCGGTCCCTCAATACCCAGGTTCCGGTTTCCCGGGTGCACTACCACACGCCCCATAGATCCGGTCATCTATTAAGGACATCTCCACTCTCAGCACCCCCCACTGCTGCTCCCCAAACAACCAGTTGCCAATCTCTTCCCCCTTTGTCCTATTCCGCTCCTCCCTTGAGAGCACCTGGCACAGCGGCTTCCAGAAGGTTCCTTTTTCAAAAGTAGACAGGAGCCATCAGACTTCAAGCAGCTCTCGTGTGCTACCCAGTACAGTTCCTCCAGGCTAGGAAAATCAAAGGCCTTGGCTACCAGCTTGGAAGTGGGAGGAGAGAGGCAGGAAGAGGAAAGCGGTTAATGACTCCATAAGCTGTCCTGGAGAATGACCGACAGCTAGAGTCCTAGGCTGGTCTGTAAGCAGTAGAGGTGTTCTGGGGGCCATGAGAGCTCCCCCACCACACACACACAAATGGTAAGCATTTGGTCACTGTCAGTGAGGGTTCAGATGGGATGAAGTCCACAGAAAGGGAGGCTCACGGGAAAGAGACCGAGTGTGAAGTTTCTCTGGACCCTGAGAAGCTATGGGGATATTTTAATCATGAGAGTTATACTGCTGGATATCTGTTGTAGAGACGTCGCCTGTCTATCAGGGATAGATGGGCCAAGAGAAAGACAGGAGGCAGCAGCTGGCAGGTGCTTCAGGGACCAGTGACTGAGACAGAACCCAGCTTGGAAGTGATCCTGAGTAACAAGAGACAGGCAGGGCCTGGAGCTGGAAGACAGCCATAAGAACGGCTCCTGTTTCCAGTGAGGGAAACCTTGTGGATATCCCCCAGAATGGTGGTGTACAGGTCTTGGAGGAACATGGATAGGGAGGGAGGAGCCTTAGTTCTCCCCCACCCCCTCTGTTCTTTGCGATTCCTCAGCTTCCCACTAGATGGTGCCGGGAGAACGGGCTCCACCTCCCATCATCCGCCCCTCACCCCAGGAGGATGGCCCTCGACTTGGACCTCCCAAAAACACAGGTCCCACATGTGTTCAGCTTTCTTCATCCCTCTGGGGCTTAGTGGTGGGGCATTGGCCTAAGGACCGCTCTCTGCCTAAGAGACATCGTGCAGCCCCGGCTCTGTCTCTACAAGCTTCTTCCGGTACTCAGAGCCATCTCAGCCCTTCTAGCTTCTCTGTCTATCTAGCTCAAGCAGATGTGTCCTTAGGCATCCAAAGGCCTCACCACCGCTGACTTCCTATCCCCCAGCCCCAACGCCTTTGCTCTCTGATCTAATGCCAGAGAGGAGGGGTTGGGGCAGGGGCTCCAACCTCACCACCGCTGACTTCCTATCCCCCAGCCCCAACGCCTTTGCTCTCTGATCTAATGCCAGAGAGGAGGGGTTGGGGCAGGGGCTAAAGGTAGGGGCTCATTTCTCTCACATCTGCCCCATGTCCCGGTACCCAGGCCCTCTAAGCCTTAAGACAGTGTGGATAGCTACTCAGGGGTGGACAGGCCAAGTTGGAAGCCGGGGTGTGGTGGGGCGTGGGGTGGGGAGCTTGCGTGGGGTTGTGGAAAGGAAGACTCGCCTTCTATAAAGGAGGACAAAAGCAATTCAGGGCGTGGTCGGTAAGGGCCTGGCTACAGTAGTCTTGGGGGCGGGGCAGAGAACTAGGTGGGATCTGGGTTCCTGAACCTGGAAGCAATCTCAGCTCCCAATCTCTCCCGCTCAGTAGCCAGGGCCCCTCCAGCCCTGGCCTTCAGTCCAATAAACAAACACTTCAGCAACCGGAGGCTCCTGGCCTCACTTAACAGAGGCCACACCCAGCTCTCTAGAGCTGCCAGGCCCTGTGCCTGCAATGCACCCCCTACGTAGGTGATGACGCTTGCACCCTCGTGCTTCTATTCATTTCTAGGTGGACAGCTGGAGGGCCTCAAGGCTTGAGCCCCAGAGGAGGAGCTACTCAGGCACGGGCGTCTCAAGCTTCCCCCACCTTCCTGCTATTCTATGCTCAGACCTGGAGCCAGGTCTAAAAATAGACATAGGCACTGGAAAGTGCCCACCCAGGAGGGGGTCAGGGAGGTCTGAGTCACCAGTCCTGAGGGCCTCTCCTTGCATCCCCTGAGGGAGCAGAGTCAGTCTTGATGGCTAGGCATCACTCGGAGTCTCTTGGCCAGACTGTGCTCTTGGCCAATCCGTGCCCTGCTTCCAGGCCCTGTGAGCAGTAGCAGCCACAGCCGGGAAGGATTAGGAGTTCCTTGGCCTGATTTATTTGGTTGTTTTTGCGCATCTGTCTGTTGCGCCCATCCCTGGCTGGACAGTCACGTCTGCACCTGCCCCTCACCACCCAAGTTCATTAGGCTGTTCTGGTATTCTGGGTGTGGACCTGGTCTAGACAAATGGCCTATTTGGGGCAGTAGAGGCACTGCCCATTCTACAGATGAGAAAACTGAGTTACAAGTGCAAGAGGGGGCCAGCACCAGTGAGTGAGAGCCTGGTCTTTGTTCTACTCTTAGCTGATGAGTTGCCCGGCTTCTTGTGGGGTCTGTTCAGTAAATCATTCTCACCTAGGATGACCACAGTCTGGTGGCTTGTTCACCTGTAAGAGAACAAGGAGACTTCCTCAGTATATGCTGCTCCTGAGAGTAATTTTTAAAAAGCAGTAGTAGGGGCTGGCAAGATGGCTCAGCTGGACAAGCTCTTGCTGCACAAGACTGACGACCCCAGTTCGAATCCCAGGCCCCTGTCAAAGTGGGAGAACCATCTCCACAACGATGTCCTGTGACCTCGTATGAGTGCTGGGCTATGAGCATCTGCCCCTCTGTCACACACAGGAATAAATGAAAATTGTTAAGTAGCAGTGACAGATTGGGAGCAGAGCTTGGTGTGATCCCAGCTCAGCCAGTTAGCTGCCCTGTCTGTCATTTGTGTCTCTTTCCTCCTCTGTGTGGCACGGGCTAGAGTGGCGTGGGGCCCTTGGATGGATATGGAGCAGCTGCTACACTGGGGCATGTCCTGGGTCTAAATGCAAGCAGAGGGACACGGGGACTCACACAGGTCTGAATCTTCAGCCCGTTCTCTGTCCTGAGTAGAGAGCATATTTGGGCCCTTAAGATTCTAGACTACACATGGACAGACCCATGGCTCCAGCTGCATATGTAGCAGAGGATGGCCTTGTTGGGCACCAATGGGAGGAGAAGCCCTTGGTCCTGCCAAGGCTGGACCCCCCCCAGTGTAGGGAAATATCAGGGTGGGGAGGTGGGAAGGGGGGTGATTGGGGAGGGGGAAAAGAAGGGGAAAGGGAGAGGGTGGGGGTTCATGGATGGGAAACCAGGAAAGGGAATAACATTTGAAATGTAAATAAAACATATCCAATTAAAAAAAAATTCCAACAAAAAAAAATTCCAGACTTGGGGATGGGGAGAAGGTGATAGTGGGCTTGTGAAGGGGAAACTGGGGAGAGGGATAGTATTTGAAATGTGAATAAATAAAATAACCAATAATAATAATAATAAAAAAAGATTCCAGACTTGGGTGGGAGGACTGGAGAGATGGCTTGGTGGTTAAGAACACTGACTGCTCTTCCAGAGGTCCTGAGTTCAAGTCCCAGCAACCACATGGTGGCTCGCAAGCATCTGTAATGAGATCTGATGCCCTCTTCTGGTGTGTCTGAAGACAGTGACAGTGTACTCACACATATAAAGTAAATAAGTAAATCTGAATAGTAACATGATTGGAATAAAAAAAAGATTCCAGACTCAGGGGATGGATAGGCTCTGAGTCCCCAAGTTCAGCCTTCCCTCTGGGCCAAAGGTCACGGAGCCACCTAAAGCTAAATGTACCCAAAAGTCCTGGCCTTGAACCCAAACACATACTACCACTCCAACCACTGTCCTCTCTGTTCCCAAATTCCAGGGTCAAGCCTCCTTGACTGAAGGCCAAGGCCAATAAATCCCTAAGTCAGTTTTTATTTCTTTACATGTTATTTAGATCTTTTCACAGAAAAAGCTATCGTATTGGTCAGAAATATCATCGGCCTCTTAATAAAGGCAGCCAGGTAAGTAATAAAGTAAGACAGAGAGGAGCTTGGGGAAATGTCAGATGAACCCGACTGTGAGGTTTGGGACCGGAGTCCTGGGTACATTCCCAGCGCCCTCAGTAATGACTGTGATAATTAACCTATGTGAGTGTTTTCCTGTGGACTTGGCTCGATCTCACAAGTGGTCTCATTTAATCCTCTCAATAGATCATCCCGTTCAACAGAGATGGAGGTTGTGCCTCAGAGAACCGAAAGATTTAGCCTAAGACAGCAGTTCTAAACCTGTGGGTCATGAGCCCTTGGGGGTCACCTGTCAGGTATCCTGCTCGTCAGATATTTACATTATGACTCAGAACGGTAGCGAGATGGCAGTTATGAAGCAGCAATGAAATAACTTTATGGTTGGAAATCACCACAACATGAGGCACTGTATGAAAGGGTCGCTGCGTCAGGAAGGGTGAGAACCCCTGACCTACAGAACAATGCCCGGAAACAGCAGAACCAGGGGCAGAGCCTTACTGATCTTTTATTCTCTTTCTTGATGGAGAAGTTGGATGCCTGCCTGCCTCTCTGCTGCGGCTTCTCTTGCGAGCCAAGCTGTCAAGCCTCCACAGCCTCGCCATGGGCACCATTGGAAGGAAGTGAGGCCAACATCAGTCAGAGCTTCTCTCTACCCAGAAATGCCAGGATCTTACGAATGTGTGGCTCTATGAGCCCAACTCTCTGAGACCATTGCATGCGAAGGAAGAATGTGGGGGAAGTCTCTGGCTACTCCCACCCTCTCTTGCCTCGTCAAGATATTGACTGGTTTGCTCTGGTTCTCAGCAAGAGGTGGGGTGCCTCCTTTACACAAAAACAAACAAAAAAACACTTGGGCTCTGCCACTGGCTTTGGGGAAATGGTATCCAAACCAGGTCCTTCAAGGCCTGGTATCTAGGCCAATCAGTGATGGCTGCTTACTGGTTACCAAGCATCTCTCCTGGACCTCCTCTCTGTCCTCTCTCCTCTAAGCATTTGCTCGGATATACCCACCTGGGACACTAGTCCCAATTGCTTTCCCTATCCCCAAGTGAGAAGGAAGAAAAACAAATCTCAAGTTAATGCTGAGAGGGAAGCAGAAGGGGGGAGGGGGAGGGCCGCCAGGAGCACATGTGTGCTGTGGTACTGAGGTTGCAAACACTCGTTGTATGTCTGGAATGACTAATGTTTATTGGGTTCCGGGAACTATGCTCAGTATTTTACAGGCACCCTCTTAGCAACCCTCCTTGTGAAGTGTGGACGATTCTATTTTGCCAACAAAAAAGGGATACCCACACCATGGGGTGGGGGAGCAGCTTGTCAAAACTCATTGCTAAATAGATGGTAGGGGTGGAATCCATTTATCCCAGGGTCAAGTCTTACTTGATTTTTATAAGTAAATAAACTTTTTTTTCCTTTTAAACACAGTCTCACTGTGTAGCCTAAGCTAACCTTGAACTTGTGACCCACTTCACCTCCCAAGTGTCTGGGAGTCCAGGTCCTCTAACAGTAACCATGAGTGACAGATGAGGCCGTGCTTTGAGAAGAGTCCATTGATAGCCCCAAGTTACAGTCAGTAAGAGGCAGAGCTGAGTGGAAGCCCAGGCCCAGACTCTGACATCACGCCCGCCCGGGGTTCTCAGCGGCTTCTCAGCGTGGTTCTCTGGGTCATGACACCTGGGAACTTGGAGGACTTTATGGAGTTAGAAGCCTATCTCTGTGTACCCCGCCTTTCCCATGGGACAACTGCACCTCCTTCACAGGGGCTGTGACGGCCTGACACACGGGAGTCATGAGCAGAGCTGAGTGATCAGCCCTCACTCTGAGAGTTAAATCTGAATCCCTGCTGTCCTTAGGCAGCAACGGTGGTAAAGCCATATTGCCTAGAACTACTGCAGCTTTCAATGATGTACCACGTCCTTTTTGACAAAGGAGTAAAAGGAAGAAAGGATTTGCTGGGACTCCTGTCATGTGGGCTCTTCCTTGGATAGCTCTCTGTCCTTTGGACTTGTCCCCAATGACCAGTTCAAATCCACGTTCCATCTGTGTCCTTTGCGAGACCTGGTGCTGATTACTCTCCTCTCTCCGCCTGCTTCCTCACCCTTAGAACGGAGCGCTGGGACCTCCCGTGGTGTTGTGAGACTAAATTGAGTTTTCCATAGATAGTACCAGCCGGTGCTTGATACGGGCTCAATAAATGTTAGCGGAGTTTATTAAAGGCAGGAGAAGGGTCAAACTCTTCTAGAGTCTTGGGTCTACTAAAGACTCCCATCCCTGGTCAGAGTTTAAAGGAGGTCATGGGATTCTGCAGAGCCGCACTGGCCTTGGGAGGCAGGGAGGATTTCTTAGTTTTCTACTCTTGACCTTGGGGCCAGACGCTTCTTTATTGGGAGGAATGTCCTGGACACCAGAGGGTGTTTAGTAACAACCCTGGCTTCTACTCTAGATGCCAGTGGCATGTTTTCTTCTACTGTGACGATGTCTCATACGTTGTCCATGTGTGTCTGGAGGGGCTGTGTGAAATTGCTCCTCTGCTGAGGCCCACAGGCTTAGAGCAGTCAGGTAAAGTTCTCGTAGCTGCTTTCACACCAGCCAAGGTGTGACTGACAGTTTACCTTATGTTACAATGGGAACCGAGGACTAGTGTTGGAGAAAAGATAGAGGTGAGATTTTTGCACCTGCCAGTGCTCCATGATTCATTCAGAAGAAGGAGGAAGAACCCAAAGAGCTGGCAGGGCTGGAGCCCAGGAAACTGCCAGGGTCTCCCTTTTCAATCATTCATTCGCTCGAGCTGTAGACACGTCTACAGCTTAGCCTCCTGGGATCTGGACTCTCTTTTCCAGACGATCGAGCAAAAGGATAGTCATGCCCCGAATGCTCTGGCCCGGCCTGGGCGGTGGGAGACCTTAGTTTGCTGTGGTGCTGTAGGGCGGGTGGGCATCAGCAGCATGGAGCTCTGGCTCTCCCACCAGGACCATAATGAAGCTGACAGCCAGTGGTGAAAGATAGGTCTCCCTGCCACAGGAATGCAGGCCGCTGTGGGGACACGGTGCTGCTGCTGACTTAGGACAGGGAGGAGCATGGAGAATGAAAGACAGAAACAGTCAAAGATAGAAAGCCAGACCTAGAAACAGTCATGGCTGTACGTGGTAGTGGGGTAGTAGGCAGACTTAGGCAGGAGGATGGTGAGTTCAAGGATTGGATTGACTACAGAGGAAGACCCTGGTGAAGGTGGGGTCGGGGAGAACGCTGCAGGTAGGTATATTAGAGCTAGAGGGAGATGAAAAGTAAGAGAGACAGGACTGAGAGAGAGAGAGAGAGAGAGAAAGAGGCAGAGAAACACTAGTATGGGTGTCAGCAACAGGGACAGGAGGCGGGGATACAAACACCAGGAACACGAGAAAGACAGAAAAACAGAGACATAAGAGAGAGATGCAGGTTTAGAGAGTCAGATCTCGAGGCAGAGGCACATGGGAGAGTTTGAAGAAGAGGTGACAGTGAAGAGAGACGGGGACCAAGTCACTGTGAAGGAGGGAAGAGATGAAAGGCACCGTAAGACAGGGCAGAGACACCAGAGACATGGGAGGACGAAGAGGCTTGTCAGTTCACAGTCTCCTCTCCCTGATTCAGAAGCTGTGTGCACGCACGAGTATGTGTGTGTGCATGTGAATGCACATAGGGACCTCCCACCGTGTGTGTATGTGTGTGCGTGCGTGTGTGCGTGCGCGTGTGTCAGCCATGGCAACCCCACATGTATGTGTGCATGTGTCTGCAATGGTATGCTCTGTGTGTGTGTGTGTGCATGTGTATGCATGTGTTAGCACATGGTACCCCCACTGTATGTATGTATGTATGTATGTTTGTATGCATGTGTCATTGCATGGCACTCCCCGCTGTGTGGGTGTGTGCTCGTTTCATCACATGACATCTCCCATGTGTGTATATGTGCATGTGTGTGCACATGGGCACCACCCACCATGTGTGTGTTCATATGCATGTATCAGCACATGGCATCCCTGCGGATGTGTGCATGTGTGAGCACGTGAGCACTCCCCACGTGTGCATGTGTGTGTGTCCACATGTGTATGCATGTGTCAGTACATGCCCCCGCCCCGTGTATGTGTGTGTGTGGTACCTCATGAAAATGCAGTCTGCCTAGGCGCAGGGTGGACACGGTACAAGTATAACCCACTCAATTGCCCATGTGTATCTATGAGGCATCAGGTTCAGCCACGGTGTGCTAGAAATGGCAGACACGGTCAGAAAGATAATATGTAGACACAAACTGAAGCCTTGCAGAGCTCTCCACAGGGGCCATGTGACAAAGGCCCACTGGGACGCTTCCACACTGGGAAGTCAAGGAGGGCACTCAGCAGAGACCTAAGCATCAAAGGGCCAGTCTGCAAAGTCTAGGGCAGACCCCTCCAAGAAGAAAGAGGACTAGTGGGGTTGGGGATTTAGCTCAGTGGTAGAGCGCTTGCCTAGGAAGCGCAAGGCCCTGGGTTCGGTCCCCAGCTCCGAAAAAAAGAACCAAAAAAAAAAAAAAAAAAAAAAAAAAAAGAAAGAGGACTAGTGCAAAAAATCCCTGAGCCAAGCCAACATAGGGGTTCATGGTTGGGAAAGAAAGTGGGAGTCAGCTTGTGGGGTAAGGTGAAAGGCCAGAAGTAGAGGCCAGATCATGAAGCATTTGGAAAGGGCCTTTAATTTTCTAAAAACTATTATTATTTTATGTGTGTGAGTGTCCTGCCTGCATATGTGTCTGTTTGCCTGGTTCCCATGGAGGTCAGAAAAGGACATCTGATCCCCTGGAACTATAGTTACTGATGGTTGTAAACCACCACGTGGGTGCCAGGAATTAAACCCAGGTCCTCTGGGAGGGCGGCCAGTGCGCTGAACTGCTGAGCCGTCCTCTTCCCAGCCCCAGGACTGGGGTTTTATTCTAGGTCTGATGAGAGCTGAGCAGCAGCTGATAGAGGGGGCTACCTGTTTGCTGGGCTAGGGGCCCGGGTGGGGTTAGTGGGCTGAGAGTAGCGGGCTGGAGCACTCGGGAGCCTTTGCATCGATTCTGGTAAAAAGTGCTGGTGGCTTGGGCAAGGGTGGTAACAGTGCAAGCCTTGAATGTGACCTGTACTGTGGGGGTGGAGGTGACAGGTGGATGTGGGGGAGGAGGAGGGGATAGGGATGGGAGGCAGGAGCCAAGCGTAGACTGCAGCCTGAGCCTCCACATGAATTATGGTGGCATTTACTGGGAGGAAGAAGCAGAAGCGGATCTCCGATGAGCAATCCATCAGGTGTGATGTGTCTCAGGGTGAGCATACATCTGTGCTCGTCTACGCCAAAATCTAGGTGTGCGTGTGTGGTCAGGACCCCTGAGCGAGCCTAAGACATCTGGGTCACTTCTGCTTAGATGTCTGGGGGCTCCTGGGTCCGTCCGTCCTGGGAGCAAGCTCTATCTTGGCCCTTAACCCTCCCCTAGCCCCAAGGGTTGCCCCTGCCAGGTGGGGAGCCCCTGCCAGGTGGGGAGCCCCAGTAGCAAGCCGGGGTAATAGAAAGGCCCTTGAGCTTTACCAACATCTGCGCACATTACCCTAGGCCCAGGAGGCTGCGGTAGCCCCACCCGGCAGCGGCAAGCAGGCTCCAGGGCAGCTGGTGGCGATTAGCAGCATTGATTACCTCGTGGCGATGCCATCTGGGGTGAGGGCACCGAGCCCAGTCCCATGGGATACCCTACTTGCTCATGTGTGGGGCTTTCTGGGGCCGACTGCATATGAATGTGTCGGCATAGCTGCATATACATCTGGGCGTATGTGCATAGCTGTGTGTGCCACAATTCTACAGATTATCTCTGCAGGCACAGTGGACATGTCTGTGTTTTTATGTATATGTCTGTGTACATACATGTCTATGTACATATATGTACCTGTTTGTTTGTTTGTTTTTTAGTCCTGGGGAGTGAGTCTAGCCTTGTGTACGAAACTGCTCTGCTGCTGTCCCCAGCCCTTTAAAAAACTTTGGGACAAGTTCTGGCCTTGAACTCACAGTCTTTCTGCATCACACTCCGGGGTAGCCGGAGATTACAGGTATATACTACTCCGCCCGAAACCATATATACTCTGAGGAGAGGCACCTCTCTGTGTTTGGATATGTCTAGGAATCTAATTCTGGGTGTGTGCTCGGGTCTGTATGGACATGAGTATCTATGGGTGCAGTGGAGTGAGCACACACAGGGGTTGTGTGCACGTGTCAGAGTGAAGAGATCTGTGAGTACAGCTCATTCATTCACGGTGACGGCCGGCCCAGTCAGAGCGTGCTCCCTAGGTTTGGTTGTTCGTCTTGTCATTGTTTTATTTTTCTGTTTGTTTGTTTTCTTTTGTTTGACACAGGGTTCCTCTCTGTAGCCCTGACTGTCCTGGAACTTGCTCTGCAGTGCAGATTGGTCTCGAACTCACAGAGATCCCCTGCTTCTGCCTCCGAGTGCTGGGATTAAAGGCATGTACCGCCACTGCCTGGCTGGTTTGGTCGGGTTTTTTTTGTTTGTTTGTTTTTGTTTTTGTTTTGTTTTGTTTTGTTTTAAAGATTTATTTATTTATGTATTTATTTGTGTATTTATTTATTATATATAAGTACACTGTGGTTGTCCTCAGACACACCAGAAGAGGTAGGTCATCAGATCCCATTACAGATGGTTGTGAGCCACCATGTGTTTGCTGGGAATTGAACTCAGGACCTCTGGAAGAGCAGTCGGTGCTCTTAACCGCTGAGCTGTCTCTCCAACCCCTAGTTGTTCTTATGAGCACCTCTGGGATGCTATAGAAAGGTCTCTGGGGGGGGGGTTGGGGGTTTAGCTCAGTGGTAGAGCACTTGCCTAGCAAGCGCAAGGTCCTGGGTTCGGTCCCCAGCTCTGAAAAAAAAAAAAAAAAAAAAGAAAGGTCTCTGGGGCTGGAGAGATGGTTTAGCAGTTAAGAGCACTGACTGCTCTTCCAGAGGTCCTGAGTTCAATTCCCAGAAACCACATGGCGGCTCACAACCATCTGTAATGTGACCGGATTGTCCTCTTCTGGTGTGTCTGAAGACAGCTACAGTGTACTTATATAAAATAAAATAAATAAATCTTTAAAAGAAAGAAAGAAAGAAAGATCGATCTCTGGATATCACTCTCTCAGGTTCCTGCATCATCAACTCTGAGAGCCCGGGTGCAGGGGGACACAAGTGGGTGAAGGCTGGGCATGGCTCGGGGTGTGAACATTTGTGCTGTTCAGGATTGGTGGTCATGGTCTCCACTCTACTGCCAATGAGCTATGTGATGCCAGGCAGCTTGTGTTGTTCCTGTACCCTGGGTTTCCCTTCAGCGGCTGAGGTGAGGTGTGAACACTGCCCCCTGTAACGTTCTGTGAACCTGACTGCTATAAGTATGTTCCTTCCTTTTCCTGCCCAGAGCCTGGCAGTACTCCATTAGCAACCCTGACTGTGCCTGTCCAACCCTCCTGACAGAGCTTCTGAAAGCCCCACCTCCTCCTGCACTTCCTGCCTGCTGAGCTCAGCGCCTCGCCTTGCAGGCCCCACCGCTGCCACCACACATCTGGGCTCAGGCTCCGTGAGGGGACCACAGTGGGCGCCTGCGTGGTTAGCATTTCCACTGACTCAGCATCTCCAGGGGTGGAGGTGGGAAATCCCAGGCTCATCCCGGGTTAGATGGGGCCACAGGTCTATGGCTACAATACCTACTCCAAGGGGAAGCCCATCCTCACGGACGGAGGGTCTTAAGCTGCTTCCTTTCTAACCCCAACATACCCTACAGCCCTTTGCTTCCTCCTCTGAAGTTCATCCGAACTCAATTGTTTTTGCCCCTTTAGACCCTGAATATAAAGCAAACCTTTCCATCCCTTAATGCCCACCCCCACTCCCTACAGACCCTGTCCTCTGCTACGGATCCCAATAATGAAAATAGCAGCAAATCTCTCTCCTCTCATGTGCCAGACCTCGGCTAAGCATTCTCACAGATGTTGATGACTCTCCTTTAACAAAGCTACAGATGCAGCTGCCGCATCTCACCTCGCAGATGTGCTAATGGGATTAGAGATAAGAAGTAGATTTGAACCAGGCCTGCTGTGTTCAGATGCCCAGGAGGCCGAGACTGGAGGACGGTCTCAGTAAGCAGAGGCAAGGGGGATCTCTGAGTTCAAAGCCGGCCTGGTCTACACAGGGAGTTCCAAGACAGCCGGGGCTACATAGTTGAGAACCTATCTTTATAAAAGAAAGTTCTAGGTCTGCTTCTGCTATGGGCCAGCCTGAGCAACTTAGTGAGATGTGGTCTGGTTTTTGTTTTGTTTTGAGGCAAGGTTTCTCTGTGTAGCCGTGGCTGTCCTAGAACTCACTCTGTAGAGCAGGCTGGCCTCAACTCATAGCGATCCACTTGGCCCTGCCTCCTGAGTGCTGGGATTAAAGGCCACAGGCCTCCACCACCAGGCATGTGTGTGTACACCTGCACAAATTTACATATCGCACACACATACACACACATACATAAACATACACACACACACACACACACACACACACACACCACCACCACCACCACCACCACCACCACCACATTTTCTGGAAGTGTGGCTCAGTGGAAGAGCATTAGCCTAGAATATACAAACTCTAGGTTCAATATCTATTTTTTTAAAAAATGTTGGAGGGCCATGGAGGGATGGCTCAGAGGGTAAAGGTGCTTACCACCAAGACGGACAATCTTAGTTTGAGTCCCTCAAAACCCATGCTGTGGAAGGAGATAAGTAACTCCATGAATTGTTCTCTGAGTTCCACACATTCACCGCGGCATTTACAACTATGCCTGTGTACACGCCCCGCACACATGCATACAAACAAATTAAGTTTCTTAAAAGTCTACTTAAAGTTATAAAGCTGGAGCAGGGAGCAGGGAGCAGAGAGAGGGAGCAGGGATCTGAGCCTTTCCAGCCTCCTGGAGTGCAAGAGGACTCACTGATTCTACTTCTGTAGAAACGAGGACAGAGCAGAAGGAGTTAATTTAGCACAGGGTTGGGGAGTGGTGTTCTATCCCCTCCTCCCAGTGCAGACAGAGGTTCTACAGCCTAGGAATGCTAGGCCCAGGCACTGGAAAAAGCTGACCACTGAGGCTTGGTCAGTAGCCACGTCGCGGGCTCCACGACTATGGAGGAGGGTCCCTAGCTCTCTCCAGCTTTCTGGGGTCTCAGCCAAGGAAATAGGGGGGTGGGGACACGAACGAGGTCCCGTAAACCCCAGGCCTGATTCTGGGCGCGCCTAGCCTGGCCTCCCTCCCGCCAGCCAGCCGCAGGCGCCCCTTCCAGGGCAGCTCTGGGCACGCAAGGTCCCGCCTTGCCCCGCTCACCCGCGGGCTCACCTGGCTGGGGAAGCGGGACGGGCGGGCCCGGGCGCAGGGCCAGGCCAGGAGTGCGGCGGTGCAGTCCAGTGGCCAGCGCCTCCGCAGCCGCCGAGCCCTCGCGGCCTCCCTCCTCCTCCAGCCTGGCGGGCTGGCCCAGCTGTGTTCCATTAGCCTCTTGGCAGGCCCCCAGCCCCTTGGAACCGCCCTCTTCCCTCTCCAGGAGCGCCCGGCAGTCCCGGCAGGCGTGCGCTGCGGTGCGGCACTCAGTCTAGAGAACTCGGGACGCGGAAAAGCTGGGGACACCGCAGACTGGCAGGGAGAGATCGAGGATTCCCCTATGGGTCTGGACCCCTGGCCCTGCTTCCCATAGCTGGCGGCCTTGGGGCTGCCAGGATTGCTCAGTGAAAGGCTCCCCGGGCCGTTGGTAAGTGGGCCAGCACTGGACTGCTTCTTCCTCTGAGCTGAAAGGGCATTTTCTGCTACTGACTTGCTATGTGATCTTCAAGTGGCAAACCCTCTCTGAGGGCTTCAGTGCTCTGCTCTACGGTGGGGCGGTCTGGAAACGTCATGCTGGTCCTGCTGTCTCTGCCTCCATCTGTGTCTGTGTGGAGGGGGGCGGGGTCTCCTTGGAAGCATCTTTCTAGCTTATCCAACTATGGCCCTCCACTCAGTCTGAGGCCTGGGAGTGGGAGCCAGAAGCGAACATGTTGAGCACATCTATGTTGACGCCTCCACACGCACCCACATGCACCCACATGCTGCTTATAACCGGCTACCTTTCCATTGGCTGTCAGGAAAGGATGGTCAGGCTGGGACTGGAGAGTGGGAGATGCATACCCCTAGGATGGAGATGACTGGGGTGGGGGCACAGATCCATCCCAAGGAGGAGGGAAGAAGAACCCACTCCCATGTGTGTGTGTGTGTGTGTGTGTGTGTGTGTGTGTGTGTGTGTGTGTGAAGGGAGCTTTTATTCTGTATCCAGCCATAAGGGAGACAAGTTAGCATGGCACTGTAGAAAATCGGACTTGCAGTGCTCACAGGCTGGCTCTGGACAGCGATGTGTATGTAAACTCTGGGCTCATCAGTTCTCATGTCTCTTAGCATGCCTGTCTGCAGCTAGGTTTGAGTGCAGAGTCCCGGCACCTATGTGCCTGTGCGCCTACGTGTATTGTGCCGACACACATGGCTCCGTGTACTCGTGATCTGCCTGTCCTGGAAGGGGCCAGATGATATATGGCTCTGCTGGCCACTTGCTGAGCCTGCATTGATTTATCTGTGCCCATCCATCAGGGTTTAATAAAACGAAAAGACGAGCATCCATCAGCGGGAAAGGTTGGCAACAAGGTCCTGAGCCTGGGTGACCTGCTCTCCCGCCCCTGTGCACACAAGGGGAAACTTTCTTGGCCCCTACAGAGCCCTGTGATCCCTGCCAAGAGACTCCGTCCAGTCTTCAGCCCCTGACCTTGTGGGTGCCTGGCAGGGCTACCTGTGCTTAGCTGAGCTCAGGGCTCCAGGTCCTGGGCCACTGTGCGCCAGGGCAGAACGCAGCCGTCAGAGCTCCGGGGTTCGTCCGAGCATTTTGATAAATTGCCCATGCTCAAGGCCCCTCTCTCTCTCTGCCTCTGTGGTCTTTTAGAACCCTCTAGACCTCTTCTCAACCCAGCGCCAAAGCTCTCCACACAGCCAGAAGCTGCCTGGAACTTGCTTCTGTGTTTCAGTCATTCTTCCTCCCAGGCTGGTGGGTGTCTGGGGCATACCGGTGGTTAAATATTTCCTTTATTACCACTGCCCAGATTCTCACCCCAGGCCTGTGTGGGGCCCCTGAGAGGAACTGAGGCCAAGCCCTTACCCCTGCAGTGCCTGGTGTGTGGGCCCCATAGAAGGCTGTCACTTACCCACACTATTGGGCACACTGAAGCTATCCCCCCCCTCCATGTCCATGTCTCTGTTTTGTCAGGTGCTGAGGCTGTAGCTGATCTCTCTGGACCAACATGTTGGTATCCTGGGCTCCCGGCCTATGGGTGCTTGGGCTCTGGGCCACCTTCAGCCATGGAACAAATATAGGTGAGTTGACACAGACCTACATCTGGCTCGCTGAGGTGCTGGGGTCTTTACACATGTGACCATGTATAGCTTAGTCATGTGGCACTTATGGGCAAGTGTGGGGGAGGAGCTCAGGTTAGCTCAGGTGGTGTTTGCATACTTGAGCCTGTGTGAGTGAGCTGGTGTGTGTGTGTGTGTGTATGTGTGTGTGTGTGTGTGTGTGTGTGTGTGTGTGTGTGTGTATCTCTAGTTTTGCAACTTGAGAAGCTCTGTACATGCATTTGCATGTATGTACTCTTGGGTCTCTGGGCAGTGGGGAGCTCTCCCTCCTCAGCACATCCTTGTATTTCTTGCTAATTAGCAAGATGGGAAAGAGCAGGAACTATACTCTCTCTACAAAAGGCAACACTTCCACTTCCCTGAAGCTGCCCAGCCTCTCTGTTCTTTCTCACGGTAACGGCTCCATCCTCCAGCCAGAGGCTCCTCCTTTGCATCAGCCTGGGTCTCTGATCACTGCCCACCCCGAGGCTCAGCCTCTGGACAGGGAGAGGGTGCAGCTTTCCAGGGCCCAAAGCCAAGGGAAATTGACCAGGCAATCTGCCTGGCCTTGCTGGGTGCCCTCTGGGCTCGGCGGTAGCTGCACCACCTAGCCAGGAAGGAGCCGGACTGCTAGGGCCCATGTCCAGGTATCCAGGGTGTGTAGGACTGCTAGTGTATGTACATGTATGTGTGTGTGTGTACACCCGTGTGTGTCTGTGTATGTGTGTACATGTTTTTCTGTGTGTGTGTGTGTGTGTGTGTGTGTGTATACGTGTTTTTCTGTGTGTATGTTGAGAGTTTTTCCCTCCTCTCCCTCACTGGGTCCCCTAGAGGGCCTCGGGCAGAGAATTTCAACATCTGTAAGGAATCTGGGCCCATTGCCAAGGGTGAGTCACCCATTGCCTTGGAGATGCTCAAGACAGTGATGGTCTTTCCGGCCAGACTTGGGGGTGGAGATTCCTGTGGGTCACTGTGCCCAGGGACACGGAGCTCTATCTTTCAACTGGGCTGGGCAGGGAGTT
This sequence comes from Rattus norvegicus, assembly GCF_021556685.1. Classification (NCBI taxonomy): domain Eukaryota; kingdom Metazoa; phylum Chordata; class Mammalia; order Rodentia; family Muridae; genus Rattus; species Rattus norvegicus. The sequence continues at coordinate 148,403,656 of NC_141538.1, forward strand.
GGAAGGTGACTTGATCGACTTGGTCCAGCTTTCCCATCAGCTTTGCTGGGAGGGCCGTTTGATCTTAGCTCCTGTCTGTTTGACGTAGCACCCCCATCAACATTTCTGGGGACACAGCCTCAGGGAGAAGCCACTAAGCTGTCCCTTTGGGACTTTAAACTTGTGCCCTGGTTCAAAAGCTGGCACCACTTTAATACGCTTTGCCTGGAGCCTAAGCTTGGTGGTGTCCTTGACCTGTGAGCCCCTCAGTCTCTCCGGTTCTTTTTGTCCTGTCACTAGCTGGGTATGCAGGGGTGGAGGGGAAGCCATTGGAATTTCTACTTTGAATGTGGGGCGTAGAACACCACCCATTGCCTAGTGCACGTGGCAGCCCCGGGGGCACGGGTATGCATAGTTCATGCGAGTGTAGTCATGTATACACTGTGCGTGTAACACCAAGGTGCCCAAAGCTCACTTCCTCTGTCCCTACCCAGGCATAATACTAGGAGGAACGTGTACATGTGCACGGCTCCCCACTGTCTGGGCTCTGAACCACCTAACATTTCTTGTTTCTTTCACTACCTGTCACGGCTCCTGCCCCAACTGGGGGCACTGGGAGACCTGGCTCCCGGGGCTCTGGACACGTTCTGCTGTTGATTCACTCAGTGGCTTTGGGGCAGTCACAGATCTCAGCCCTCCCTGCTATGTGTGGGGGGGTCTTCCTGTGTAGCCACAGATCTCAGCCCTCCCTGCTATGTGCGGGGGTCTTCCTGTGTAGCCACAGATCTCAGCCCTCCCTGCTATGTGCGGGGGGGGGGGGGGCTTCCTGTGTAGCCAGGGTCAGAGGCCAAGTGTGAGCATAGCCTCAAGGCAGACTAGGTTAAAGGTGCAGAAGGAAAACTATGGACATGTCCCCTCCTGAGATCCCCAGGAGCCCTGCTGGGCAGTCACCCTCCTGCGTTCCTAATGCTAGGGGCCAACTCTGTCCCAGGTGAGCGCTGCCCAACTTCACAGGAAGAAGGACTCAAGCTGGAACACAGCAGTGACCCGTCAACCAACGTGACTGGTGAGTGCGGCCCCTTGCCAGCCCTGACCCACTTCCTGGAGTCTCCCGTGCCCCTTACCTGCTTCTCCTCTGATGTCCCGAAGGCTTCAACCTAATCCGCAGGCTGAACCTTATGAAGACATCCGCCATCAAAAAGATCCGCAACCCCAAGGGGCCTCTCATCTTGCGACTGGGGGCTGCCCCACTGACCCAAGCAACTCGGTAAAGGACTCTGGGAGGCCGCTGGAGTTCATACTGACCACAGCCATAACCCCCTGCGACTCTGGGTGTGAGGTCCAAGGCCAGGGCCTCTCTAGAGGCTGTTTTGGGCACTTCCCTGCCAAAAGTCTGCCTATTGTCCTCCATTGGGCTTGCAGGGTTGGCTTTGTGTGTGTGTGCGGTGTCTGGAAACCCAGCCTGGCTCTCGCTGGTAATGGCAAAGCCATGTTTAAATCTCACGGTCACCATGAGAACCCCAGGGTGGTATCAAGAGCCTGTGTCTATGTAAGTCTGGCTCCTGCTGGCCAATGTCTCCTTGTAGCTGTGTTCATACAGAACCCTTGGTCTTTTTCTCAGCATTATTCCTTCACGCCAGGCCTGTGCAGCCCAGGCTGGTTTCTTCAGGAGCCCCCTTTGCCAAAGTTGGAATGTAATGCTGAGATAGAAAAAGATTTAAGTTATTTATTATGCGTATGTGTTGTGCCTGCATGTTATGTCTGTGCGCCACATGCATGCACTGCCTATAGAGGCCAGAAGGGGGCATTAGATCTCCTGAGGCTCCAGTTACAGATGGTTACAAGATGCTCTGTGGGTGCTGGTGATCGAACCCTGGTTTTCAGGCTCTTAATGACCGAGCCATCTCTCCAGTCCTCTGAGATGATAATTCAATTCTGTTCATGCTCCTCTGCCCCACTGGACCCCAGGAGACTTCACGGGGACAAGCTTTCCCACCACTGGCTTTCCCAGCAGGCGGCCAACCCTTAGCACCCAGAAGGTGCTCAGTGAATATGCTAGGATGAATGTGTGTATGTTTGGGGCGTGAGAACTCAGCAGGCTCATCAATCCTCAGAGTGCCCTCTCTTCTCCACTATAGACGAGTGTTCCCTCGGGGCCTCCCCGAGGAGTTTGCCCTGGTCCTGACGGTCCTTCTGAAGAAACACACCTTCCGGAACACATGGTACTTATTCCAAGTGACTGACGCAAATGGGTACCCACAGGTGAGTCCACCCCTTCCTTCCCCCAGTCCTCGGGCAATGGTTCTATTAGTCTAACTCAGCTTCTATTCGAACTTGTGGTTCCTGGGCTTCTCTGCTCCATCGAGAGACCGCCTACCCCCAGCGCCCGACACACGCTCTCAGAATGCCCTCCGCTGTGACCCAGCTAGCTTTCTCCCCTCCTGTGAGACGAGCTTGAGGCCCCAGCTTGGCCAAGCTATGTCTCTGGAGTTCTGAATCTCTGTCCTTTCTCTTTTCCAATTTGTCACAGGTCTCCTTGGAAGTCAACAGCCAGGAGCGGACTCTAGAGCTCCGGGCACAGGGCCAAGATGGTGACTTTGTGTCCTGCATCTTCCCAGTGCCTCAGCTCTTCGATCTGCGTTGGCACAAGCTGATGCTGAGCGTGGCAAGCCGTGTGGCCTCTGTGCATGTGGACTGCGTCTCGGCTTCCTCCCAGCCTCTGGGGCCCCGGCAGCCCATCCGGCCTGGGGGACATGTGTTTCTGGGCTTGGACGCTGAGCAGGGCAAGCCGGTTTCAGTGAGTACTGGGTCCTAGTTTCTGCTCCCGCCTCTCAGGGAGCCTTGAGCTCCTGAGGGTGTACTTCAGAGGCCTCATTTGGAGCCATCGCCTTTCTAGGTAGCCTAACCAAGCTAACCCGACATTCGAAGCCCTCTGCCATCTGGGTTCTATAGGTCTCCAGCATATTCCTCTCATCTCTCTACTGAGCACTGTGGTCAAGTCTGATGGTCGCCTACTAAATTTGCATATTTGCACCTTTGCTCATGCTTTCCCTTTTACTTGCAATGCTTTTCCTTGTACATTCATTTGCAGGATGGGCTCAGTTTGAATGGAGCCCCCTCTTCCTACCTCTTCCATCTTCCTCTGGGAATATAGTCTCCCCCTCCCCTCCCTTCCCTCTCCCTCCCCCCTCTCCCTCTCCCTCCTCCCCCTCCCTCTCCCCTCCCCATCCCTCTCCCCTCCTCCTTCTCTCTCTCTCCACCTCTCTCTTTCCACCTCTCTCTCTACCTCTCCCTCCCTCCCCTCCTCCTCCTCCTCCTTCTCTCTCCCTCTCCCTCTCCCTCTCCCTTTCCCCTTCCCTCCCTCTCCTTCTCCCTCTCCCTTTCCTTCTCCCTCTCCCTCCTTCTCTCTCTTCCTCTCCACCTCTCTCTCTCTCCACCTCTCTCTTTCCCTCCCCTCCCCTCCCCACCTCCTCCTGCTCCTCCTTCTCTCTCTCTCTCTCTCTCTCTCTCTCTCTCTCTCTCTCTCTCTCTCTCCATCTCTTTCCATTCCTTCCCTTCCTCCCTCCCTCCTCTCTCTACTTTTGGCAACAGCTCTATTCTTGATGGCCTCCCCCCCAACCAACCTGGAAAGACCCTAAAGTCCAATCCTGGGGCGAAGACGTCTTTGAGCTTCTTTGGGGACCGTGGAAGAACTATTTGATCATCTGAAATAAGATGAACTTGTGTGTCCCCTGCAGTTTGACCTTCAGCAGGCACACATCTACTGTGACCCGGAGCTGGTGCTGGAGGAAGGCTGCTGTGAGATCTTACCGGGAGGGGTGAGTAGCTGGCTCCTAGCACACGCTGTGCTGGAGAGGGGGCAGCCTGCACAGGGATGGCAGAGGTCTGAGGATGCATCTGCCTCTGTACTGACCCCGACTGCCTTTCTCCCATATTGAGCAGTGTCCCCCAGAGACCTCCAAGTCACGCCGGGACACCCAGAGTAATGAGCTCATTGAGATCAATCCTCAGACCGAGGGCAAGGTCTACACCCGCTGCTTCTGCTTGGAAGAACCTCATAACAGCAAGGTGGGTGAGCAGGGGAGACGCAGGGGAGACTGTTCCACCCCTAACCTGGCTGAGGCCTGCACCAGGTTCAGCTGAGCATGTGCCTAGGCTGGGGGAAGACCCCTGAAGATGGACTCACTGTAGGTCTTACCTGATGGAACTCAGGGAGACAGAGAGAGGACCCATAGGGTAACCCTGTGCCTTCTACTTGTTGTCACTGAGCATTATTCTGCTGTATTCCTCACTCTGGCTAGACCATCCTGTGGTGGGCAGGACCCCATTTGCAGTTTCTCTTATACATGGATATCTGGGCCCCGAGGCCAGGATGCACTGGATTCTGGGCTCCCTCATTTTCCCAGCACCATGGCCAGCTGCCCTGTCCACGCTCAGGTTCTTAGGAGATGGCAGGGACACTTCCTCCTTCCCTCAGCCCCACCCTCAGGCTGGGCAGTGTCCCTGCCTACCCAGGCAGTGTGCCCAGCCTTTGGCTGCAGAAACACAAGATCCCATTGATTCAATGCCTGTTTTCTATGTCATCACATGGGAGGGGGGGAAGGGGTAGCCATGGGGCAGCCTCAGGGGCCTGAGCAAACCCTTCATGATCTGGGAGGTGCCAGATGCCAAACTGAGGGGGTTCCTGGCATCCGTGTGCTCTGCCTGGATGCCCCACTCCAGCATGGACCCCAGAACTGTCTTTCTGTCTGCCCAGGTGGACGCACAGCTGATGGGAAGAAGCAGCCAGAAGGCAGAAAGGGGGACAAAGGTAGAGACAGTGGCTGAGGGGGTGAGCCCACGGTTACCCTCCGTCTGCCCTGCATTCCCTCTATAAAACCCCTGGAAAAGATGCTGTACTCCCACTCTCTTCCTGCCCAGACAGAGCTCGGCTTCTGGTGCCAGCTCTGAGAAGGAAAGAGATTGGACGGGACACAGTACTGGGCATTCTCTCTCTAGAGAGCTGGCTTCTGCCTGCTCTTATGCAGGGGTGAGGAGGGGGTGGGGTTAAAGCAATGTTTGGTCCCAGGCTCCTCTTCTACCCCCATGCCTCCTTTTCCTCAGGCCCACCAGGAGACTGGAGCCAGCGAGGTGAGCCTTTTGTCTGGGTTGGTCTCTAGGACTGTGGGGAGGGAGGTGTCAATGCTAACTCTTTGGATAAAGGTTTGCAGCATGGAGCCTAAAGTGTAGGGGTGATGGATAACTGTGAAGCACCCAACATCCCTAAGGGTCCAACTCTAGGCCTTGTCTGCCCTGGATTGTTGGGTGGAAGTCCAGGAAGCCATTCCTGCTGATTTAGAGGTCAATGGCCGTGGTCATCTTGGGGAAAACCTAAGTCTTTGCTGTGAAACCCTTCTTCAGTGACAGACTGTGTAGCCTTGGGCTTCTAGCTGTTTTACTGTTTCTGTCTCACTTTCTTTTGTTCCTTTTGAAGAGGTGGTGTTTGGGCCTTGAGGGTGTGTGTGTGTGTGTGTGTGTGTGTGTGTGTGTGTGTGTGTGTGACACTTGTGCTGGGCAGGGCTAATCTCAGAGGCTCAGAGTTGATCTGCGGGTCTGTTCTTTCTTTTCAGTGTCCGCCCTGTGCCCGCAGCGCCCGGGAGAGCAATGTGAGTGAATGAAGGAGCACAGCCAGTCTGGGAGTGGGTGTTGCCTGGAGTGGACTGGAGCTTCCTGGTAGAGGACAAGGGGGCTTTGTTCAATTTCCCATCACTCCCCTGCCTGTTTCCCAGAGCCGTGCTTGTCCCCACCCTTAAGCCCACCGAGCCAGGGCTGCCTTCTAGGCATTGAAATCTCAATGCAGTGTTGTGATCCAGAGTGGTGGCTTGCTTAGGGGATGGGGTGGGGTGGAGTACAGGACTCAAGACCTTGGTTGCTGGTTTCAGCTGTGCAGTTGCCCTCCAGGTCTTAGATCCACTTTGATTGGAAGGTACCATATGCCACCTTGGGGACTTAGAGCAGGGGAGGAACAGCCCAGTGCCACACAGCTCAGAGCCTGGGCATTCTCCTGTCCTCCTCGAAAGCTAGCCTAGCCCAGCCTTCCCACTGGGAGTTGGGAGGACAGGGTTCCATGAGCCGTTTGGTACCTACTGTGCCCCTTCTGTAGGCAGCAAGAGTTACCTTGTTTTCAGCTGTTGAGCTTCATCTATTCATAAAGGGCATGAACCCCCTAATTCTGGGGGGACTTAGAAGTACCCACACTTCTTCCTGCCTGCCTGCCTCTCATTCTCCCATCAAATCCCAGATGTGCTGGGGTTGCCATGGCAACCGAGTGACCATGTTAGCCTAACAATTTGAGGTGGGGCTGGCCAAAAGCAGGCAGGTTGGAGAAAGTCGACCCCTATGTTGGCTTTATTGCCTTGAAAAGCAGAGTACAGCATGCTAATTGGCCAAGGAGGCAGAGTTGGGGGTGGGACTCTGGCCCTGCCATCATGCTGTGTGAACCCAGCTGACTTGCTTGCTCTCTCTGGGCAGCTGGTTGCTCCCTAAAGTTAATATTCTCTTCCTTCTTCTGTTCCCTTAGGTCACACTTGGTCCCCCTGGCCTCAAGGTAAGACCTAGAAGAGAACAGAATTCTCATCTTCCTTGGTGACCTTGGTCCTTCCCACCTTGTGAGCCTCTATAGTACTGTGTTTATAGCAGGACTACTCCAGTGTGCTTAAGCACGTGTTGGAACCAGTGGGTTGTGTGTATAGGGTCCAGAGCTACCCTCTGCTGAGACCCTCTGTGTACCAGGTCTTGTGCCCTGTGACCCATCCTAAAAGGCAAGTGCTCCCCTTGAGCGTCAGGGGAGACTGAGGACTCATTGTGTCAGTCATAGGTTGGAGTGATCGTGTGTGGGTGTACCTGTATGTTCTGGAACACATGTCTGTGCCCATGTGACCACAGGCTGAATGTTGAACCCATATACACCTGCGGGCCTCATGGGCCCCAAGCTTGTGAATGACGGGTGGGCATGGCTCATGTAGGCGAATGCCGTGCTTCCTTTGCCCGCTGTGAGCGTGCGGGCTCTGCCGGTTGTGGTGCCTACGGCACCCCCTGTCTGCTTTGCTTCTGTCTGGAGACGGCCATTGCATCCATTCTACCTTTATTGGTGAAGAATCAGGGAGGTGACCTGACTCTGCCCCGAGTCCTGTGGTAGCAAGCACAAGGCTTGAGCTCAGGAGACCTGACAATTAGCTGTCATGGGTTTATGTCATCCCGAGGGTCTATGCAGCATGTTCACGTGCCGAGGACATGCTGTGTGTTTGCTAATGTGCATGCCTGTGGGTGTGGGGGAGGGGATACTCCCTGTGTGAGACCCCTTCCCATGCGCCATGTGTGATAAGTGCACGGTGGGGGAGGGGGTAGGAGGAGGGAGTGTGTGTGTGAATGTGTGAGAGTGTGTGTGTGTGTGTGTGTGTGTGTGTGCGTGCACTTGCATATTAGATGGGTGGAGGCAACCAGGAGTGGGGAGCACTTTTTGGAGGCTCCCTTGAGGCACAGTCATCATTCTGGTTTTACCCACAGGGAGGGAAAGGTGACCAAGGCCTGACTGGACCATCAGGCCCCAAGGGAGAGAAGGGAGCACGGGTAAGTGCCCTAACCAGCTCCCGATCAGGGCCTCTCCCGCCTAGCCAGGGCTTGGTGGGATGTAAGCTCGCACCCCCTCATCTCAACGGGGAGTCTGGCCACTTGGACAGGGTGCTGGTGGGGCTAATGTGCAAAAGCTTAATATTCTAGGGACACCTGGGCCTTTCCTAGCAGCAGGTTTTTGTTGACTCCCCCAGAAGGTCCTAGCCCTGACCCGTTCCTTACTCACAGGGCAATGACTGTGTTCGAATCTCCCCAGATGGCCCACTTCAGGTAAGATTGACTGCGAGGGCAGGCTTGTTTCAAGGCTCAGGCAGGGCCATTCTGGTCATTTGACCCCTTCTCCTTTGTCAGTGTGCAGAAGGTCCGAAAGGAGAGAAGGGAGAATCAGGAGACTTGGTAAGCCTGGGACCCGCCACAGGGCAGGATGCATCCTGGGCTAGGCCTCATCATTCATTTGTGTCCCCTCCTCATCTTAGGGACCCTCAGGACTCCCGGGCCCAACAGGCCAGAAGGTAAATAGGCTTATGTTTGGAGGGGTAGGTTACCCGGTGGCCGTACATTCAAGAGGAGGGAAGTAGCTGAGGCCTTCCTGCAGGATGGTGACAGTTGGCAGAATTGACTGCCCTTCCCCAGCCCTTCTAACCTCCTGCCCTGTCCAGATACCCACCACATCTAGAAGGAAATGTCCCCACGCTTGTTGTATGAGTGGCCTGGCTGGTTTGGAAGTTCTTTCTGTTGTCTGCCCTCCTGTGGAAAGAAGAGGCAGAGTCAGGGAGGGAGACTCTGGAAGGCCCTTGCCCCTCCCCCACAGAAACTGTGAGGTTTCTTTTCCTCAGTCCAGCTCCCCCTCTCTTCCTTCTCCAGGGCCAGAAAGGGGAGAAGGGCGATGGAGGCCTCAAAGGACTGCCGGGAAAGCCGGGGCGAGATGTATGTTGCTGGGAACCCTCCCCCTAGGGCCCAGAATGCTAGACTTCTAACTCAGATCCACCCTCCTCCTCCTGGCCAAGGAAGCGAGGCACTGTGTCCCCAGGAGGCACTGTGTCCCAGGAGGCACAGCAAAGGGGTTCAGGTGCTGAACCCGGGCCTCTTGATTTTCAACCTCAGGGCACCAGGTTGGGGTCTGGCATTGGGGGAGGGCAGGTGAGGGGGTACAGGAGGATAATTACCGCTGTCTCAGGGGGGCAGGTGCCAGGATCCTGGTCGTCCCTACCTCAGCCCTCTTTCCCACAGGGTCGGCCAGGAGAGATCTGTGTCATTGGGCCCAAAGGGCAGAAAGTGAGTTGCAGGCCTGGGTGTGGGAAGGGCGTTCAGTAGGGGTAAGGTGGTGCCTCTCTCATACCTATTTATGTGTGTGTGTGCCAGGGAGACCCTGGCTTTGTTGGGCCTGAGGGATTGGCAGGAGAGCCTGGGCCCCCTGGCCTACCCGGACCACCTGGGATAGGACTGCCTGGGACTCCTGTAAGTGTCCCCTCACCTGTCCTGCCACCCTCTCCTGAGACCTTTGTTCCCCCCAGGGTGGGGCTGAGTTGGGGATAAGACCCAGTACCAGGAGTGCAGTTTGGAGGGTGACTTAAGACAAAAGCACTCAGAGGGGTGGATGGGGAGGAGAACAGCCATATAGAAGGGGAGGGGAAGGGGCTAGGGGGCTGATGGACAGTGAACTGGGAAAGGGAATAACATTTGAAATTTAAATAAGAAATACCCAAGTTAATAAAAATGGAAGAAAAAAGAGACAAAACCACTCACCATGCTATAGAGAGAAAACTTGTATCACCCCGTTTCTGCCATCAGGGAGATCCAGGTGGCCCACCAGGCCCTAAAGGAGCAAAGGTAGGCGCAGGAGTGTTGTGGACATGGTGGGGAGGGATGTGTGATTATGCAGCGTGCATGTCAGGAGGTGACCAGGCACTGGGCTGAGAGAGGCCCAGTTCAACCAGGGTTTATGGGGTAGGGGACTGTCTCTACTCCAGTACTAGCTGGAGTGGGGACCTTGGTGAGCAGCTAGTACTGGAACTGTCTGTCTGTCTGTCTGTCTGTCTGTCTGTCTGTATGTATGTATGTATGTATGTCACCTCCTCCTTATTGTACTAGGGAAGGGTACTCAGAGCCCTTGTCATCTCTTATCTTTTTCCAGAGCTAGGCACGCAGGAAGACAGGCGTTAGGAAGAGAGGGTTTATCCAGTGAGTGGTCCTGACAGAGATGGGAGGCTAAGCTGAGGGTCAGAATGAAGGGACAGATGGGCAGAGGTCACATCAGTGGGAGTCTCCCCTTTAACCCGTCTGATTACAGGGCAGCTCTGGAATACCAGGAAAGGAAGGCCCAGGAGGGAAGCCGGTGAGTGACCACAAACAGGGGAGGGCCTTCTTGCTCACCATGCTCAGATCTGTTCCTCCAAAGCCTCCATGGTGAAGGGCTTGGGTCCTCAGCTCCTTCCCGCCATAGCAATCCCTGTGCCTGGTATTAATGCCCCATGCTTTTTTTCACTTTCCCAATAGGGGAAGCCAGGAGTACCCGGGACTAAGGGAGAAAAGGTAGGCTCCATGTCTGGTGGCCCTAGGTTGGGGTGGGAGCAGGTTCTACTCTGAGTAGCAGGGACACTCTGCCCCCACCTCAGGTGACACTTATTACTGTGGAAGGAAGGTTTGTGATCAGATCAGGAGCTTACCTGGGGGGTCAGCCAGATCTAGACCCTACCTCAGGCATCTGCATGGTCTATGAGCATGGAGCGCCATTTAGCTTCTCTCTCAGCCCAAGTCTCATATCTGTCAATGGAACACATGTATCTCACCTGGCTTGCTTTGAGGACATAGTTTCAGGATGTTGGGGACTCCTTTCCTGAATGAATGAATCACTTGGACAGGCAGCCCCTGCAGTTGTCCTGCTGTCTGTCCACTTTGATGATGGGAAACACCAAAAACGGGTGTGACAGGAAAGGCTTTATCTTTCCTGAGGACTCAGCCCCACCCTAACCACTTGTGGTTCTTGTCTTCTGCTAGGGTGACCCCTGTGAAGTGTGTCCAACGCTGCCCGAAGGGTTCCAGAACTTTGTGGGGCTCCCTGGAAAGCCAGGGCCTAAAGGAGAACCAGGTGATCCTGCTCCAGCCAGGGTGAGTGCCCAAGTGGCCACTGAGAAACATACACAAGACAGACCCCGAGGAAATGGGTGCTTCTCAGTACCACCAAGATTAGGCCCAGAGTTGCCTAGATGAGATTTGAACCATAGAGCTTGGGGTGGGGCTAGAGTGTCATCCCAGGTTTCCATGGCAACCTCCCAGCACTTTCCCCCCCAAGAGACTCTACAGTATCTTTTGGACTAGATAGGGTAGAACCATCTCACTGTGAGTGAAGGTTGGCTGGGTTCGGGTATTGGGTAGAGAAAATGAAAGAAAGTAGTCAGGGCAAGGGTTAAGGTCCTCAGCCTCCTCACCTGACTCCTTCATATACCCTGTCTTTCAGGAGGGCCTAGGAACTGTTGGACTGAAAGGTGACCGGGTGTGTAAAGAACTTTCTAATGTGGACATTTAGGTTAAATTTATTTCCCTTTTTGTTATATGGGTTGATGGGCACTGCCTCTGGGATGCTGGCTTTGAATCCCTCAGGAATGGGGCAGTTTAAAGAAAATGTATGTGGTGTGTCACACTGCTATCCTTAAATACAGCTAGAGCATTTGGGCTGTCCCAATATGTCTCATCTTAGCCCACAAATCATTTCTTTTCCTTGCAGGGAGATCCAGGCATCCAAGGAATGAAAGGAGAGAAGGTGAGGGGCCCCTGTGCCCTGGTCCTCGCCTTCCGTCCACCTGAGAGAATTTTGATTGCTCTCTTCCTTCCCTAGGGGGAACCCTGCTCATCCTGCAGTTCAGGTGTTGGGGCCCAGCATCTTGGGCCCTCCACTGGGGTCAATGAAGACATGGGCTCCCCTGTCCATGGTTTACCTGGCCTTCCGGTGAGTGATCTGCCCTGGGCATACTGGTCCTGGCTCTTTGGGTCCCATGTTTTGGGGCAGGGACCAAGAGGAAGCCATGAAGCAGCCTACATCCTGGTGTTTTCCTCCATCCCTGTGCTAGCAACCGCCTAGCAGTCCCTCGTTCCTTTCTCTTGTTGATTGGATGCTGGGAGCTTGGAGGGGTGTCAGGCAAAGGTGCCATAACTCCATCTTGGGGTTTTGTTTCGTTTTAAGGGCAAACCTGGAATTCCCGGGCCAAGAGGCATGAAAGGAGAGAAGGTGAGGCCTGGGCTAGACATCAGGGGCACAGGCAAGGCAGGGGGAGACAGCCCTGGAAGGCAAGCGAGGCAGGGGTCAAACTGCAGCTTCACAGAGAGAGCCATCCACCAGGGCTTCCCCGAGCAGAGGCAAGGAATTTAGATCCAAGAACCTCATGTTCTCCCAGAGAATTCCTTGGTGTTGTATTCTTAATTTAATAATAATCTAAAACGATTAGGCACATCCAAGACTACCTTAAAGCAAAATAATATTTAACTCTCCTTTTCTACTTATCACGTGCCAGGCACTGTTCCAAGCCTTGTGCATGCTTTAATCTCGTTTCATCCTCCCAAGCTTTAGTGGAGTACATTTCTCTACTCTTCCCATTGTCTGGGTGAGGAAAAGGAGACATTCAAAAGGCCCAGAGACGGGGCTGGGGATTTAGCTCAGTGGTAGAGCGCTTACCTAGGAAGCGCAAGGCCCTGGGTTCGGTCCCCAGCTCCGAAAAAAAGAACCAAAAAAAAAAAAAAAAGGCCCAGAGACTCTCCCAATGCCTCGTGGGTATTTGAGCATGGGGAAGTCTGGCCCCAGAGTCAATGATCTCCACCGGCCTGTTGGCTAGATTCTGATGCCGGTGTTCACATTTGTGTTCGTGATTGTGCCGGAGACAGAAGCATTGGATCTCTAATAGAGGCTTGCTCAGATGAGGGGCTCTGTGGATGTGAGAGTGCCCAAGTGGGAGACACATTGGGGTGTGTTCAGACTCACAAGGTATTTCTCAAATGGAGTTGTAGTTCCCCTCCCAACGCCTGCTCTCCTTCCGCTCGTGTGTAGTATGTGCGTGTGTGTGCCTATGTGTTCGTGCATGTTACTGAGAGTGAACCAGGATCTAGCGTATGCTTTGCAAGCACTCTACACCGAGTGACATCCCCTGCTCCAAAGAGACCTGAGGAACCCTTACTTTACTCTTTATTATGAGAGAGGGTCTCACTAAGTTGCCCAGGCTGGCTTTGAACTCACAATGTACCTCAGACAGGCCTTGACCTGTGATCCTCTTACCTATCCCTCCTTTTTTTTTTTTTTCCTTTTTTTCGGAGCTGGGGACCGAACTCAGGGCCTTGCGCTTGCTAGGCAAGCGCTCTGCCACTGAGCTAAATCCCCAACCCTCTATCCCTCCTTAAGTAGCTGTCTTAGAGGCCCATGCCACCAAGCGTGACCAGCCTTTCCCATCGCAGCAAATAGCATAACCCGAATCCCCAAAGCCGCCATCGTCCTTCACTCCTCCTTTCCCCACATCATTTCCCCCTTTGTCCAGCCCAGATGCAACTCCTGATGGTTCTGCCCACGTCTCCCTCGGCTCTCCCTGCTTCTCTCCATGTGTGCCACTGGGTCTCCATGGTCTCACTCCCGATGACAGTGACCTCCTCTGGCTTGCATGTGTCTACTGAGGCCCTTCGACAACCCATTTATCACGGAGCAGTTAGTGTGCCTTTGTAGAGAGAACTGTAATGACAGAACTTCCTGCTTACATGCCTTCTGGGACTTGACTCCGTGCCACAGTCCTGCTGGCTCTCATTCTGACCATCCTCCCTCCTCTCTGTGCCTTCCTTTGCTCTAGCCATCAGACCCTCCTTCCACTCTGGAATATGTGGCGACTGTTCCCACCTCCAGACTTCACCCCCATAGAAACACAGAGGGCTTCCTCCCACCACCTTTCAATGGCTGGCCTCATTAACTTCTTTCGGATGATCGTGGTCCTACTTCTGACCACCCAGTATAAATGGCATCCCTTCTTGTCTACATCATTACCTCATTTCCTTCATAGCACTCATCACCGCTTAAGGTTACTCTTTTAAAAGCTCCAGCCATAAAGTGTTTGCCTTGCAAGTGTGAGGACCCGAATTCCCGGCAACCACCTAAAAATTCAACCCTGAAGTCAGCCAACTGAATCGATGGGCTTTGGGGTCAGTGAGGAAAGGGGCGGGAGAGACGGTTCAGTGGTCAAGAGCACTGGCTGCTGTTCCTAGAGGACCCTGGTTCAATTCCCAGCATGCGCATGGCAGCTCATAACTGTTTGTAACTCCAGTTCCAAGGGATCTGACACCCTTACACAGGCATACATTCAGGCACATAAAATAAAAATATAATTTTAAAAAAGCATTTGGAGAGTGATTGAGGAAGATGGCTGATGTCAACACACGTGCACGAGCATACACACACACACGTGAATACACGCACACACACAGAGCTGAGAATATACTTCAGTTGGTAGAGTGCTTGCCTGGCTTAAAGCCCTGAGCTGGATCCCCAGCACAACATAAACTGGGCATGGCGATGCACACCTGAGGCAGGAGGGTCAGAAGTTCAAGGGTCAGAACTTGAACTACATAGCATAGGGTTACTTTTTCTTTTGATAAAAAAGCTTTTCAATTCCCAGCAACCACATGGTGGCTCACAACCATCTGTAAAGAGATCCGATGCCCTCTTCCGGTGTGTCTGAAGACAGCTACAGTGTATTTATATATAATAAATGAATAAATCTTAAAAAAAAAAAGAGGAAACAGGGAAGGCCTGCAGGTACCTAGGCGGACCTTTGGGGTGTCCACTGGCAAGGGAAAGTGAGACTCTGGGACTGGGACTCCTCCCAACTCCCCAGGGAGGCCCTGAACAGTCACAAGCTAAGTTTCTAAAACCAGCTCCCATCCCAGAAGCCCAGGCCCAGCCTCACGCTAGCCAGGCTGAGATCACAGAGTCTTTTCTCCAAGAGCTGTTCATCAAATGCCTTTTGGCCCTGAACACTGGGCTAGGTGCTATGAAGTGAACATCACAGACAAAAATTCCTCCTAGGCCTTGCACACTCAATAGCTTTTTAAAAAAACTGTATTATTACTTTTTAAAAAAGATTTATTGGGGTTGGGGATTTAGCTCAGTGGTAGAGCGCTTGCCTAGCAACTGCAAGGCCCTGGGTTCGGTCCCCAGCTCCAAAAAAAAAAAAAAAAAAGAAAAAGAAAAAGAAAAAGAAAAAAGAAAAAAAAAGAAAAAAAAAGATTTATTTATTTAATGTATATGAGTACAGTCACTATCTTCAGACACACCAGAAGAGAACATCAGATCCCATTACAGATGGTTGTGAGCCACCAAGTGGTTGCTGAGATTTGAACTCAGGACCTCTGGAAGAGCAGTCAGTGCTCTTAACCACTGAGCCATCTCTCCAGCCCCCACCCCTGTTTCCTCTTTAACTCTGCTTTCTGCTTGGCCCTCAGGGTAGTTTTGGCGATGCTGGGCCGGCTGGAGTTGCGGTAGGTATAGGGGAACCGAGAGGCTCGGGCTGTGTCTGCACAGGCTAGGTTGGTGCTGAGCAGTGTCTTATGTGACTTCTCATGCAGGGACCACCAGGACCAGTGGGACCGGCTGGTATCAAAGGGGCAAAGGTCAGTCTGGGGCATCCCTTGCTTGTTGCCAGGGCACGCCTCTGAAGATGTCTCTGTTCTGGTCCATTCTACTCCAAATCCTGGGTCCCCTACAGTCTATGGGGTAAATCCTGGCTCTTACAGTAAGGCCTTGCTTCTGTCTTTGCTTCGTCCCCTGCTCTCCTGGGACATCCTTCCCTTGGCAGAGGGTGCCACATCAGAGCTGGCTACATCCTGCAGCTCCAGATCCCAAGCCTCAGGCCGCAGGAACCCCCTTAACCCAATATCCTTGCTCTGCAGGGGGAGCCGTGTGAGCCCTGTGCATCTTTGTCCAAGCTCCAAGATGGGGACACTCAAGTGGTTCACCTGCCCGGCCCAGCTGGAGAGAAGGGAGAGCCTGGGCCCCCGGGCTCCGGGCTGCCTGGGAAGCAGGTAAACTCTGGAGATGGTCATTGGCAGGATGCAAGAAAGCAATGGTCCCCGCAGCCTCTCTAGACTTCCTGGGTAGACGGGCAGAGTGGGATGAGATCAGCACCTCTGCGTCTAGCGCGGTCTGCTTGCATCCTGTATATAAGCTTCCGTCCTGGGACATAGCACGGCACCGCCTCAGCAGAGCTGGGTTCCAAGCTGGGTCCGATTTTTTTTTTTTTTTTAATAAGATCTTTGACTTGGGCAAGTCACTTTTGTTCTCCATCCCTCTGGGTCCTGACCTTAGAGGTGAAGCTCAGTCATGACTTGCGCGAAGCCCTGAGCGGCGCACGAGAGACGCTGGAGAAATGGCAGAGTGGCTGTGGTATGACAGCTGCTGCTCTAATTGTGACAGCAAACACTGGCCCAGCTGAAGAATAGTCTCACAAGAGCTCTGTGGTGCAGATGTCTACACTGTGTTTTCACCCTCGTTTGACAGATGGGGAAACTGAGGCTAGATGAGGGGATAGACAAGGTAACCTGTCTAGGTCATATAGGCGGAAATATCTCCAGTGGTAGACAGGTTCCCTAGCACTGCGGCCACATCCCCTGGGTCTCCCACAGTGCTGGGTACCCAGAGGTGTTCGTCCTGAGGGAACCGGTGCTGAGACCATTTTCTCCTCAGGGTAGAGCTGGAGAGCGTGGACTCAAGGGGCAGAAGGTGAGAGAATGTGACTGGGCATTGAGGTGTGTGGGTACCTGGTCACTGTACAGGCCTCTCTGCCCCCCTCCTTCCTTCCTTCCTTAATCGAAATACTTTTAATGGAATATATTCCCCCCAACTCCTCTCAGATCCTCTCCACCTCCCCACCTATCCAGCTCCATGTGACCCTCCCAACCCCACCCTGCCTCTCTCTGAAACAAACTGCCCCCTTTCCTCGATTGCTCATACCAATCTCCACTCCCTTCTTAGCCCCCAGGCCCCAGAAGGGACTGTGATTTCCTACAGTTCTCAGGGGCACCCTGCCCGCAACTGGGCGACACCTGTCCTCCTTAAACATGACTCCTTACAGGGGGATGCTGGGAATCCAGGAGACCCTGGAACGCCAGGCATCACAGGGCAGCCTGGAATGTCTGGAGAGCCTGGGGTTCGGGGTCCTGCAGGACCAAAAGGAGAAAAGGTCGGTCGGCTAGCCCTGCGTGAGGAGGTTGTTGTGTGGGCAAACAGAAATCAAGAGGCAATTAATGAGTGGTACTACAGGGAGCCTCAGGGAACCCAGGGTACCAGATTCCTCAGGCGCTTTACTGCAGCTTGGAGTAGGGGTGGGGCTCTCAGAGAATGGGGTGGAGGGCTGGGGGCGTGGGGGTGGGGCGCTGGCTTTGCAATGCCCCCAGGCCTGGCAACCAGTCCCAGCTCACAGGCTCCCCTTATCTCTGACCAGGGCGATGGATGCACTGCCTGCCCTAGCCTGCAGGGGGCGTTGACAGATGTATCGGGACTGCCTGGGAAACCAGGTCCCAAAGGAGAGCCAGGTCCTGAAGGTGTGGGTCGGCCCGGTAAACCAGTAAGTGCCATCGGCTCAAACCTCTCACCCTTCCCTGCCTGTGTGTTCTCTATCTGCCCAACACACTAACGGTATCCATGGCTTTCCTTGTACCTTTCAGGGCCAGCCTGGTCTACCAGGAGTTCAAGGGCCTCCAGGACTGAAGGGCACTCAGGTTTGTATGGGAATGGAGCCCCACCCCCACCCCCAGGGTGCTTCTCTGGGAGGAGAAGGAGGAGGAGGGGGAGGGGGGATGAGGAGAGGGGAAGGAAGAAGAAGAAGGAGGGGTAGGAGGAGGGGAAGGAGGAAGAGGAGGAAGAGGAGGAAGAGGGGGAGGAGAAGGGGGATGGGGGGAGGAGTAGGAGAAAGGGAGGAGGAGGGAGAGGAGGAAGAAGAGGAAGAGGAGGAGGAAGAGGAGGAAGAGGGAAGGAGGAGGGGGAGGAGGAGGGGGAAGAGGAGGGGAAGAGGAAGGAGAGGAGAAGGGGAAGGGGAGGAGGAGTAGGAGAAGGGGAGGAGGAGGGAGAGGAGGAATGAGAGGAGGAAGAGGAGGAAGAGGAGGAAGAGGGGGAGGGGGAGGGGAGGGGGAGGAGGATAGGGACTGTGGGACAAATGAGGGATTCCAGACTCACGGTGAAAGGTGAAAGTAGAGAAGGCTTCAAAGAGGTTGGGGGATGGGCTGAGAATTTCCAGCCAGGGGTTGTTTTACCTCTTCAGGGAGAGCCTGGACCTCCAGGCACCGGTGCTGAGGGACCCCAGGTGAGTGTCTTGCTTCACTCTTGCCTTCCTGCTTGCTTCCAATACTGCCATAGCTGCCAGCTCCCCAATCCAGGGCCACGAGATGCTAAGGGCACAGCTCTGTGGCCAGGGGTCACACAGCAGCCTTGGCCTGGTATCTGTATTGGTCTTTTTCTTTTTCTTTTCTTTTTTTAAATGGAGATAGGCTCTCTCTACATAGCCCTGTCTATCCTGGAACTCACTATGTAGACCAGGCTGCCCTTGAACTCACATAGATCTGCCAGTGCCTCTGCCTCCTGAGTGTTGGGATTAAAGAAAGGCGTATGCCACCATGTCTGCCGGAGCTTGTCTTTGCCCTTATTGCCTTAACCCTTGAGTCTTCTTGGGGAGCTCTCTTGAGTTGGGGTCGGCAGGCACCCTCCCAGATCTGCCAGGGACACAGGTACAAGGGGCAGGCCTTTGGCCACTGTGCCTCAGACTGCCCATTCTGACTTGCAGGGGGAGCCTGGAACCCCAGGTTTGCCTGGCATTCAGGTAGGTCTCCTAGGCCTGGAGGTGGCTGACAGGGGAAGGGGCCATTTTACAGAAGAGATAACCAGATGTGTTTCCATCTGCAGGGGCCCCCCGGACCTCGGGGACCACCTGGCTCAACCGGCGAACACGGTGCCCAGGTGAGTCTCTTCCGCTGTGGTTGTTGGCACCGCAGCATAGGACCTGAGGCTAAGTGACGCCGGTCAGAGGGCTGCCTGAGATCCACACGTACAGCTCACTGCTGGCTTCAGATCGTGCCTCAGCACCCTGTCCACTCCCCACAGGGACCTCCAGGGCCCAAAGGAGCCACAGGACCCATGGGACCTCCTGGTGCTAGTATCTCTGGGCCTCCGGTAAGAGCCTTTCCTAAACAGCCTCTGAGGAAGCTGTTCTTGGGCCCATGACACTGCTGCTGGGGACAGGGCACCGAGCTGAGGCTCCTGTCTCAGCAGCCTGGGGTGGGAGGAGGCAAGCCTTCTGGGCTGTCCTCAGGGAAGGACTTTAAATGATAATATCATAATATATCTCCACCATGTTGTTTCCTTTACTTTCCTCCTCTCTCTCTCTCTCTCTCTCTCTCTCTCTCTCTCTCTGTGTGTTTAGGTGCTAGGTACTGAACCCCAGTCCTCTGGAAGAGCAGTAAGTGCTCTTAACTGCTGAGTCATCTCTTAGTATTATATATATATATATATATATATATATATATACACACACACCACACATATATGTATGTATATATATATATATAAAGAGTCCCCACATCCACTTAAAAAGTCAGATGTGGCCAGGTATGGGGGCAAATGCCTTTAATTCCATCATTCAGGAGACAGGGGCAGCTGGAGCTCTTCAAGTTCAAGGCCAGCTTAGTCTACATAGCCTGTTTCAGGACAGCCAGAGTTATATAGAGAAATCCTGTCTCAAAAACAACCAATTCAGGAGATAGAGGCAGGTGGATCTCTGAGTTCCAGGCTAGCCTGATCTACAGAGTAAGTTCTAGGACAGCTGGAGCTGCATAGAGTCATCCTGCTCAAAAACCCTCTATTACCATCACCAATAACAACAAGCAACGGTCAGATGTGACTGCATGCGCCTGTAACCCCAATCCTGTAATCCCTAGGGCTCACTGGCCAGGCAGCCTAGACTAACTGGAAAGTCCCAGATACCCAAGAGAGACCATCTCTCTCTCTTTCTCTTCTCTCTCTCTTTTTTAAAATGTTTATTTATTTATTATATATAAGTGCACTGTAGCACACACCAGAAGAGGGCATCGGATCCCACTACAGATGGTTGTGAGCCACCATGTGGTTGCTGGGATTTGAACTCAGGACCTCTGGAAGAACAGTCAGTGCTCTTAACCATTGAGCCATCTCTTAAAAACAAACAAACAAACAAACAAACAAACAAACAAACAAACATAAGCCAAGGTAGATGGTTCCTGTGGAACGACAGTCAAAGTTGACTTATGACCTCTCCACATGCATGCACACATACGTGCATACCCATATACATACCTGCAGATGTGCAGATGTGCACGCGCTCACACACAGTGCGCGCGCACACACACACACACACACACACACACACACAGAGCATTTTCCTTTATTTTTATTTTATGCGTATGAATGTTTTGCTCACGTATGCCTCTGGTGCCTGCAGAGGTCAGAAGGGGGCGTCAGATCCCTGGGGTCTACAGTTGCTAATGGTCCTGAACTACCATGTAGGTGCCGGCACTCTGACCTGGGTCCTTTGCAAGAGCAATAAGTGCTTTTAACTGCTGAGCCTTCTCTCCAGCCCAGTATTTTACTTTTCAGGTCCGCTGTAGTAATTATCCGTATTACCAGAGCACATTCACTCGAGGCGCGCCGAATCAATCTCCATGATTAGCATTTCATCTTCTGATCATTGCTTTGTGTCCAGAGCCCTCAGCCACTCTGCTGTTTGTAAACTGGGGTCACCTTCCTGTTCTGTAGAAGTCTAGAAATTGTTTATCCAAACTAATAGAAATCTGGTTACCATTATCCAGCTGCCTCGGTTTCTCCCTTCCCCTCAGCCTCTAGGAATCACCGCACACACACACACACACACACACACACACACACACACACACACACACACACCGCTCTGCTTGGAGATCCACAGTTTTAGCTTCTGAATAAAGAGAATATGGTCATACCAATTTTTGGAGCAATGGCCTGCTGAGGCCCTGTGTCCAGTCAGCTCTGAGCCTACAGAAGGGGCGCTGTTGTGATGATTTTTATTGTTTCTAGAGACAGGGACTGACGCTCTAAGTCAGACTTTCCTGGATCTCAGCTGTGTAGCCCAGGCTCATACTGAACTTTTGGCAACCCTCCTTTCTCAGCGTCCTAAGTGCTGGGGTTGCAGGTATGAGCTGGGATTTTTCATATCCATACCCAAGGAGAGCGAAGGCCAGAGAGCAGATGCTGGAGCTGGGAATTTGAAGCCCACCCCTTTCTGTAAAACCCCGGACCATCCACTGAGTGTCTAAAGGGATGGAAATGCTCTATTCTACTCTGTCCAAGACAATGACTCCCGTGCTTAACAGACCATTGAGCAAATTGCATAGATTAAGTAATAATAAGTGTATTTTCTCATTTTAGTCATCAAAGACCTGTCTAGTAGTCAGCTTCTGCTCCACGTGAACCAACTAGAATTTTACAAAATGATAATTTTAGCCAGAATCAAAGAAATGCCACCTTTCAGCCAGCCCGTGCCATGCTGGGCCATGGGCAAATGTATAATTTTCCTGAGCTTTTGGTAACGCTGGGAAGGCCCACTGAGCCTTATCCTTTCCCTTTCCTTTGTAGATCCCTAGAGAAATTGTTGTTTGAGTTTGGAGGGCATTGATAGATTCTGCCTGGGGGTGTGCCAAAGCCTGCGGGGTGCAGGGATTTGCCCCAACCTATATGGACCGGTCGGCTGTGCCCAACAGAACTAGACAGTCAGAATCCCTGCCTGTCCCAGGGAGCCCCAGGGTAAAGGTGGAGTTGGAGAATTGTCCCAGGGAGGCTTTGAGCCCGGAATGTAAAGGTAGACTTGTCCTCCAGGAAGGCAGTCACGGGGATGTCTGCAGCAAAGCCACCCCTCTCGGGGCCACAGCACATCTGTGTGTTTGCTCGAGCTTGGTTCCAAATCAGAAGTATTGACAGACCTCTCCTGTTCTACCTCGCCCAGGAGGTCTCCTGGTCTGCCCCACACTCACTAGCTGTGTGTCACCCTCACCAACTGTGTGTCACCCTCACCAACTGTGTGTCACACTCATTGTGTGTCACACTCACTCATTGTGTCATACCAGCTGTGTGTCACACTCACTGTGTCACACTCATTAATTGTGTCATACCAGCTGTGTGTCACACTCACTAATTGTGTCATACCAGCTGTGTGTCACATTAATTGTGTCATACCAGCTGTGTGTCACACTCATTGTGTCATACCAGCTGTGTGTCACACTCACTGTGTCACACTCACTAATTGTGTCATACCAGCTGTGTGTCACACTCATTGTGTCATACCAGCTATATGTTACACTCACCAGCTGTGTGTTACACTCACCAGCTGTGTGTCACACTCACCAGCTATGTATCACACTCACTAGTTGTGTGACTTTAGGCATGTGACAGTGTCTCAGAGTTGATAAAGCAAGCTCTGAACTTCCGCTCTCCCATTTCGGGTCACAGCGATAGGGAGAATGTGTGCAAAGAGAAAAAGCAGCGAGTGGGGACACTGGGCCTACAGATCTGGGACCAGGTTTGTGTGCTTGGTCATGTGATCTGAAATTTCTTCTAGCCTCAGTTTCCTCATCTGCAAAACAGAATACCACTGCCCTGCAAGGGCCGGTCTTGGGGGTCCCATTCACTGATCTCTGGTAGTTGCAGACCTTACGGGGGAGGGTCACACCCTTTCCTCCCTCCCTCCAGCCTCCTCTCCTCAACTCCTGACCAGGATCTCTCCCCTGGAATATGGTCACCAGGGAGCCTGGGGCTACCTCTGTTTGTGCTGTTGTTTGTGTTTAGGCCAAATGACCAAATGACCACTGCCACACAGCCTCACCTGCTGACTCTGGGCCCTTTCCCTTTGGGGCCATGAGGGGCTGAGAGGACAGACTGGACTTCAGGAGCATCACCGAGTACAGTGCCCGGGTAGCAGGGTTCTGTGGCTGGACCCACTTCCCGCTCCCACCCACTCACCTCTGTGTATTTTTTCTCTGCAGGGCCAAAAGGGATCACGAGGAGAGAAAGTAAGTCTCAGGGCCCGGGCTGCTGCTTTCGGGGAATGGGTTCCTAGAGTTCCATAGCCCTATAGTAGCTGTTCAGGGTGGAGGCTGGGTGGAGTCGTCTTGCTGTTCACAAGCTTCCTGATTCCAGGAACTGTGGGTACTCCCTGACTTCATGTAGATGACGATGACTCAGAATTCAACCATGATCCCAGGAGACCAGAGAACACCAAGGCCCCTTTAGCGGACGGCTGTCCTTTCACAGGGAAGCTGTGTCAGAAGATGAGGCAAGGCAGAGGGATGGGGGACCAGGACAGAGGGTACCTTGGACAGTAGGGCTGCTCAGAATGGAACTGTGAGTACTACAGTGAGATTATGTGGGTAGCAGCTGATGGTGACTTAAGCAGATGACCACTACACACCGTACACGTTCAGTCCCCTGGCACTCTGCCGAGTCAAAGCTCTGACCATCCACACTGGGCAGCTAGGAGCCTCTGGGTTACCCGAAGAAATGACATAGGAGGCTGACCCAGACCTCTCTGTCCCTAAAGCCCATGCCACCTCCCAGGTGAGGTTTTCAGAGGACTCTCGTCTTTGCCACTCAAACCAAGGCTCTTGTCTTGCCAGGGTGAACCAGGAGAGTGTTCCTGTCCTTCTCGAGGAGAGCCCATCTTCTCCGGCATGCCGGTGAGTGGGGCTGAACTTCTTTTCTTGCCTTCCCTGCCCTGTTTTATGTCCCAGCCAGCCCCGTTCCCATGCAGCTCTGCTTGGTGTAGACGTTGCCTATAACCTCTCCCCTTCTTTTGCTGCCCCAACTCCTACCCAGGGTGCTCCGGGACTGTGGATGGGCAGCTCCTCGCAGCCGGGCCCGCAGGTCTGTGTGGCTTGTGTCCTTTGTCTGGCCTCCTGTCGCGGCTTTCCCGCCCTGACACTACTGCCGTCCATGGTGGCAGAGAGCTCTCTCCCCCCCCCCCCAACCCTGATTTTTGTCTTCTCTCCCACAGGGTCCCCCAGGTGTCCCCGGACCACCAGGTCCCCCCGGAATGCCTGGATTGCAGGTAAAAGTACTAGGGACTAGAAGAGCGTTTGGAGATTTGGAGCGAGGGCAGGGACCAAGCAGTGGTTGGGTCTCCACCGTGCTGGACCCCGGTGCACTGTTTCCTCTACTCACACACGTGTGCTGTGCTTTCTTAGTGCCATGGCTTCCTAGCACGGTGTGGGGGGCTCACAGACCCCTGGTTTTGGCTCGTTGACGCCCAGCCTCATTTTGAGGAATGTCCTATTGTGTTTTAGACCAGGCACCCCACTAATAGGATCCAAGCCCAGGCCTGGCAGAAGCCCAGGCTCCAAGGCCAAGCTTTATGCTGATTGGTTCAGAGTGCACTGCTGGAACAGCAGTCAGTATGTGCCGGTGGGACGTGCATTTCTGCCTATGTGATCATTTCCATGCACTGTTTTAGATGCTGGGATATAGGGGTGGACCAAGCATTAGTATCCCTGCGAGAGAGACAGACAATAAGTAATAATAATAATAATAATAATAATGTAATAACAATAATAATAATAAGAGGACGATAATACTAGGTGTCTGGGAATGGATGGTGGGAAAACAGGGAGCCATTTGTGAAAAATATTAAAGAAAAACAAGGGAAGATGACCTAGTCAATAAAGTGCTCGCCATATGACTATAAAGACCTGAATCAGGTCCCTAGCATCCATGTAAAAAGCCAGGCATGACATCCTGTGCCTGTAACCCCAGTGCTGGAGAAGCAGAGAAAAGTGGATCCCTGCTGGGGGCTTCCTGGTCAGCCTGACTAACAGAATTGGTAAGCTTCAGCTTCAGCAAGAAACCCTGTCCCCAAAATTAAGGTGGGAAGCTGGTGAGATGGGTCCACCAATAAAGGCGCTCACATGCGGGCCTGCTGACCTGTCTCCCATCCCCAGATCCCACAAGGTACGAGAGAAGGAAATCCTCAGTTGTCTTCTGACTTCTACACACTTGCTGTGGCATTGTGTGCCTGTGTGCCTGTACACACACACACACACACACACACACACACACACGGAGGCATGCATTCACATACACAGCACACATGCACACACTCACTCATGCACATACACACACACAAACACATACGTGCACACACAGATTAAATTAAAATAAGGTGGAGAGCAACTGAGGAAGAGACCCAGTGTTAACATCTGGTCTTAACTTGCACATGTGTGCCCATACATGTACATGACTTGCACACACACGTGCACGTAGGCATGAACATGTACACACATGCAAATAAAAGGTGACATTTGAATCAAAATATAAAGGAAATGCAAGTGGACCTGTTGAGGAGAAAGCACCCCCGGGCAGGAGCACCCCTGGGGAGGAGCACTCCTGGGGAGGAGCACCCCTGAGGAGGAGCACTCCTGAGGAGGAGGATCCCTGAGGAGGAGCACCCCTGAGGAGGAGCACCCCTGGGGAGGAGCACCCCTGGGGAGGAGCACCCCTGGGGAGGAGCACCCCCGGGCAGGAGCACCCCCAGGGAGGAGCACCCCCGGGGAGGAGCACCCCTGGGGAGGAGCACCCCCAGGCAGGAGCACCCCCAGGCAGGAGCACCCCCGGGCAGGAGCACCCCCGGGCAGGAGCACGCCTAGCAGGGAAAGCAGTAGGTGCAGAGGCCTATCAATGATAATGTCCACGATGTCCTCAGGAACACAGAGGCCAGAGATAGTAAGGAAAGAATATCAGGAGGGGCCGAGATCTGTGTCACACTTCCGTCCTCAGAGCTAGGCAGCCTCAGTTTGAGTCTCCTTTCTGCCATGTTCTCTGTGACACTGGGCAAGTTACTTAGCCTCGTCTCCATTCCTTTATCTATGAAATATAGATAATTATAGCACCTGCCTCAGTGGGCTCCTTGTGGGTATTAAATAAGCTTTTGTGTGTAATGCATGTGACATCTTCCCTGGCACACCGTAAATGCCCCGAAGGGTTAGCTATCCCTACAATGTTTACAACTATTACAACCATTCTCGTTCTGTTGGGGCTTTATGTCAACCCCAAGAGGAAGATGGTACTGCTGCCCCTATGTCACACCTGGGACAGCTTAAGCTCTGAGAGGTGCCGTGTCTTGTCCCAGGTCACCCGGCCAGGTATTATAGCTCAGGGCTTTCCCTAGTGGAGCACTTCCTCCTCTCTTCCTCTGCATTTCAGGACAGTCCCTGGGGGAGGGGCTTCCTCCCCAGGGCCCAGAGCCCACACCACGCACTTGGCAGTCCCCGTGCCTGATGAGAAGTGTCCAGGCTTCCCATGCAGTGCCAGCAGCATTCAGTGATCTGTCAGCAGCGGGCATGGAGTTCGCTTGGGGAGGCTGAGTCATTTCAAAGTGACCCATTAACCAGGGGGAGCAGACATAGCGTGAACTGTGCCAAGCCACACTGGGGGAACAAGGAATGGAGAAAGCGCTGAGTGTAATCCCAGGACCCGGAATCCTATCTGATGCCAGTGCCTGCGACCAACCCGGGGCTGCCACAAACAGGCACCTGCCCTGTGCCAGGCTTCCCTGTGCAGGGCGGTGGGGTCGGAGATGGCTGACACTTATTTGCTCGAGACTGCGTTGTCCCGGTGCCTTCATACGGCATTCATCTTGATCCGATTTCCAGATGAGGTGCCTGAGACACAGAGGCTAAAAATGTGCCCAAGATCTTTAATAACTGGCAGGTAGCAGTCAAACTCGGCTGCATACCCTACTTGTACAGGAGAACATGGATATGTAATTCTATCAGGCTAAGAAAGGATCACACCCTCAGGCTGGAGCCAGCAGCGCAGCACCGAGAGTGGAGCGGTGTAGTAACTGCTGGGGTGTGGCTCGGTTGGCCGGATGCTTGTCTAGTATACAAGAAGCCCTGGGTTGGATCCCCAGTGCCCCATAAAATGATCGAGGTGGCACATGCCTGTAATCCCAGCCCTCAGGCAGTACAGGCAGTGGGATCGGAAGTTCAAAACCGTCCTCAGCTACATAGTGAGTGTAAGGCGTGCATGAGACCAATTATCTGAACAAAAATATTCCAAGCATTACCCACATGTCAGGTACTGTGGACTAGAGGAGGCTGGGCGGTGACCCCGCAGTGGAAGCACCTGCAGTGGATAGGAGAGGGGGCTACTCAGGGGCAGCTGACCTGTTCCAGTGCCGGAAGCTGGGTCTTGAAGGGGAGGTCAGATCTCAGAGCAGGCCCAGGAAATCCCGTCCCAGGAAGAGCAGGCTGGGCAGCGATGCGTTCATTCAACACATATCTAATGTGCTGCTGCTCCTCATGGGGTGCTAGGGATTCGAAATCGAACGCCTTCCCTGCATCAGCAGAGTATCTAATATGCAAATGTGCGTTGTGAACATGCAAGAGAGCCAGAGGCTGGGTGGCAAACCCTTAGCAGGAGAGTCCCGGTACATCCTACCTCTGGGCTGTGCTGTGTCTCTCACAGCACGGTCTCCTGAAGCCGTCTGTACATGATGACTGTCTTACAGAGAAGGAAACGGAGGCACAGAGGGTGGTGAGGACTTGCACCTAGATGGTTCAGTTGGCAAGCATCCAATACTGCCGGGACACCTTTAAGGGATGGGGCACGCTTAGTGGACAAAGGAGGTTGGGAGCCGGTGGCCCTCTCTCGGACTCTCATATGTCTCACTCAACCTACGAGCTTCTCCCAGGCCCTTCATTTCCAGTAAACTCCGATGGTGATTAATGAGAGAGTATGGGGAAGTGACTTAGGATAGCCCACAGCAGTCACCCTATAGAAGACCCTCTGCCCAGCTTCTGACCTGCCGCACAAGGAAATGCTCCCAGAGGAACTACTTTTGAGTAGGGGAACTACTCTGTGCCTCCTTGGCTCCCCGCAGTCCCCAGCCGTGGGAGACCTTGAGGCTGAGGGTAGCCAGAGCTGCCACCCATGCAAGAGCCTGTGACAGGTGGCAGGGCTGTGAGCCCCAGCAAGGAGATCACTAGGCTGGAAGAAGAGTCCGATCTCTTGTTTCTTTTCTGCCTCAGGGAGTGCCTGGACACAACGGTTTGCCAGGACAGCCTGGGCTCACTGCCGAGCTGGTGGGTATCAGCCAGGACGCACTGGCCATCGTCCTTCTTGTCCTTCCCGGGGATGAGCTGGCCAGGCGCTGGGGGTGGGGGGTGTCCTCCTTCACTCCCGGATCTTGAGGCTGGCTGCTCCTCTACGCCGTATGAGCTTCCCCTCCTGACCAGCTAGAACCTGCTTCTGTCTCTTGCAGGGATCCTTACCCATCGAGCAGCATCTCCTCAAGGTAAGAGGGCACAGAGAGGCCTCTGGCAGGTGTCACCAAAGGGGATTCCCACAGCAGGTGCTCAGTTGTCTGCCACCACCAGTAGCAGGCTGAGCCTGCTGTCTCTCGTCCCTCGCTGTGGGGGAAAGTGCTTTCTAAGCAGCTGTCTAAGAGGGCCTGGCTGGAATCCTCTAGGCAACCTTTGCTGAACGAATGCTTAAAGGAAGGCCACAAATGCCCAGCCGCCGAGGAGAGTCGAACTGTAGTCCTGCTAAAGGGCTGTGGTCTGGTCTGGCTGACTGAGTTCTCAGGAGCCCCAAGCTTCCTGTAGAGCCTCCTCTTGCCCTTTCTTAGGCACCTCCAGAAATGACATGAGCTGGGCCATTCATTCCTGCAGGCTGACTTCAAGTTCCTGGGGCTCTCTCAAGAGCACAGCACCCTCAGGATACCTTTGCCCATGAATCCTCCTCTAACGGCTCTCTTGGGCACAGGCTTGTCAGAGTCGTAGACAATATGTCACTCCACTGAGCTTTGGTCAGGGCACAGTATAAGGGCTGCCTGCCCTGCCCCTCTTTGAACCATGGGTGTTTCCAGAAGCCACTGGTGGAGGTGGTTGGGTTAACCTAGCAGCAGCCCTGAGCTGTGGCACAGTGAGGTTGTGGGAAGGAGACTCCAGCTCTTCTCTCCTGGTCTCAGGGTCCTGCCCTCCAGGCAGTGATGGCGTGACTCCAACCCCAGATGGATCACACTTCTAACATCTTACATGTTGGCTTTGTGATCTAGGGCTCCACAAAAGGTCAAACGCAGGAACTGAACTCAGCCTGTAATAGAGGTCAGATGACAGCCAGGGGAGTGGGCCAGGAGACAGTGGCCACCATGTCCACAGCCCAGAGAAAGTGATGACTCTAGATAGAAAGGCAGGGACCAATCCAGGTTTACCTGGACAGATCACTGCCTCATTTGAATATCAGCTTACTTATATCTACTATGTTTTTTTTAAAGATTTTTTTTATTTATATAAGTACACTGTCACTGTCTTCAGACGCACCAGAAGAGAACATCAGATCCCATTACAGATGGTTGTGAGCCACCATGTGGTTGCTGGGAATTGAACTCAGGACCTCTGGAAGAGCAGCCAGTACTCCTAATTGCTGAGCCATCTCTCCAGCCCTCTGCTATGCGTTTAACATAAGCGGCTCACTGTGCCCTGGTGACTGAATGCACCAAGGCCCACTATAATCTGTGGCCTTAGGGGTGCTGTGGAAGTGGTCATTAGTATTAAGTGTTGCTACGAACTGCAAAAGTGAGCTTGAGGCTCCTGCCCTGGGTCCCAGCACCACCCCTGACAGGGAAGCTCCAGGCTCCCAACTGGAACAAGAGACTAGCTTCACTAGTTTTGATGGAGAGGACCAATCGCTTCCATCAGTCTCTCAGAGAGTCTATGACCAAACAAGGCAGAGCCTGATCCAGAGGAGGCCTTTCCTACAAGAAGGACAGTTCAGACCCAGGGACCTGTGGAGCTTGTGACAGTTGGTGAGCTGCAGGCCTGCCCCAGGAATATCCACAGAGGGCCTGCCCCTCCTGTGGCGGTCTCCTGGTGTGCCCAGGCAGAGGTGCTGGCACTGAGGGCCAGCCTTTTCATCCTAGATCCTTGGGGCTTGTCCTCGCCGCGGGTGCAGGTTGCAGGAACAGGCGGGACAGATGGTCCCTCTGCGGGTCCCTCAGCCTCCTCCCACACGCCTGTCTGGAAAGCGCTCTGGCTTGGCCCTACCTGAGCCTCTTCCTGGAGGAGACTCAGAGCCAATGGCTGTGATCGGGTCCCCTGAGGACATTGCAAAGCTGCTGCAGGGGTGTGGCTGGGGAGGGAGTGTGTGAGGGTGAAGGACTGCTGGGCAGGGTGTCTGAGCCCTGCATTCTGTGAGGGCATTCCCCAGGATGCTTTTCCTGTCCATCTGACCGTCTTCTGCCCTTCCCACTTTCCTCATCAGAGCATCTGTGGTGACTGTGCCCAGGGCCAGGC
The DNA here is from genome assembly GCF_021556685.1 of Rattus norvegicus. NCBI lineage: Eukaryota > Metazoa > Chordata > Mammalia > Rodentia > Muridae > Rattus > Rattus norvegicus. The sequence continues at coordinate 148,433,608 of NC_141538.1, forward strand.
AGCCCATTCAGCCTCCCTTCTGGTGAAAGGAGAAAAGGGGGACCAGGGTGTCCCTGGTGTGCCGGGTTTCAACGACTGTGCCAGGGTAGGAACTGGGCAGAGGCAGACTGGTACAGGAGGGCTCCCTGGTGTAGGAGGGCTCCCTGGTGCAGGCCCTGCCATCACCATCTGGTAGACACTGGGCTGGGATAGCTGGCAAGCCTGGTGTGGTATCGTGTGCGTGCCAGAGGCCTCCTGACCAGCCTTACCTAACAGAGCCTCTCTTGTCTACTACAGTGCTTCATAGAGAGGGAGCGCCCGAGAGCTGAGGAGGCCAGGGTGAGTGGATCCTTGCTTCCCCTCATCCCTCCCTCCTGCCCTGACCTCCTTCTTTCCTCAAATTCATACACACCATGTCCGTCCCCACCCTCAGGGAGACAACAGTGAGGGAGAACCTGGCTGTCCTGGGAGCCCTGGCCTGCCTGGTCCTCCAGGGATGCCTGGCCAAAGAGGAGAAGAGGTAAGACTGAAGAGCAAGCCTTCACCCAGGTAGGGTCTCAGAGACATGGGGTCCATGTATGCCCGGAACACTCCCTACTCCTCTGGGTTCCCCATGACCTGGAGTCCCCCACCTCTCAGCCTCTCTTGGTTCCCCGGCATGCTGGTTCCTGGCTGCTTCCCCTCTTGGCACCCCTCTTCTCCAGGCCTGCTTCCCCACTCAGCAGTTAGATCACGTGTTAGCTTCTCAGTGAGGCCTTCATGTACTACCCTTTCTAAAATGGAAGCTCCCCAAGCTCCCACACCCCTGTACACCCCCCCAAGCTCCTATACCCCATGCACCCCCAAAACTACCACTGCCCACATACTCCAAGCTCCACACCCTGTGCGCCCCCTCTCAAGCTCCCACACCCCACGCATCCCCAAGCCTCTTTGCCTTCATTGCCCTCCTCGACGGCCAACACTGGGCGTATCTACTTCCTTCAGGAACATTCCACAGGTATGAACTGAGCACCGACTATGCGGCAGCCGTGTTCCATTTGTAACTGTTCACCTCGCCTCTAGGACATAAGTGCCATGAAGCGGGGATTTTAATGTTTTGTTTATGGCTATGTTTCCAGCCCCTGGGCTTGTGCCCGGGCACATAATAGCTGCTCAATAAATGTTTGTTGGATGACTGAATGAACTGAATGAAAGACCATTTTAGCATCAGCTAAGTGGTTCTGCTTCGACATCAGCAATTCTCTATGTGCAACTGCAGGGAGTCGGAAAGAGGTGCAGAAACATGGCTATCACAAAACCTCCTCCTCCTCTTCATCTACTTCCTTTGGTCTCTTCCACAGGGTCCACCTGGCATGAGGGGCTCTCCTGGTCTTCCAGGCCCTGTTGTAAGTATCTCTGGTATCCTGGTCTGTTTGAACAGGTCTCAGAAACTCCTAACCCACACACCACTCTGTAGCCAGGCAGGGACACCCACTGCCCTTACCTTCCCCTCATGAGAGCATTTTTTGGGGCTGTGGTCTCCTCCAACTTGGAATACCCTGAGGCACCCTGCTCTGCCCTCAGGGGCATGCGTTTGTGTCCCTCCTCCTCCCTGTTGCATTTAGTACCACACTAGGGACCCAGGTAGCCCCACAGCCAGCATGGTATCTAGTGCACAGCCAGATCTCTCCACTCACCTTAACACTCGTTCCTCCAAGGGTCTGGGATGGTGCCCTTCATAGCTCGGGGGCAGGGGGTCTCTAGGAAGTCTATAAGCACCAGGCTGGGGGTCTCTATCCAGAACCCACAGGGATGTTAGGGAAGCGGGAAAGATGTGACTAGAGAGATGAAAAGGGACAGTAATATGTTCTCTGGAGAAGAAAAATGGAGGCCATGGGGCTACTCGCCTGAGGGGCCTTGGTAGTCAGGTGGTGGGGCAGGGGTGCAAAACCAAAATGAAGCCATGGGGAGCCCTGGGAAGGGTTTCCTGGCTGGGAGGCTGCTGCTATCTCTGCCTGTGGAGGATCCTGCTTAGGGTCACAGTGGCCACCTTCTGCTAAGGTTCCTTCTCCGTGACCTCAAAAAAAAAACTCCCCGCCAAAGCTCCCCAGAGTGACTGCTCTTGTGAGATGTGACCTGCCTGTTTCTCCCACCAGGGCCCCCCAGGTTTTCCTGGTGCTGTTGGCTCCCCCGGATTGCCTGTAAGAACCTAGCAGCACTCCGTCCCCTTTCCTGCCAGCCAGGTCTCTGTGGCTTCTGCTTGTCCCCCCTCCTGTTGTGCCACCTCCTCTACCCATTCCGTGTCCTGGTGTGCTGGTCATTGTCCCCCACCCCCACCCCCTGCAGGCATGGTAGCTAACGACACAGGGTCCCTTAAGTCTCCAGATTTGGCTCTCTGGTCTCTGACTTCTTTCTACGCTCCCTCAGCCGCTCCAGCACTCTTTTTCTCCTACCTTCATACCCTCCATTTTCCTTTTCCTTTCCCTCCAAGCCCACACGTCACTTCCCCTCTGCCCCCCAAAGCCTCTTTTACCTTCTGGCTGGAAGTTGGTGCCTCTAGAAAGGGAGCCACTTTATCTCTCCCGTCTCGCTCCTGCCTCCTGCTTCCCACCACGCTGTGTGGATTGAAGATTTGCTGAAAGTAGTCCTTGGGGCCCTGCCAGGCACCTGGCTCTGTGCCCAGCAGAGACGCCAAAGCTTTAGGGCTTCGCACTGCAGGCTGGCACAGGTCAGCCGCCCTGCTGCCTGGTAGGGCTGTCCAGAGGCGCTCTGGGGATTCACGGGCAGCTCTGTGTGCACCCTTCCCTGCAGCGAGAGGAAACCCAGGGCCTCCTCTTCGTCCCTCTTCCTTGGCTCCATGCCGAGTCTGCTCCAAGGCTGGGCATGTGGTGCCAGCCTGCTGGGTTTCTGGTGTTAGGGCCCTGCCCCACTGTGCCTAAGGCCTCAGGCTGATCCTTCTGCCAGGTGTCGTTAACTGCTCTGTCTTGTCACAGTCATTGTCACAGGTGTGTTTAAATCATAAACCCCCTCCCCATCCTCATTGTTGCTCTCTCCTGGGTCATGGAAGCTAAACCCCTTGTTTGTTGGATTTGTGTTTCCCGGGCTGCCTCCTGCCCTCCCAGGAGTGGTGGTTGAGGCCAGGGGCCAGGCATCCCCGCCCCCTGCCTTTGTCACATTTCCATCTGTTCCCACGTCTTCATCCCTGGCCGGACCATGTCTGTTTCTGCTTGCTTGGGTGAAGGGGCCATCTGTCTGTCTAGCCATCTGTCTTGTGTCATGGAGAGGTTTGGGTAGCACTTCTAGCAGGTACGAGGGAGAAGGGGGTGGCCGAGATGTCTTCAGTGTGGGAGCTGTGGAGGTCAGGGCGAGGAATGAGGGGCTTTGATCGAAACCCATGTCCCCATTCCCTGTTACTGAGTGACATGGAATTGTTCTGGAGAGAGCCCTCTTGTGCCTGTCCCTTGTATCCCTAAAGATGGTGATTTGCACTTGGGTGGGAACTGGGACAGGTAAGTGACATGGTGACACAGAACATCCTTTGCGGGGACACCTATCCTGATGGCCACCCGAAGGAGCACGCATGTCCCTAAAGGTGCATCCCAGACGGCCTCCACAGTGGGACACAGCAGCGTTGGTGACAGGGGTACCCTGTCTGCTGCTCACTGGAATTGTGTGTCTCTGCTGCTGCCTCTCTGGAAGCCATGCCCCTGAGAGGCATCCATATGTTTGGACTGTACCCTGGGTACACCACAGACAGTCACTCTGCCAGGGGCACTGGTTGCCACTTGTGACCTTCGTGCAGAATGGAAAGAGAGGCACATGGCAGGGAAGAGCCTGGGCTAGGTAGGGATTAACCTCCTCTGCGGTTTCTCATGGTTTCTCTCTCTAAGGGTCTTCAAGGGGAGCGAGGCCCCACAGGCCTGACTGGAGACAAGGGAGAACCGGTAAGAAGAGGAGCCTGGTGGAGTTAGCTTGAGGGGCGGCCACTGAGTAGAAGTAGGGAGGTGCCTTCTTTTGAAATCCTCAGCCCCAATCTAGAAGGGCTGAGGGCTACAAAAGAAAGGGCTTCACAGCCCTTGGATCTGAGAAACTGGGTGTCCGTACACCGCTACACCCTGGGAGGAGCACATACAGCTCCAGTTCCTGTATCCCATTGCCCAGGAACCTCTCCTTCCCTCAGCCCGTAGCGCTGGTGAGCCCTCTATGTATGCCTGCTCCTCCCCACCTCACTCTGAGCTTCTTTTTCTGCTCTGCTCCCAGGGCTCCGGTGAGCCTGGGGCTTGTCACCTAGTGGAGAGGACCTGGGTTTGGGAAATGGCCCAGAGTGGGAACTGTGCACAGGTGGGCGGGCACCTGTTGGACGGCAGAGCCAGGTGTTCTGGCTTGGGTCACAGAACTGCTGAGGGCTGGCCCATCATCATGTCTTTCTTTCTTTGTAGGGTCCCCCAGGACAGCCTGGCTACCCGGGTGCCATGGGTCCCCCAGGACTGCCTGTGAGTAAGAGAGCTCTGGTTCTGGGGGTACAGGAGGAGAGCAGGGAATGACTGGTGGCGAGGACAGGGCCAAGCAGGGTGCCCCTCAACTGGGTTCCTGAAGAACATACAGTCTCTGCCAGGCCATCCATGTAGACCCTTACCCCACTTTGGCTCCTTTGGTAATATGGCTGCCCCCACCATTTTGATGGAGGGAAGGACGGAGACACTCTCGGAACACACTTTGAGTCCCAGGTTTGGGAAGAACTGAGATTTGCTTCCCAGGGGGTTTTGGGAGAGAGAGGGAGACACCCTTGCAAAAGCCTCAGGGTGGGTGTGTCCCACTTTCCAGCATCGGCCACAGTGGCAGGTGGGAGGCTCTACTGGCCACCGTCTCTTCTCTCTAGTCCCCTGTTTTGGTGCCCTCAGCCTTCAGGTGCCAGTCTGGGTACCGGCCTCAGCCCCATGTCTTGCATTAACACCACCAAAGGCAGCCACAGAGCTAATTCTGCTGTTGCTCCTCAGGGCATCAAGGGAGAAAGAGGATATGCTGGCCCTGCGGGAGAGAAGGGGGAGTCGGTAAGCTGCAGCTGCAGTGGGTGTGGGTGTAAGGAGAGCTTCAAACGGGGTGTCCCCACCCCGCCACCTTCATCAACTGGACTGGAGATCTTCCCACGAGGAGGAGCCCGCGACCCCTGCTGCCCCTGCCCGAGTCACTCCAGCTGGGGCTCTGCACAGGCTGGTGGCTGTGGCTGTGGAGGCGGAGGCTGTGAGGAGATCCCAGCAGGCTTCTTGCAGAGAAGGCGACTGAGGAGGGGAAGGGGGGGCCCAGTCAGCTGGCAGAATTCCCCTCTCCTGCCAGATCAGGGCCAGGGGCTTCTTTTTTCTATTGAGGCCACCTTCATGGGGGTCCTACGCTGAAGGAAGGAGCTGAGGACTGCTAGCATGTGAGGTCACAGGCTCCTGGGTGACATCATTCTCCCAGAGTCCTTTAACCAGCTGGGGAGTTAGTGGTGGGGGAGCCTGGGCTGGAGCCTGTGTCTCTCTGGTGAGGAACCTCACCCCTCATACCCGGGACCTGCCAAGCAGAACTGGAGCCTTAACTCTCCCTCTCACAAACGTCAGCAAGGCCCCATGGGACTCTGCCAACCCTGCCACCCTCTACTCTGCCACTGAATGGTCTCCTAGGCATGCTGGGTGCTGCGAGTCCCTGGTGGGGGGTGGACTGGGCAAAGGCCCTATGAGACTTGCCCTGTAGCATGAAGCAGATAAAACATGGGTGGATGGATGGATGGGGGAGGGGAGAGAGCGCGAGAGAGAGCGAGAGCGAGAGAGAGAGAGAAGAACGATGAGAGTGGAGAGTCCTGAGCAGAGTGGGGGTGGGGACTGGGGGGCTGGGGTGGTCTGAGGATGCTGTAGAAGAGGGAGAGGGGGTCCCCAAGGAGGAACAGGGGAGAAAGGAGCTGTGCTGTGCCCATAAAGAGCTGGAGGTGATGGGTGGGTCCTGGCAGGAGCAGCTTCGGTTCCCTAAGGGTTCCGGTGATGAACGGTGGGCATCGCAGGCAGGGGAATAGTAATGCACAAGCCTGAGGGTGTGACCCCATAGAGCATGTTCAGAGAACAGCAGTCTGCACAGAGCAAAGCCCAGCAGAGGAGGAGGCTGGGAGAAGGGTGGAAAGCAGGAAAGGGTGGTTGGTGACAGACTACAGGATGCCTGTAAATCCAGCATGAGTGGAAGGCGTACACCTCATTCATTAGACAGAGGGGAGCCATGGCAGGCAGGCTTTTGTGTCAGAGCCAGGCAGAAGAGAGAGAGATTAGCTGATATTTGTTGGCCAGATTGGCTAGGCCAGGAGGTAGCAGGATTAGTTAGCAGCTGGTTCCAGAGAACTGAAGGGCCTGGTGGAGAGGACACTCCCACCTCAGGCTCCGCCTACCCTGGGTCCTCATTCCTCATGTTTCTGAGTGATTGGTTCTGTTCCTTTGGGTCCCCAGGGCCCACCAGGATCTGAAGGCCTTCCAGGTCCCCAAGGTCCAGCGGTGAGTGTGAGCAGGGCATGGAGGGCGGGGGTGTCCTGGTCCCTCCCTGTGGCCTGAGGACAGGAAGATCGGGTTCCATCTGCATTTTTATCTTTGGTGGCAGGGTCCCCGAGGAGAGCGAGGTCCCCAAGGGAGCTCGGGAGAGAAGGGTGATCAGGTAAGCATTGTCTGGGATGTTGTGGGGGGGCGTGGCCCAGAGCCTCGCCTGCTGGCCATCTGGACAGACAGAAGGACATAGCTTGTAGACTTGAGGCTACCCTGACCTGTTCCTCTTTCCACCTGAGTGTGCAGGCAGAGGACTGACCTCCTCACTTCTTCCCCTAGGGATTTCAAGGCCAGCCAGGTTTCCCTGGCCCACCGGTGAGTAAAGACCCAAGCAGCTCCCTGCATGGTGGGCCCACTGGGAGAAGCAGGGCCTGCCGGATGAAGATGAACCTGGGACAGGGAGGCAGGAGGTGGGACAAACAGTCTCGGTGGCTATGATAGATTTCAGGTGCCAGACCTTAGGAGAAAGGTCTGATGGATAGCCACAGAGAGAGGCAGCTAGATGGAACCCACCCGGAAGGAAGGGGAAAGGAGCCCTACTTTCATTCCTGCCCACTTCTTCGTTGATGCAGGGTCCCCCGGGATTCCCAGGCAAAGCTGGAGCTCCTGGCCCACCTGGCCCCCAAGCAGAGAAGGTAAGCCGAACCCCACATCTGTCAATGTCGCAGATTGGAGCCACGCAGCTCCCGTGTGACTCTGTGCTCACCAACAGATGGCTCTGTGGCTGGTCCCATACCCTCTCATAATCCTCTATACCGCCTGCCCCCTTGAATAGCCTGGGCTCCCGTTTGCCAGGAGACTGGTACAAGCAAGATGGGGACAGAGGCACAGGAATGGTAGAGACAGATAACTAGACTGTGACAGGCCAGCTTCAGCCAGCTTTATTTCTCAAGGGAAGAAGGACAAGGAGCCAGGGGATGGATGAACTGCAGCCCTTGAATGGAGGCATACCTGGAGGAGGGGAGTGCCTCACCCTGTAGGCTGTCTCCAAGGACCCAGAAGACACAGGGTCACCTGTAATTTTGTGATAATCTAGGGAAGCAGCCTTGGAGTGCCGCAGGGTGGACCCCAAAACCACATAGATAAGCGAGACTCATAGCCCTGCTGTGGTTTGGAGATGACATCCCTGTTTGGCAGAAGCTGGGGCTCCCTGTGTACTGGGTAGGAGCTGTAGGAGACCCCAAGCTTGATTTCTAAGCACTGGATGGAGGAGAGGTTTACAGGGAGCTGTTATGGTCTGTAGTTTCTGGGAGCCTCTTTTTTCTGAAGCCACACACCACCCTCTCACTGTACAAGTGAGAAAAAACCAGTTGGGAGACCCAAGAGGTGGGAGCCACTCAGGGCACACACAGAGTCTTAGCACACAGAATCTTAGCATCAGAGATGCGTGTCCAACTGTGAGAGACAAGTCCCTCTGCCGCCTCCCCAAGCTAGCACCCATCAGACGTAGGTGGCTGTCAGCTTCCTCTCGTGCCTTCCTTCCCAGGAGGTGTTAGCCAAGCCCTGCTTAGACAGGTCATTGCAGAGAATCCCAAACTGCGGTAAGGAAGCGCTTCATCCCAACTCTCAGCCGGGCTGACATTGGCTGGAACTATGCTGGCCCCTCCTGGCAGATGGTGGTATTGCAATGCCTCTGACTTTCTGCCCTGTAGCTGTGTCCGTTTTCTTTCTGCAGCCCCCACCCCCATCGGGGCGGAGCTTCTCCTCTGCCCTAGGGAAATTGTAACCTTTCCTTCCTTCCAGTCCTCACGCCTATTCTCATCACTGCCCTACTTTGGGTGGCTATATGGCTGTGTTTGCAGGTCGTTTTACAGTCCCCGAGCCTTTTATTAGACAAAAGTTCATGTGCAACCTCATCGAAACTGACACAAGTGAGGAGGCTCTGGATAAGACCTAGAAGAAAATTCTGGAATCTTGCCCTCTGGGCCAGAAACCTACTCTATGCTCCCAGTGTCAAGACTTTCCCCAACAACTCCAAGGATACTGAGAAGCAATTTCAAAGCCACCTGTCTGTTTCTTGACTGTGGGCCACATGTTACTAGGGGCCCCTGCCAGTCCGGTGCCCACCTCCCCAGCCTCATCTCCCAATCCACCTACCTTAAGGGCCCTGACACCCAGGTCAGGCAGGCATGGGACCACTTTCAAATCTCTCCCTCTGTCCTAGGTTCCCTTTTGCTTCCCTCCTGCCACGTCCCAGACCTCCTTCAGAGTCCACCATTGGCAACACTCCTGTGACATTTTCCCTAAGCCCTGGCCGTCATGGGCCTCCACTCCCGATCCCTGAGCTCTGCAGCTCCATCCTTGCAACGCTGAGGTGGTGTGGCATTGCCAATTACTCCAGCAAGCCATGGCCCTCGGGGGACCACGAGACCCCGGAGTACAGACGTCTACACCTTTTCCACCTCAGGGCATCAAAGCCCACATACATGGCATGCTATTGGAGCGATATCAATTAAACACACACACACACACACACACACACACACACACGTACCAGCCTCTGGGACAACCCTGAGAAGGGGCTGGTTTAAGCAAGCTCTCTCTCCCCATAAAGCCATGAGGGAAAGGGAGCCTTAGCCGACGAGGACATAGGCTCTGAGGAAGACAGCGTGTGGAATACATCAGTTAGCCAGGGTGGAACCAGAGCCAGAGCCAAGTGTCCTGACTCCCAGGGACCCTGGGCACCTGTGGCCCTGATTTTATTGGGTGCTTCTGTTTCAGGGCAGTGAAGGGATGCGAGGTCCCTCAGGCTTGCCTGGTTCCCCTGGACCACCAGGCCCTCCTGGGATTCAGGTGAGTTTGTCCCCTCTGGTCCCAATGGTATGTGGGACAGAGAACCGGTGAGTATGCATGTTGTGGTAACAGTGTGAGTAGGGTAAGAGGTGGAGAGAGCCCTGGGGCTGGGTCCTACTCCAGAGCAGCATTTAGCAACGCCTTTCTCTTGTGTGCAGGGCCCTGCTGGACTGGATGGACTGGATGGGAAAGACGGCAAACCGGGCCTGAGGGTAAGATGGGGCTGGAACAGGAGGCAGGAGCCCTCTCCTCCTGAGGAGGCAAGCTGAGGAGACAGTCACCCTTTGGTCAGGGTATCTGACTCTCCTCTCATGCCGCTCCTCCTCCCAGCTGGCATCAGACCCCGCTGGTCTCTCGCTTCTCCTGATAGACCTAGCCAGGCTAAGTGAATTGGTCTCACCAAATTCAGGATGGTAACAGATATACCACTTAGATCTCCAAACCCGGATAGCTGGAGAAAGTAGACTGTATTCTGGAGAGAATAAGGCTGTAGCTATGTAGGCCTGAGCAGGCCCTGGCTCCTTGGTTGAGTTTTGTCTGGGCAATCAGAGACATGGGAACAAGGCCAAGGGGATGGGGTGGGGGAGGCTATCAAGGTTATTTCCCATCCTTAACCAAAAGAGACAAAACCAGGGCCCACAGAGTGACTGGGACCTGTTCACAGGGCCCAGCCAGTCAGAGGCTGAGTCAGGCTGAGAATTTTCCCTCTGCCCCATCTAAGGTTCCCAGTGAATCCTAGAACCGGAGAAGCAGAGTGGGGTGGAGAGTGAGCTGGGTCAAGACCGAATGAGACCTCCTCAATGCTCCCTTTTCTTTTCCTAGGGGGACCCAGGTCCCGCTGGCCCTCCTGGACTCATGGGACCTCCAGTAAGTTGAGCTGAAGGAAGGAACTGGGGGCTCTGAGCCCCCTCCAGCTCTTCTCAGAGCCTCCATATCCTGCTATAGAGGCCATTGATTTAGCCTGAGCAGGAAAGTGTGGCGGCTTCTCACATCTCCCTGCTTTTCCTTCCAGGGTTTCAAAGGGAAAACAGGGCATCCTGGTCTCCCTGGACCTAAGGTAAGGAGGACTTTTGCTCAACAGGCTTCCCTATTCTCTTCAGGCCCAATACCTGAGACATGGCGGCCCACCCTGGGTTTAGACTGCCACCCGACCGCTGGCTGAGATGCTACTCCAGCATCCTGGCTTCCTGGGGCCACTAGCACCCAGCAGACTGGGTCAGGATGCTGATACCCACCAGCGAAGGGTATCAGAGGCCTCCGGCCAAAGCCAAGACAAGATGGCAAAGCCCCCTTGATCCAGGGTCAGCGTGGGGTGTGGATACTAAGCTATACTACCACCTCTCTCTTTTAGGGTGACTGTGGAAAACCAGGTCCTCCTGGCAGCAGTGGCCGGCCAGGTGCAGAGGTAAGGACTGTGGTTCTGTGGTCACACAGCCTTGGGCTCCACTATGTTTGAGATATAGCCTCTCTCCTGCATTAGAGTGGCCACCTTCTCTCCTCGGCCTTCTGGTGTGAAATTTTGCCCCACGCTGCACATCTTGACAGTTATAACTGGTCCCCTCCCTCAGCGCACAACTGGACAAGCCCCCAAAAGGCAGGCCTGGCCTTTAAGCCCTGGAAGGCTAGAGAGAGTCTAAAGTTTAGAGCTCTGCCCAGCCCTCTGAATCCACCAGAAGCTCTGCTCCTCTCTCTCCTAAAAGCAGCCACAGGTGTGCAGGTCAGTCCGTTTCTGTGTCACCTCTTTCTTTCTAATCCTATAGGGTGAGCCCGGTGCCATGGGACCCCAGGGACGACCAGGACCTCCAGGGCATCTTGTGAGTTAAACTGTTTTTGTCTCTGCTTCTATGAACTGCGATGCCCCCCGGGGGCTGTGGTAAGCTGGTGGTGGCCACAGGAGCCCTAACCATGTGAGGTGTGAGGGCTTCAGACTCATCTAATTAAGTGGCTTTTGTTTCCAACACTTTTTGGGTTTTCTGGGCACATTAACATTTGCTTACCAGACACAAGTCAGTCAGTCAGTAATTAGCGGTCAACATCTGCTCCAAACCAGGGCCAGAGCACAGAGCCAGAGAGTCAAGGGTCCTTGTCCCACAGGACCTCCCTGCAGGCACAGGAAACAAGTGAATGAGGGGTTCAAGGGATGAAGCAATGTTACAGGGAAGAACTTGGGGTGGGGGTGGGGCACGCTCAGGGCAGTGTTTCTCAACCTGTGGGTCATGACCGCTAGTAGGGGGTCATATATCAAATATCCTGCCTATCAGATATTTATGTTCCAATTCATAACAGCAGCAAAATTACAACTGTGGGCTAAAAATGAAAATCATTTCATGGTTTGGGGTCACCACAGCCTGTGGAACTACATTAAAGGGTCACACACGGGGGGAGGGGGATGTTTGCCCGGAAACCGGGAAAGGGAATAACACTCGAAATGTATATAAGAAATACTCAAGTTAATTAAAAAAAAAAATCCCATAGCTCAAAAAAAAAAAAAAAAAAAAAAAGGGTCACACACACACACCCCTCCAGCATTAGGGAGGTTGAGAACCACTCACTGCCTTAGCGGGTCCCTTACTGCACTGGGGCCTCAATGAAGGGAGGGGTCAGCTGTTGAGTAGCCAGGGAGAAGAGTCCCAGGCGGAAGGGACACTGACACATAGAACCAAAATCAGCCGGGAGCTGACGTCTGAGGGACCTCAAGAAATCCATCACGCTGGGCATGGGGATGGCTTGAGAAGTGCACGTGGGACCAGAAACGCTAAGCTTGGAAAAGGACACCTCATGGAGAGGTTCAGGAGCCTGGAGCAGGCACACCCAGAGAAGGGCTGGGCAGTGGTGGGTGGGTGGAAGAGAGAGGGGACAGAGGGCTCAGGGCATCTGGGATGTGTTTGCGGGAGCTTGCGCCCTTGGTCTGAAGGGGCTGAGTGGGAGAAAGAGAGAAGCCCAGAAGATCGTCTGGGGCAGCTGGTGGCATTTTTACTGTTAGGGCGAATTGGAGAGAGCATTTATTAAACAATATTGCATTTCCCATCCACTTCTCTCACCAGTGACAGTGTGACGGCTCCAAGCTGATAGGGCTCCGGAGAAAGCGAGTCCGCTGTGTGCTAGTATAGCAGGGCTGTATGGTGTTCAGGAGGCATTTGGGAACATTCAAAGTACTTCACGACAAATAAAAAACAAGGCGGGGGGACGCTCAGGTCCCCGTTTTTATGTATCTCAAGGAGTTCAGAGAACCTGTTCTGGGGAGCTCAGATCCCCAGTAGAGACTCATGGGGGCTGTGGATGAGGACCTACTGGGTTCCTCCTATTCCCATTCTGTTCAGCCCAGGCCCCCTGCTCTGTGCTGGTCCCAGCGATGACTACTCCCACCCCGGAAGTCTTACAGGAGCCCTGGCCCAGAATGTTCTGGGAAGGGGTGTATTGGGATGGGCTCTGTGAAAGACCCCCTGGTAGAAATGGGGTAGAAAGATGAGAAGGGAAGGACCGGTTTCCGGGAGAGAAGGAAGCTAATGCAGTGTAGGAATATTACCGCTGCCTAACCACCCTCTCCTCTCCTTAGGGGCCACAGGGGCCTCCAGGCCAGCCAGGTCCACCTGGGCTCTCCACCATGGTGAGTGGCTCTCTACCACTTACTCTAAGGAAGATATTGACGCTTCTGCTATGGGCTCCTTCCAGACCAAGCCAAAGGGATGAAGAGATGACTTGTTTTCACTCCCTTCCCTTCCTCACCCATCTGTCCTAAAGATCTCTCTTCTGGGATGAGGCAAAGGGCTGGAGAAGTAGCTCAAGGCCATCCTAGGGCCGTGTCACAGCATGCACAGGCATACTATCTGTTCCTGTGGGGCTGGCCCCTGCAACATGGTGAGGGGATCTGGCTTTATGGCCTCTGCTTCTCCTTCTCTCTAGTAATCTTCATCCTGTTTTTTAGGGCCTGAAAGGAGATCGGGGATCCCCTGGAGAAAGGGGCTTGGCCGGCCTCCCAGGCCAGCCTGGCACACCCGGACACCCCGGCCCTCCGGTAAGACTTCACATTGTATAGTCCAGCCCAGGGGAAAGGATCCTTTGGCTCTGCATAGCAACTCCTGAGGTGTTAGAGAAGGAGAGAGGGTGTTAACATAGCAGGGTGTTAGCATCTGGGGATTGTATTGTAACCAGGAGGAGGAGCCTGGCAAGCTGGCACTGAGCCAGCTGCACAGAAGGGCACTTCTGAGGACACACCATCAGCCGGATGCAGGTCCCTTCACGAGGTGTCAGAGAAGCCTTGGTCCATGTGTTGCCCCTGCCCCTGCCCCAGCTGAGCTTGTCAGCAACTACAGAAAGTCTTTGAAAATATCAAGAACCAGAAATACAGAGCTATTACTGTAACTTTCTGAGCTCCTCAGAAGCCAGGCTTGGTCTCAGACCGTTTCACATTCAGAGCGATGCTGTATTGGTCACTGACTGTGCTGAAGTGAGCCTTAGCTTACGTTGGAGGTGTGTTTTGTCTTAATGTGTTCTGCAACAAAGTTTGGAGGGACAGTTGTCCCTGGGCTCTCAGATGAGGAAGTGAGGGTTCAGGGTGGCTGGGTTGATCGCTCTGAATCACGCAGCTAATAAAGGGGAGAGCTGAGATTGATCTCCAGCTTGCTCCATTGCAGATGTTGTACTCCTCAGTCAACCTGCGAGGCATCCCCTCTGTAGATCTAGATGGGCAAACCACAGTGGGTGGAGCTGATTGCTGTCCTCAGGGAAGCAAAGTTTCTGGGAAGCCAAGGAAGGGGACTCGGGTCTCCATGACGGGTTTCCCACCAAACAGACACAGTAGCAAGCTAGGGCTGGTCGTCCCAGATGTGGTGGATAACTCCAGTCATGTGCACATGGTCACTGGGCTCATTTCCCATAGGGCCAGGGGTCAGCACTCCTGCTCACCCTGAACTCCACTCACTGTCCCTGTCTTAGTTAGGGTTTTACTGCTGTGAACAGACACCATGACCAAAACAACTCTTATAGGGACAACATTTCATTGGGGCTACTTACAGGCTCAGAGGTTCAGTCCATTATCACCAAGGCAGGAACTTGGCAGCATCCAGGCAGGCCTGGTGCAGGCAGAGCTGAGAGTTCTACATCTTCATCTGAAGGCTGCGAGCAGGATACTGACCTCCAGGCAACTAGGATGAGGGTCTTAAAGCCCACACCCACAGTGACACACCTACTCCAACAGGGCCACACCTCCTAGTAGTGCCACTCCCTTGGGCCAAGCATGTACAAGTCATCACAGTCCCTGAGGATGCTCTCCCTTCCAGGCTTCCTCTCCCTCTGCAGACTCAGGAGCTGCCAAGGCCCTAGATGTGGCTACCCCTTGTCCAGATTTCTCTTCTCTAGAAGCCCATCAGAAAGTCCTGGGCCAGGGCTCAGGACTGGACAGCTTCTGTTGTGGTGTCATGGGGAAGGGAAGGGAAGGGAAGGGAAGGGAAGGGAAGGGAAGGGAAGGGAAGGGAAGGGAAGGGAAGGGAAGGGAAGGGAAGGGAAGGGAAGAAGAAGGGAAGAAGAGGGGAAGGAAGAAAGGAAGGAGGGAAGGCCAGCTTGTCCTGGCCAGTCTCACTGAGGACAGAGGCCCACAGTTCATGTGGTCCTTCAACAAACATTTAACGCACTCAGAGCCAGGAAATGCATAGATTTCTCAAGAAAAGGCACCTTGCTCTAACTCAGGCAGGCGGGGCTGGGGATGGGGGTGGGAACTGCAGGATCAGGGCTCCTCTGGTGGCGCCACCGAGAGTAGGGCAGGGTGTGTGGCCTGAGAGGCTGTGTTGGGTGACAGCTCATCATGTTTCTAATGCTTTCTGCTTCCTAGGGTGAACCTGGTTCGGATGGTGCAGCTGGCAAAGAGGTACTGTGCTCCTTCTCCCTGTCCCTTGGGGACACTCCTTGGTCCTCACTGAGTTCTGTTCCTCATCCCCTCAGTGAGCACACCACGTGGGCACAGACCACAGAAACTATACCCACAGTTTCTACAGCAAGGAACTCAATCACAGGTCGATTGGAAATATTCAGGGAAAATTTGCAGGTGTACCGAATATACAGAAACTTTTATTTTGGTTTTGTGAGACTTTTTACCCAGGCTGGCCTGGAACTTGATCGCCCAAACTGGCCTCAAACTTATGGTCCTCTTGTTTTAGCCTCCCTAGATCACAGGTGTGTACCACTGCTCCTGGCTTGATTTCTTCCTCCTCCTCCTCTTCCTGTTCTTCCTCTTCTTCCCCCCTCTTCCTCCTCCTCTTCCTCCTCCTCCTCTTCTTCCTCCTCCTCTTCCTCTTCCTCCTCCTCCCCTTCTTCCTCCCCTTCCTCCTCTTCATCCTTTTCCTCTTCTTCCTCTTCCTCCTCTTCCCCATCCTCCCCTTCCTCCTCCCCTTCCTCCTCTTCATCCTTTTCCTCCTCCTCTTCATCTTTTCCTCCTCCTCTTCCTCTCCTCCTCCTCTTCCTCTCCTCCTCCTCTTCCTCTTCCTCCTCCTCCTCTTCCTCCCCTTCCTCTTCCTCTCGTTATTCCCTTAGCAGCACAGCAGGACAGCTCTGTAGCACTTACATTGTGGTAACTATTTCTACGTAATTAGAGATGATGTAAACCACACAGACAGGTGCATTGAGGATATAGCCAAGTATCACACCATTTTGCAAATGGGACCAGAGACACACTTGGGGATCCATAGGAATCCTGGAACCAATCCCCTACAGATCCAAGTGCCAATTACACGCAACAAGCTGATATCTCGTGTTGGTCTAATGGAATTAAGAGACCCGACTTCTAGTCAGAAAGAGACAGTAACAACGACAACTCCAAACAAAAGCTCCCTGGGCCCAGCTCCTGCCAGGCCCTCTGCTATTTCAGACTGGCCTCCCCATTCTGAGGTCTTGTCACATCTGTGATGAGGGACCAGGCCAACACTATCAAACAAGGCCATGCCCCAGGGGACATCAGCCTCCCTCCCAGCTGTCAGTCCCTCTGATTGGTAGGGAAGCTGTCATCCTTTCTCACACAGCCCAGCAGGACACAACCGGGATCTCTGGGTGGGAGAAGGTGGTTTTCCCAATGCACCTCCTCCACCCCACCCTAGGGAGCCTCAGTGAAGCTGCCCAGCCAGACCATGAACTTCCGGTTCTTTTATAGGGACCTCCAGGAAAGCAGGGACTCTATGGACCCCCCGGCCCAAAGGTGAGGGGGCACTGGCTGGGTTTGGGAAGAGGTATTTGGGAACTCCAAGCTGCAACTTAGCCACAAAGGAGGCAGGCCTAGGGTGGCCAATGGGCAGGAAAGAGGGTGTGACCTCACCTGGGACTGTCCCATCTATGGCATGGAAATCTTTTTAATCCCCTACTCGCCCACTCTGGCTCACTCCAGGGCCCCTCTGTGTTGGTCTGGGGTAACCAGAAACCCTCCTACAACGACACTCCCTGTGCTTAGTCACCATGACACTGGAGTGCAGCAAATTTTGAGGAAGACTGGATACAGTGCTTCGAGACCCCAGGAAGTGAGGGAGGAAGACTGCACAAGGGGCAGGAATGTTTCCAGAGGACAGTAGAGGGGGACTCACTGGGGTGCCAAGGCTGGGGAGGGGCATTCCAGACAGCAGATTCAAGCAACATGGTGGAACCAGAGTGACAGGTAGCTGAGGAGACGAGGCTGAGGAAGGTATGAGGAAGACATTGTAATTGGTCTTGAATGAGTCAGGGGTACTTCCTACTGAGGGCATGTGGGAGCCAGGGGCATTTCCCAGCATTCCCAGTGATGCAAGCACTGCCTTCCAGAAGCACTGCTCTGGGAGTGCCGAGGCAGGGGGACCTGCATCATTGTGATTGTAGCCCCGGGGGAGATGCTGGGCACTTGGGGAAGGGGCAGGTTGCTGATACATTGTGACATAGACTTGGAAACAGTTGGTAATAGTGTACTGTGACCTGTCCTAGGGTGACCCAGGACCTGCAGGACAGAAAGGCCAAGCAGGAGAAAAGGGAAGATCTGGCATGCCTGGGGGCCCTGGCAAGAGTGGCTCCATGGGACCGATTGGACCACCGGGTCCTGCGGGAGAGAGAGGCCACCCTGGGTCCCCAGGGCCTGCTGGGAACCCTGGATTGCCTGGTTTGCCAGGCTCTATGGTAAGGGGAGGCCCGCAACCATGGATGGACACCATCCCATAGTACAGGCCCACAATTATTTTAGCAACTCCTTCCGACATTCTGCAGGAAAGAACTTGACTATGGGTGACTCCTAGTTCTTCATGGGAAAGCGGGGAGCTACAGGCGTCCCTCCCACCCCAAACTGTATTTTAGCGTAAGACGTGTATTATTTCGGGCTGGTAGCACGTTGTATTAAGACCCAGCAAGAGGGGGCGGTTGGGGATTTAGCTCAGTGGTAGAGCGCTTGCCTAGCAAGCTCAAGGCCCTGGGTTTGGTCCCCAGCTCCGGGAAAAAAAAAAAGAAAAAAGAGAAAAGAGAAAGACCCAGCAAGAGGCTCTGAGGACCTTTGCCCTCTTCACCTTCCTTTATTTCTGGAAATCAAGTCTATTCACTGGGTAAGTGCCAAGTCTGGACGTCTGACTGAGGCCAGGTTTCTTCTTTTTCCTCAGGGAGACATGGTGAATTATGATGATATCAAGAGGTTTATCAGACAAGAGATCATTAAACTGTTTGATGGTAATTGGCAGCCGGCTGGGTGGCGGTGGGTAATGCTCGCCCTTCCCATTTACTTCCTCACCCAGCCCTGCCTGCAGTTTCCTTGAAGCTTTGTGTCCTCCCCTTCCCACCCCCACACATTACAGACAGCCGGGTTGACAGTCATATGCTCACCTATCCATCAGACCTTCCTTGTCACCTGCTCTGCTTAGAGATAAATCGGTTGTCTTCTGCCCCCGATCCCCACTTGAGCAAAGGAGGTTAAGAAATGAGCCTGTGTGGAGGGAGCTCTGGGAGGAGGGGGAGCAGCGGGCTTGTGTGCTGTGGACTGGGGGGACATGGATGCCGGACATCTGCTTGGCAAAGGGACCAGTCCAGACCAGGTTCAGAAGCCAGGGATGATGGTTAGAGGAAAGAGATGCCAAATCAGATCTGTGCATCTGAAAGATCTACGTGGGAAGGCACACGCAGGCTATGGTACAAGACCTCCTTCAGGAGAACAGCCTGTATCCTCTGTCCTGATGCTCCACCAAAGGCTGTCCCATGCTGGTGGCATATCTGCAGCATCTGCAGCTGCTCTGAGTACCTAGTGACCTGGCCTTTGTCTCTGCTTGCAGAGAGGATGGCTTACTACACCTCTAGGATGCAGTTCCCCATGGAGGTGGCAGCAGCTCCAGGCCGGCCAGGGCCTCCAGGGAAGGATGGCGCCCCAGGGCGGCCAGGTGCTCCAGGGTCACCTGGGCTCCCTGGTCAGATAGGCCGAGAAGGACGCCAGGGTTTGCCAGGAATGAGAGGTAGCTCTACCCTCTGGGTCTCCAGGGAGTCGGGCATGTGCATCTCTCTGAGGGTTGACTGTTGTGAATGTGGTGGTGCGTGCGTGCGTGCGTGCGTGTGTGAATGTGTGTGTGGTGTGTGTGAATGTGTGTGTGTATGAATGTGTGTGTGAATGTGTGTGTGTGGTGTGTGTGGTGTGTGTGTGAATGTGTGTGTGTGGTATGTGTGTGGTGTGTGTGAATGTGTGTGTGTATGAATGTGTGTGTGTGAATGTGTGTGGTGTGTGTGTGGTGTGTGTGAATGTGTGTGTGTGTGGTGTGTGTGGTGTGTGTGAATGTGTGTGTGTGAATGTGTGTGTGTGGTGTGTGGTGTGTGTGTGTGGTGTGTGTGAATGTGTGTGTGTGTGAATGTGTGTATGTGTGTGGTGTGTGTGAATGTGTGTATGTGTGAATGTGTGTGTGTGGTGTGTGTGAATGTGTGTGTGTGAATGTGTGTATGTGTGAATGTGTGTGTGTGTGCGCGCGCGCACATGTGTGTGTGTGAATGTGTGTGTGTATGTGTGTGTGTGAATGTGAATGTGTGTGTATGCTTAGCAATCCACATGGCTGTCATTTTTCTGCTTAGAGACAGGACTTAATTTTATTTCTTTTGTCTCAGGATTGCCTGGTACCAAAGGTGATAAGGGAGACATTGGTGTTGGCATTGCAGGAGAAAATGGTCTCCCTGGCCCTCCAGGTAGGAGATTCCAGTCTTGGAGAGCACAAATCCAGAGCCCCCCACCCAATACACACACTTTATGACAACATAATCAGACAGAACACCAAACAATGCCACCCTAATTACTACTTACAGAAATGCTCTCAATTCAAGATACTGGGCTGGGCCTGACAGGGAGGGAGAGAGGCCGAGTCCCCACCTCTGCCCTAAGCTAGGCATGCATGATGTGGTATGGTGGGGACTACATGCACAGGGACCAGAACCCCAGGTCCAAAGCTTGTTTGGCATCCTACTGGTCCTGTGATATTGATGAGGTCACAGAACCCTCAGCATCAGAACGTTGAGGGTAGTCGAATCCTGATGACCTAGCTCTGAGGCCAGCTTCACTCCTTACCCCCCGGCCCCCCAGATATTATTCACGTGTGGCTTTTGGGAAATGGTACAGGCTCAGAAAACTGTTTTTTGGATGCAAGGACGTGTGTATTAGAAGCTCTCGACTCCTTTCCTGGTACAAAGATGCTCCCTATAAATCTAGCCAGAGGTGTGACTGTCCTTGCAAAACCAATGCAGGAAGCAGGCAGGTCTCGAGAAACCATCCTTCAACCTGGCAAACAAGCAAGGATGAAGGTGTCACTTGTCACAACCATTGTCTCTTCTTGTCATCTGGGTCTCCTGATTTCCCTCCTTTGGCTCTTCCCTCTTTAGGTCCTCAAGGGCCTCCAGGTTATGGCAAGATGGGTGCAACCGGGCCAATGGGCCAGCAAGGCATTCCTGGGATCCCTGGCCCCCCGGGGCCCATGGGCCAGCCAGGGAAGGCAGGCCACTGCAACCCCTCAGACTGTTTTGGGGCCATGCCAATGGAGCAGCAGTACCCGCCCATAAAAAGCATGAAGGGGCCTTTTGGTTGAAGCTCCTGCTCGCACTGAGAGGAAGGACTCTACTAGGAATAAATGGCCAAAGCTTACAGGACTCTGACAGGTTGTGAATGTTTGTACTATTCTTGTGTTTGTTGTTTTGTTGTTGTTGCTGTTAATATTTTTTTTAACAATAAAGAAAGAAAACTATCTGTAACCCCACTTCCATGGGGTTCCCCTGGTGCTGCAGCTGTATCTTGTCTGTCATTTGGTCCCAGGGTTATGAAAGGGTGGGTCCCTCAAGGCCTTGTCCCTCAAGGCCCTGCAAGCCCAAGGTTTGTGTTGGGGTACACATAGGCTATCTCTCCATTTGCCCTCTTGCTCAGCCTCGAACCAAAAGCAGGTTTGGAGACTGTGTCCCACTCAGAAAGGCTGTTCCCTATCTGCTTCCTGACTGAACCCCATTCTTCTTTGTGTGACCTAAAGCCGAGCTTGCACCTGGGGAGATGCCACCCACCCAGAGCTGAGGTGGGCTCACCTTCCTGGACACCCTTCGATACACGTAGGCACTTCTTGGCGCACCAGTAATTCACGACTAGAAAACCCACACAGACTCGGGGAGGGGGCGGGGGGCTAGCCTCAGCCCCTGCCTAGGCAGCCAGGGGATGGATGCTTCTCTGGGGAAGGAGATGGAACCTCCAGCCCACGCCCGGCTCTGTCACCAGCTTCCCAGCTTCAGGCAGAGACTTTAGACTTCAAACAGTGCTTGTTATTCAGACGCGCATTTATGCCCACCTCAGGCTGGGCCTTCAGAAATAGCTGGGGTTAGATCATTGAGAAGGGGTCTTAGGTAAGCCATGATTAGATCTAAGCCTGTGGTCCACCAAGTCCACTGGGGGGTTTCCATCTGCTGTGCCCTCCATATGTAAAAAGGGCAGGAAGAAAAGAAAAAGACAATGGATTGAATATTATAGGAACACGCTGTCTCGAGCGTCTTTCTTCTCTGCTCCTCAGATCACTGGTCCTGATGGGCCCGCTGCCCTGGGAGGACGCAACAGGGCAAATCCAGGGGGACTTCCAAAGAAAGTCTATTTTACTGGCTCTGGCTTTCTGGAGGGTTTATTCAAGTTGGAAAAACTTCAAAGGATCACAGAGCAGGCTCAGAAATGTACTCAAAGTCTAGATGTTTATCCAAAGTGCCTGAAGCCTTCAAGCTGCCTGTCACATCTCTCCAGAGCTGGCATTTCAGCAAACTTTTGAACATTCCCTTCTCTGGTTTGGGTACCAGCCTCTGGGTGGCTCTTCAGAACCTTTGCCTTGTTTTTTTTCCTGCCTGAGACAGAGAGGTGTGCCCGTGGCCAGACTATGCTCCCGGGCCCGCCAAGTGCCTCCCACGCTGTTTTTAGATATTCAGGGAGAGTGGGTTTTCTTTGCATCTCTCCTCAGCAGCTCAGTTAACTCTGGTTCTAACAGAAACCATTAAAAGGCAAACACATCCTTGGTGGCGCACTGAAGTCAGGCTTTGGACAGTGGATGGGGACAGATGTTAAAGCACTCCTCTTGGAAGGCAGGCTTCCACTCAGCTCAGCCTATGAGGCAAACTGCTGATGGGTCCCTGTGACCAGGAGCCTGTTGGCTCACCTAGAAAGAAAGAGAAGCAAGGACCAGCTGTTGAATCAAGCAGGTTGGCTCTGAAGGCCAGAGGGGGAGACTGGTTTGGGAGACGTCAAACGAGCAACCTTGGAGGGTTGCTGGGGAGTCAACTCTTGGAAATAGTGGCTTCCTTCGCTTTCTTCCTCAGTCAAATCCATGCTGCTCTCTGGGGATTCTAGGACAGGCTACGTTGAAGCTTTCCAGATTTGAGTGCCTATCTCCCTGGAGTTTGAAATTGCCGTATTTTCTTGGACCATGAAGAACCAGATGGGAAGCCGAGTTTTATAGTCTCTTCTTCTGTGGTCAGCAGAAAAATAAAATCTGTGCATCCTGCTAGTCAGCTCAGGAGCAGGGGAAGCTGCAGGGAAAAGGAGGAGGGGCACAGCCACGGTCCTCAGGCAGCTTCTCACACCCACCCTCCTCTTCTCTCCACTCCTCAGAGTTTCACAGCAACCCAGAGATCCTTCAGATTGACAAAGTCTGACTTGAGGTCCATTTCCTCTTCCTAGTTTGTGCCAGGAGCTGCACTAGGCTCTGGGGAACCTGAAACAAACTAGACAGATATGGGCCCAGCCACCACGACAACAGAGACAAGTAGTTTATTAAGCGATTACAACAGAGTTGGCTGGTGGGACAGTACCAGGTGGCCGGGGAGGTTCATCGCTGCGGGACCTGACTGTCTAGACAGTTCATCCGGGCACAGGGAACAGCATGTGCCTAGGCCCAGAGATGATTGAGCCCAGCAGGGGGAGAGGAGGGGACACACACAGTGGGGACACAGTGCTTGAGTGTGAGCACCGGTCACACAGTGGGTAGCTGCTGGTGAGTTTTAAACAAAGGTTTGCCTGATGGGGAGTTTGCCAATTGCAGTGTGAAGAATGGACTGGAGAGCCCTTAATTTGAGAAGCCCAAGGCTATTGCATATTTATTCTGCAGAGAGGGAGGGAGAGAGAGGGGGGAGCCATGTTGGATGCCTTTGGAGCTGAAATCTTCCCTTTGTCATAATATTTTCCTTCCACCACACTTAACACAATTCAGCCGCATTCTCCTACACACGAGGTCTGTTAGCCCCTCACAAGAGAGGCTCTTTCTTCTCTTCCGAACTGTTCCCATGGTGCCATAACTTAAGGGGTCAGGGGGCCAAACACATATGTATGCTGTTGCTCTACAAAAACAAACAAAACCCCTGCAAACCTCCCTCCAGTCCACAGAATCCAAAAGGGAATCCAAACTTCAAACCTGGACCTAGTTGGAATCAAAGAGGATTCCATAATGAGGGGGGTGTTGGTACTCCTTCTCAGATTGCCACTTGGGAGCTTGGCACCCAGGCAGGTGACATTGGGGAAAACAGGTCTTCCTCTAGGGGAGGAAGAATTTCCCAGTGGCGAGACCCTCCTTCCATTACCCAGCTCTGCTTCACTTCTGATGGGCAAGCACTCTTCTGAGACCTCCTCCAGAGAGCTCTAAGAAAGGCCGCAAACCAGGCTTTCTCTCCTTCCTGCAGAGCGGAGACAATAACAGGAACGCCACACCCACTTCTGTCTGCCTCAGGTGGTTAAGGTTTGGAACCAAGCTGGTTGTTTTTCGGTCTTTGAAAGATCTCTTTCATCTGCCCCTCCAAAATAAACACACCAGCCTCCCCCCCCAACCCTCCACTATTTGGCTTTGGTTGGTGTCTGGCTGCTTGAGAGAAGACTTGGGTGCACCCTTCTGATCCCTGAATAATGCAGACCTCCAACTGTGAGTTCTCCTGAGCCCTTTATGGAATAAAAGAATGCAAAGAATTTTCTTGAGGTGGACGAGATGGTGAGCTCAGTGGTTGCTGGCCACACGGATGACTTGGTTCTGTCCCTGGGACCCACATGGTAGAAGGAGAGAACTGACTCCCTGAAGTTGTCCTAAGACCCGCGCGCACACACACACACACACACACACACACACTAAAATGCAATAATAAGAGTACTATCATAGGTGGTGAGTCATCAGGCACTTAAGGAACCCAGACTAAAGTGCCAGTGGAATGAAGGCGGTGAGTCATATGACCTCACGAAGCAGGCTGGGTGTCACGGTAAATATTCTGGACCTTCAGCCCCATACCTCAGAACCTCGACCTTTTTGAAATTTCACGGTTCAATCCCACCAACGGTTTCTGGAAGACACGATTGGCGGAGACCTGTGTTAGTGAAAGCACCAGTTCTTCACTGGAAATGTGGCATCTCCACTTTTATTTTAGCTTCCTTTTGGGACTTCAAACTTTCAGTCTGGGGCCAGGATGGCTCAGCGAGGAATCACACGTGCCACCAAGCCCGATGGCCCGAGTTTGATCTTTCCAGTCCTGGTGGAAGAACTGACTGTCCTCTGACCTCCACATGCACATGACAACTGCACATGTGTGAGTGAACACACGCACACCATAAAATAAATACAACGTAATAAAAACCTTTGAGTCAAATTCCTGCTCATCGCTGCAGGGAGACATGTTATTTAAGGAATGTTCTGCAGAACTGGTAATCTTCCCCACTCAAGACCAAAGCCAGCAAGGTAAGGGTGACTGAGGTGTCTTCAAGATTTGAAGAGAGGCTATAACAACTGTCACAGAAGACAAAAACTTAGGAAACTGGGAGAGGAGGCGCATACTCCAAGAGGCTGTCATCAAATGAGAACACTTCAGCCAACCATCTTCTGCTTTGGAACTTTAAATGGACCACAGAACTAAAAGGTGAATAGACAACAGTAAATATTCCAACGTGCCCTCCCTTCCTTGCCCATGTTAACGGAAGCTAACTCACAGACACAGTTAGCTATTGCTTGTCTCAAACCGGGTTCTTCTGAACAGTGTCTTTGACTGCAAAATTAAAGAAACTGTAATAGATGTATGTGGCTGCTCTTCCTTGACCGGCCAGAAGAAGGGGGTTTGAACCTAAGGCTTATCTCATTCTGGGGCACTCACACGTCCACTCGCAGGGCTTGAAGGAAGCAGTGTGTCTGCTTTGCCCCTCCCCCACAAGTTTATTTTTCATTTCATTCACTTGGGTGTTTGCCTGTATGCCTGTGCACCCCATGGATGCAGTGCCTTTGGAAGCCAGAAGAGGGCATTGGGTTACCAGAGTTACTCAAACCAGAGTTACAGACAGCTGTGAGCCACTGTGTGGGTGCTGGGAACTGAACCCAGCTCCTGTGGAAGAGCAGAAAGTGCTCTTACCACTGAGCCACCTCATGCTTCACCCCTTCGTGCAAAGTGCGCTGCCCTTCCCTTGTGTTCTGCTTCCCTCAGAAGCTCCCCAACCTCTGGTCTTTCTGGAAAGGAGCTCTAGAAAATGTCTGACTTGAGGCTACCTCATCGAAGGAGTTGGGGTGGTTTTCAGGTTATCTAGTAAGCTGCCAACTGCCAGCTTTTTGGTTTTAGTGTTTAGACGGAGCCTCACTATGTAGCCCAGGAGAGCTTCAGATTTTAAATCTTCCTGGAAAAAGGTGTTACACATCTATAACCTAAGCACTTGGAAAGAGGAGGCAGGAGAGTCAAGAATCCAAGGTCAGCCTTAACTACATCACAACGAAGGCAGCCTGGGCTGTATGAGACCCTAAATGAGGAACCAAAGAAAAGGCCAGATCACCCTCTTACCTCATCCTCCCAAGGGCTGGAGGATGAGGCTCTTTTAAAAATATATGTTCTTAGGGGTTTGGGATTTAGCTCAGTGGTAGAGTGCTTGCCTAGCAAGCGCAAGGCCCTGGGTTCGGTCCCCAGCTCCGAAAAAAAGAAAAAAAATATATGTTCTTTGTTTGTTTTTCAGGAATGGTTTCTTTGTGTAGCCTTGGCTGTCCTGGAACTAACTCTGTAGACCAGGCTGGCCTATAACTCAGAGAGCTGCCTGCCTCTGCCTCCCCAGTGCTGGGATTGAAGGTGAGCACCACCACCACCTGGCTGCCACCTCGCTTTTACACTGCTCTGCTCTAGACCATGAGAGTGGCGCCTACAAATCTCTAATCATTGCCTTAAGCTTGAAGGGACCAACGACTGATTAACTCCATCTTGTCTTCCTGACTTGCCCTGAGTCATGCTCTCTGGCAGTTACCATGGACTCCAGGACTCGAAGGTTCGACTGATAAACATCGTGGGTTTGTAGCCAAAACTCTGCCTTGAGCGGCGGCACCTTTGCTGTTCTGCAGAAGGTTCTGTATAAACTCCCCTGGGATAATGATTACCCAGCCACAGCTGGAGCAAGGCTGCTTGGCCATGTGGCTTTTGCCACCCACCGTTGTTGCTTACATAAACTCAGAGTTCCTCCGTGAATAGAGGAAAGAGGGGGCTGGCTCCTCTTTCTCACCATGACTCCTGTGTGAAATCAACTTCTTTCCTGCGTCAACCACTTTTTCTGTCTTGTCTTTTGGGGTGAGTGGCCAGGCATGATTTATTGAGTCCCCCCACTCCCAGGCCGTACTTCTGGCCTAGAACTCAATATGACATTCATAATAGCATTGAGTTGTTAAAATATTTGGAGCTTGGCCTGAAATCCTGGCTTCTCTATAAATACTTTTTATATTTATTTATTAAACGTGCACAACTGTTTTACTTGTGTCTATGAATATGTACCACATGTGCAGGGTGCTCTTGGAGGTCAGGGGTCAACTCATCTCCCTGAAGCTGAAGTTATGAATAGTGTGAGCCGTCATGTGGAATGCTGGTAACCGTACTGGGATCCTTTGCAAGAGCAATGAGTGCTATTGAGCCATCTCTCCAGAAAGATCCAGACTTTTGTAGACATAGATCTTGCTATGGAGCAGGTTAGCCTTGAACTAGCCATCCTCTTGCCTCAGCCTCCCACATATTGAGACGTCAGCCATGCACCATCATGCCCCAGATCGCCATTTATCTTTTTTATAATAGGGACGTCATGTAGTGTCTCCAGTCCTCTGCTCTTCTATAAATTGATAATAACATTTACCTCAAAGACTGGGCTGTAGTTGAACAATAGGCAGGACTTAGCACAATGTCTCATAGCTAGTAGGCATGCAATGCATGTTGATGATAGCAATAACCATTAAAACTTGATTGATGCCAGGCTCTCCTCTAGGTAGTGAGTACAAACAGAAGAGGTGGAGAGATGGCTCAGCAGGTAAGAGAGTTTGCTGCTTTTCCAGAGGACCCAAGTTCAGTTCTCAGCACCCAGGTCAGTTGACTCCCAACTGCCTGAAAGTCTGTCTCCAAGAGATCTGATGCCCTCTACTGGCCTCCACAGGCACCTGCATTCACACACACACACACACACACACACACACACAAAGGGAAACATGTAAGCACACGTAACTATGAATAAATCTTTACAAAGGAACAGGAAAAACCTGCAATAAACATGTATATTTTATGATGTGCATCTAAATCCTAAAAGGGGACATTTTATGACAAAACGAAATACAGTGGTACTCCTGATGACCAGGATGTACTTGAAAGACAAGGTGTCTTAGATGTGATGTTAAGGATGCCACTGCTACAAGGTAGTATTTCAAATGAGACCTGGATGATAAGAAAGAAAGAACAGGGAAATGAAGGGGAGAGCGATCTAAATGAAGAGCAGATCCAAAAGTCGCAGGTGGAATGAGCTCGCTTTGTTTTGGGGTGGTGGTCAAGCCAGCATGGCTGGAGTGAACTGAGAAGCACAGCAATGGCGTCAGTGAGGCTGGGGCTAGATCCTGAGGGTCAATAAAGTCATAAGGATGAGTTTAGATTGTATTGAGAATGGTGGAGAACCCTCAGAGGAGTTTGGAGA
The DNA here is from genome assembly GCF_021556685.1 of Rattus norvegicus. NCBI lineage: Eukaryota > Metazoa > Chordata > Mammalia > Rodentia > Muridae > Rattus > Rattus norvegicus. The sequence continues at coordinate 148,461,316 of NC_141538.1, forward strand.
ACAACAATATCTAATTCATATTTTAAGGCAACCATTCAGGCTTCTCAGTGGAGAAGGGAGCATTGGAGTTCAATTAAAGGACATTGGTGGGGAGGCCAGACTACAGAGCGGTCTGGTAGCAATGATAGTTGTGACATGGAGGAAAACCAGATGTGTGTGTGTGTGTGTGTGTGTGTGTGTGTGTGTGTGTAACACACACACACACACATATATTTAATGAAAGCAAATGTAGGGGATATGTGGGGAGAGACACAGGATGATCCTGGGTCTTTGGCATGAGTAACTGTGCAGCTTTTGAAGCAGAAGGGATGAGTTTTGTGGAAATGATCAGAAAATTCTTATGCTGGGCTAGACTGTGACACAGTGGCAGAACTGTGGGAAGGGGACTGAGAGGAGTGGTTAATGAGCTGGGAGCAATGAAGGGGTTAAAGGGAGGGTGTCACAGAAGGACTGGATGTGAGAGACCATTGGTCTTTATGAAAGGGTGGCGTAACCCAAAACCTGAGCGTGAGAGGCTGTGATTAGTTCATTTCTAAATTAGCATTGTTTTAACTCGGATTGGAGAAAACTGTGACTCAGGTTAACTCACTTCCTCAGATCATATAACTAGAAACCATTTAAAAAAGAAGACGAACAACAGGATCTGCTCACTAATGCGAGTGCTGAAGGGGGAAAGTGAGCATAGAAATAAGACAGTGGGCTACTGACTGGGTAAGGCTAAGCCAGATCACTAAGGGCCTGGAGCATTAGAGTGAAAATGCTTGTCTTCTTCTGCAGGTATGGATGAGGGATGTAACACGATCAGTACTGGGGGTTTGGAAAGAGCCTGGCTGGGTAACAGCTCAGAACTCTTTTTTATTTAAAAAGTATAGTGTTTTGGCGCCGTAGATACTGGGGACACAATTATAAATAAGCCAGACACAGTTCTTTGTCCACATGAGAGTTTCTGTCATTGTTTGCGGCAGGGCCTCATTATGCAGCCCTGGCTAGCCTGGAACTGTCTATGTAGATATGCTTGCTTCTGCCTGCTGAGACTAAAGGCATGTGTCACCATGCCCAGTCACATGGGACTGTAACTAATCAAATAAGCATGCAAACAAGTTTAGAACCTAAGCCCGGATGTTTGGTAATTTAGGAGCTGGGATTTGACCTACAGAGGGGTCTCTTGTTGAGACCTAGCCATCTACTAACACTGGTTCTAGGCCCTATTCTGCTGTGAACTCACTGTGAATTTAGGCAAATAAGTCATTGCCTTTCTGAGCCTCAGTTTCCCCATTTATAAAGAAAGAAGCGCCATGTCATCTTAATTTTCCTTCTACTTTGGCGGTATGACCTTTCTCCACCGTCCAAAGATCTGTTTAGCATCCAAGTTCTAAATGGCACCTGCATTCCAGGAGAGGGTTAGTTCCCAGTAGCCATGGCAATCGCCTAGGAGTTAAAAATAAAGCGATCACAAAAAGTGACGTAACTAACATGCGTCCGACTTGCCAGGTTATAATATGGCCACCGCAGAAACAACGGCCCTAGTCTCTCCATTAGATAACCAGATCTGACTAGGTCCGAGGTCTGCTCCAGGTCAAGAAAAACAAAACCAAACGCGCCACTACCGCCAACAACACTTCCGTACACTCCTACCGGACCCTCCATCTCTCCTGTTCCCCTGTTAGGTACCCACCCACCGCCTGTGACTTCCGTTTGTTAACCGGTAGATTGACAGCCTGGATGTCCAATTACAAGCGGAACTGACCCAAAGCCCAACGAGAGATGTTGAGAACAGGAAGTTCAGCCCACCACAATTGTATGACGTCATAACCGCCATGGCCAGCTATCCAGACGGGCAGGTGAGTTATAGGCCCCTGCGTCAATATCTGGGCTTTGTCTATAAATCCAATACCGCTCTTCTTTTTTGGCTCTTTCTCCCCACTTGATCCGCGCCCTTCCCACGCAGAGGTTCACCTGAACAATGCCCTGCGTGAGCGAGAAACGAGGACCAGTCCGTCGCGCTCGTTTTACGTCACCGAGGACCACTCAAGGGGTTGTCTGTCTTGCGCAAGCCTTGCTTTGGGGGTTTTGCACAGAATAGATCGGGGCTGGACTAGACCTGGATGCACATCTCAGGTCTCCAGTGGGGCGGAGTCCTCTGTGCTCTGGAGGCGTTTAAAGCTCTGTTTCCCTAGGAGTCTTTCTGGGCGTAGGCTAAAAACAGTTTTCCCGACTCACTCAGCACGTACTGCGACAGAATAATCAGGACAAACAGTGGTAGGTGGTGCCAGAAGTTAGATTACACCACTCACGGTAGTCCAGAGTCTTATTTCACAGGTAGGAAAAGTGAAACCCAGAGAAGATACGGAGTTTATCTAAGTTACCAGGTAGTTTGGCAGCAGAGCCAAGGTCATAACCTGGGTTGTCTGCAAATGCTTTTTCCTTACTTTCTAGTCTGCCTTGAACCAGCCGGGAACATTATTGCAGTGTGATTTTTATGGCCAGAATTAGGTGACAGTGTGGTGAAGTGGCTAAATACAGTTTTGAATTAAAAGTGGAACCATGTCTTTGCCGCGTTAGTTTTAAGTCGTTTTTCTGAACCAGTTTCCTCTTATAAAATGGATCAGTAGTAAAGTCCACCCCTCACAGAGTTATTAGGAAGAACGATGTGACTCTCGTAAGCCTATACAGGAAAGTGTAACATCAGTTTGTAGGGTTTTTCAAAGCAGACCCCACACTTCGAAATAATTTGGACCAAAGAATTGCCCTGATCACAGAGTAGTTTTAAGAGATTAATCTCATGTAAAGAAAGTGGAAGGCAAAAATCAAATGGGATATTTTCTTTCTTTTTTTAGAAAAAGAATTATTTATTATATATAAGTACACTGTAGCTGTCTTCAGACACACCAGAAGAGGGCATTGGATCTCATTACAGATGGTTATGAGCTACCATGTGGTTGCTGGGATTTGAACTCAGGACCTCTGGAAGAGCAGTCAGTGCTCTTAACCATCTCTCCCTCTCTCCAGCCCCGAAATGGGATATTTTCAAGCTTTGATTGACCATAGTCACAGACCAAAAGATGTTTAAAGCCCTGTGCAGTTCTTACAGCATTTCTTAAATTTTTTGTGTGTGTTGGGGGTGGTGGTGGCTACACATACACACACGAACGGGAACGGGTCTTGGGAAATCAAACATCTTGGACCTGGTAACAAGCTCCTTTGTCCACAGTGTCATCTTGCTGGCCCCTACACAGCAGTTGGGCCCCCATTGTGCCCATATGAAGACCCTGTAGGCACGCAGGGCCTACTCTCTTGACTTACACCTGTGGAGCAAACCCAGAGAGGCTTAAAGGTCACACCTAGCAAGGGAGGGTGAGGCCGGGGTTAGAGCTTTGGATTCCTTTTCTTGCACTCTCAGCAGAAGTGAGTAAAGAGGCCAGGGTGGGCTCAGAGTAGAAAGAAGCGCCACAGCCATGCTTCCCAGACCCCGTTCCACTTGCTGGCTTCTGTGAGATGCTAGTGGTTGCTGTTAATAGAGGAGGATTCTGTGGTTAGGCAAGCTTGGGAACTGCTCTGTTAATACAGCAAGGTGATGTTCACTATAAACCTTCCAGAAAGGCATAGAATATGTCTTAGCCAGGGAACTCCATTGGTTTGCATTATGTCTGCTCATTTTTTTGTGTGTTGGTGTTCCAGAGGAGCTCAGGTTGGGAAAACATTCCCATAGTACATATTTTTAGTGGCTGGTTTGTATCAGAATTACCCGAGAGCTTGTTTAAAGGACAGATTTGGGTCCTGTCTAAGATCTCTGAGCTTAGATGGCACAGATCCCACCCCCAATTGTGAGAGGGGGGTGTGTGCTTACCTGTGGGGGGTGTTGAGCATCTGGAAACCAAAGGCTGACAGTTGAGTAGCTGCTTCAGTTGTTCCCCAACTTATGTTTTGAGGCAACCTCTCACTAAACAGGGAACTCACTGAGCTCCATTACCTGGCCAGTGAGCTCGAGAGATTCCAGGGATCCTCACTGCCTCCGTCTTCCTGGGCATGCTTGGCCACATCTGGCTTTTTACTGAGGTGCTGACATCCATGCAAGTAGGTCATCTTGCTTGCATGGCAAACAGTATACCAATGGAGCTATCCTCCTGGCCCCAGTAATCTACGTTTTAAGTTCTGGGAATGATTCATATACACTAGAAGCAGTGGCAGACAGACCAGCTCTCCCCACTTAATAAGTGTTACATGCCCTTGGATTCATCCTTTAAGGGCTTGGGGCTTTAAGTCCCTTACCACGGAAAGAGAGAACTAGGACCCGTGGAAAGGGTACAGGAAGGGTGGGATGCAGCAGAGTATGGAGGGAGTTAGCTCTGCATGTCACTGGTGCATGGGCTGTGGCACAGTGGGACACTCGCTGCTATGCTGCCTGGGCGTGTTTAGGGCAGAATACTGAAAGGGAGCACTAGGAGAAAATGTCTGGAATAGAAGAAGAAAGGTAGCTTTTATCCCCACCTTCTATTGTCCGCCTCCTCATCCCAGGTGTTCTAAGAAAGGAAACCTGGTTGTTTGAAATCATGCAAAGGCTCAGGCAGTGCTACCTCCCTTCCACCCACTGGATAGTTCTGGAGGATTACAGCCGTTGGTGGGAGTCTCGGGTCCTGTAATTTTCCATTGCCTCCAGCCCAGGGTGCTCAAGAGCTGCCTTGGTGTTGGAGTAGCAAGAGTCAAGTACTGTTTGTTTCGGGGGGGGGGGGGGGAGCCTACTTGATGGAACTCAGTGCTTAAGAGTTTGGTTTCTGAGCCAGAGGGATTGTTTTGCATATCCCTACTTGGCCAACTTGCTTACAGAAATTTGTTGTAAAGACCCGAAGCTCAGTTTCCTGTTCTGTAGAATGGGGTCGTAGCAGTACCCACACCAGACTCACCAGAAGTGAGATAAGTGTCAAGTGGACATGTAGTAAATACTCTGCTTGAGAGAGGAGTGCAGAAATGTAGACTGTTAAGTAGGAGTGCGTTTAAGGTGCTCGGGGCATACAGCAGGGCCAGCCCAGGGGTGGGGCAGGAACTATAAGCTGGGGGAAGACAAGAGTTCTAGTCCAGCCAAGGAAATGATTTTACAAAGACCAGGAAGCAAGACCGTACATTCCATAGTACATTTTTCTTACTGCCTTGTTTGTATCAGAATGCCTGAGCATGTGTTTAGAGAATAAGAAAGTCCAGCATTTGGGGAGCAGTTTTAAGATTAGTCTGGTTTTAATAATGAGGGGCCAGGAGACAAGAAAACAAGACCAGAAATAAAAGCAAGGGCCAAATCCCAAAGGGTCTTGTATGTCATTTTGAGGGGACTGATTGCCTCCCAAGAGTATTGAGGGAGGGGAGCTGGTGAAGGGTTTATAACATTTTTTGTCTCTCAGAGCTCTAACTATGGGGCCTTGAAAGCAGAGGTGGAAACGGGAGAGGGTGAGGCAAGGGGGTAGGTTTCAGAGCTATAGAAACCCTCTTGACGAAATAGGACGATGACCTGGTAAAGGCTGCTGTGATAAGCTGTTGGAAGGAAGAGCTGAAAGAACACGTTTAATTCAAGTGACAGAGAAAGGAAGGAAAGGCCCTTGAGAGGTCGTCAAGGCTTTGATTTGTATGACTTGGTGGCAGGAGGTACTTGGAGATCAGAACAAAGCATACGGAGGGAGGGAAGGTCAGGAGGCTGTTGGGTATGTGGGTCTGCAGCTCATGGGGGATGAAACTGGAGAGAGATTTTGGAGTGTCAGCACAGAGGTGGTAATTAAAGTCTTGGGACAGCTCTTGGCTTGCTGTTCATTGGTTGCATGTCTCTGTCCTTTAAATATTTTAGGAGGCCCTGCTGGTGATTGCCAGACCATTTCTTGTGTCTTGTGGCTGTTTACTCTTAGCTCAGGCTCCTTCCTCTCCCATCAGGCACTTGAAAGGTAGCTCTGAGCAGGCAACCTCTTCCTTTCCTCATAAGGAGTCAGTATGTACCTGCTTTGATACCTTCGAGCCTCTCAAAGGCTTGGAGGTAGAAGAAGGAGCCCTTGTTGCTAAAAGCATGCAGGAATTTCTGAATCGGGAGGGTCTGAGCTCTCTTGTCACCTGCTGGAGTGCAATAGAGACCATTACTGTGAGGTTGAACTGAACTAGCTTGAGGTCTTGGTGCCACAGTGGAAAACGAATGGGATCTGGGGGGTCCTCTTTCCTGGGTGCTGAAAGATCACCTCCAGCCTTTCCCACTACCTGTGTCCAGTGGAAAGCCTGGAGACCTGGCATGTTAAGTTTAGCACAGCTCCTGGCACAGACGTGCTGGGCCCTCATGTGTGCAGGTGCTGTTTTGAGTCCATTTCTCATCTTAGCTGCATGATAAACTATACTAAACGTTGGGCATCTTCATTTTCTCATCTCTAAGGTGGGGTGCACACTTAGCTCTCAGGATCAGGGAACCAGCAAAAGCTGATTACCTTGCAGAGCCTCAAACCCCGAAAATTACCAAACATAGCCTATTTTCATCAGCTAGGACCTAGAGATAATTTTTCTGTGATGCTTCAGAAACCATGGTTACTAAACTCTTCTTGTCTTTTGCCCCCCACCCCCAGTTTATTTTTATGGGTCTGAAATGCCGCTGGAAAATGTCTGCAAAGGCTTGGGAGGGGAGCATGGAGTCAAAGATCTGGCTCTCATTTCTGGTTCAGACCTTAACTTGCAATTCGGTGACCCTGGGACCAACCCAAAGCTTTACACAAGCTTCCTCCCCAGCCTGTTGTGTCTTAGTTGATGGCTCTGCCTGGTTCATCATGTGCAAGCTGAACCCTGAGTCATTCTAGACATTTGGCTTCACCCCACCCCACCCCCTTCTCTTGCCTAATCCAATTAGTTGCCAAGTCATGTCTAGTCTACCTCTGAAATAGCTTCAGAATCCACCCGCTCTTTCCATCCCCGCGTCTGCTGTCTGGTTTCTGCCCCGCCTGCCCAGCACCCGGGCTGCTGTCCCTGACCCCAGCTCATCCTCCAAACACACATTGGCCGAGTCTCCAAACAAGGCTCACAGCACATCCCTCCTCCACTGGAAACCCTTCTGTGGTGCTCTGCCTTCTGCAGCGCAGCTCTGCAGAGTGCTGATTTGTTCACACGTGTATGGAGGTGTGCACATACCAGGCACTGTGCTGGGACTGCGGATGGTGGTGGTGGTGGTGGTGGTGATGGTGATGATGATGATGATGATGATGGTGGTGGTAGTAATGGTGGTAGTGGTGGTGGTGATAGTGGTGGTGGTGGTAGTGATGGTGGTGGTAGTGATGGTGGTGGTGGTGGTGGTGATGATGATGAAAGAAGCCCTGCCTGCCCTAGGGAACTTTCTGCTGGGTGAGGGAGACTTTGGGCAGGCACAGATAGCTCACCCACCTACTGAGACAGCAGAGTGGTGCTTGGTCAGGGAGGGTGTGAAGAACCTTCCTTTCTGGGTTCATGATGTGCTCTTGCCATTCCCTGCCCACACCATGCTCACTCATAAGTCTGCTTTGTCTGTCTGTGTGTACAGTGTCCCTCTGTCTGCCTGTGTGTACAGTGTCCCTCTGTCTTCTTTTGGTAGAGAATACCTCTGCGATAGATTAATTAATAAAAATAGATAAGTAATGCACATGCTTGCTTTTTATTTGGTTTGTGCTCTTCCAAACTGATGTAGGGATGGGACATGGGACACTCTGAGCCTCCAGAGCCCCTAGCTAGTAGTGCACAGAGGTGGACAAGAGAGGGAGTGTGTCCCTCTTCCAGGGACCTAGCTTCTGCCCCCGCTCCACATAGTCTAAGTGTGACTTCTCTGAATTCAGGTTTCCTTTCCTCTAGAGGGGCACTGTCATAGTTACTGCTTGCCAAGATCTAGTTCCACCAGGCTTCACAGGACGAGCCTCACTTCATTCCTGTAGCAGGCACTGTTAGCTGTTCTCCTGAGGTTTAGTGAAGGTGAGTCTCAGTGTGCTGATACCTTTTCCTAAAAATACCTCTTTCATTCAAAGAGAATGGACATTTTCCAGAACTAGCAGAGAAGTTAATATCCCTTGAGAGCAATAAAGCCTGGGTACTCTATCTGCTGTCCTACTATGTACTCAGCCTGTGTAAGGTTAACCTGCCTTTAAGAGAACTACATAACCAACCTTACCTGTCTTGGATTCCCCACGCAGTCAGCTTTTACAACCCAAGCTAAATGCAGGGCTTCATGGTTAGTTCTACACCCCATGCCCCTGACCCAGGCAATGCTGTGCACCACAGCCATTTGCAGCTGCAGTGCAAGGTTTTAAGCACTGTTCTGGGTCAGTGAAGTAACTTCTTCCTTGTAAAATCCTGCTAAAGTCTCTGTAGAAAAGTGTGCCTTAAGAACTGCAGGGTGATGTGAGCCTTTAATCCCAGCACTCAGAAGGCAGAGACAGACAGGATCTCTGAGTTTGAAGCCAGCCTGGTCTACAGAGTGAGTTCCAAGGCAGCCAGGCTACACAGAGAAACCCTGTCTCAAAACAAAACAAAAATGTCCTTCATTCCCTTCCTGAACCATTTTTTTTTCTGTGCTGTTCAGTAAATAAAGGGCAAAGACCCCTATTTGAGTCCAACAGAAAACACTGGGAGAAGTGGGGACATCACAGTTGGGCTTTTGGTCCACTCAATCCAACAAGAATTGCCCCGTTCTCATTCCTTATTTGGTGAGGTGGTGGCGGCGGCGGCGGCGGTGGTGGTTCTGTTATTTGTTTTGAGGCAAGGCTTTTCTATATAGCCCTGGCTGTCCTGGAAGTCTCTGTAGACCAGGCTGGCCTCAAACTCACAGAGATCCCATCTGCCTCCTGCTCCTACGTGCTGGGATTCCAGGTGCATGTGTGCCCCCATACCTTACTCCTTACTGTGATAGTGATGAGGTGTGTGCCCCCAGTGTGACTGATTGGTCTAAACTCACATGAGCATCCGAAGAGCCCTAGGAAAAAGGGATTCTTAATTTTGGACAACTTGGTCCCCCAAACAGACAAGAGACAAATGGAATCTCCCCAAAGCTCCTTCCTTGTCTGCCTGCAGGATGGACAGATCCCAAGGACAAGGGAATAGGGCGTCTTAGATCGGCTAGGTTGGCAGGCAGGTCCCAGGCAGCACAGACACACCTGTGCTTACTCCTTTCTTTCTCTCTCATCTGCCCAGTGTGGCTCCACTTCTCAGTCAGTCACAGGAGCAAGCAGACTTTCCCAAAAGCCTGCTGCCTCTGTCTTCTCTCTCTGGCTCTCAGACAGCTCTTACTGTGGGGAATTTTGTCTCCTGAAACTCACAGGCATACAGAGCAATTGAAAACTTTACTTAAAGGGTTTGGAGCTAAAATGTCACTAAGACAGATTTATAAACTATAAGATATACTGTCTCTGCTATCCTAACCATAGGATACTCCTATGATTCAGAAGTCTTGGGAAAGAGTCGGTGACCAATTACATTGCTCTGTACAACTGGTTCAGCTAAAACATTTGATCCTTTGGAACCAGGTTGGGTTAGCCATACAGCTTTCCAAAAGAAAAAGAGGTGTCCCAGGGATGTCTCCTAGTGAATCTTTTACATCTTCACTGCCTCTGCCAACTGGTAATATCCACTGGTAATTATCCAGAACGACTTCAGATGGACCATAAAGAAGCATTATTTAGTGCCTGGAATAATCCTGTCTTCTGTACTTCCCAAAAGTCTGTTAAATGGAGGCTTTCACATGATCTTTGTGCTGCTGATGCTTGTCTTCCTTCCTTGATGCCACCCCACTAGAGTTCCCTCAGAACCACTGTGTTATAGTTACTGATTTGAAATACTGCCTTTTTTTTTTCACTGTTTCATCACACCCTGATATGAGTTTTCAGTGCCTACTGTGGTAAGCAGGCACCTATCTCACTTCCCATGAAAAGTACTTTGCCCAGCTGCCACTAGTAGGTATGCAATACCTACCGTGAATTCACCTATTAGACAAAACTGGCCTGATACATATCTCACTATGTGGGTGATATTCTAGTATGCCAGATCTGGCATGGCTACAGAAGGGATGGTGTGAAGTGAATCCTGCCCCTGGAATAGGGCCAACTGGATATGAGTCTTCTCAAGTGCTGACAGTTGCTGTAGGAGTAAGGCATATGTACGTATTTTACTTAATGTTCCTCCTTCAGGGAATGTTCCCTGCCAAAGTTATTGGGGAATCTTCTCCCTGCCAAGGTTAATGACTCCATAAGAATCTGAAACAGCACAAATCCCAGAGGCAATACTGTGTCTCATGTTCCCCAGCAAAATGATAATGCTATGACCTTCAGGATAGACCTTAAGGCTGTGGGAAAGAACTCTGAAAACATGAGTTCAAGAATACATAAGTTAGTGTGAGAACTTACAGGATTTCTCAACTGTGCAGGAAGCAGTGTGAATTGTATGAGGGGCTTCATGGAGCTGAAAGAACAGAGACAGCTGCACTAATGAGTCAGTTCAGAAGATGTTAAGAAAGGAGACATGATTTGTTGGTAGAGGAAAAAACCCTGGATAACAAGAGAAAAAGAAATAGTTAAAAACAAGGCCCAGATAGATGGTTGTATGATATTAGTGGTAAAATGGTGGTCTTCTCAGAAGATTGACAAGTTAGTATAGCAAGTTACACAGATCTTTCTTTTCATTTGCCTAAACATCCAGTACTACATTTTCTAAACACTCAGAGGATTCTATTTCTTACTAGTTATAGAACAAGTCCTACTGAACAGACAGACTTGATCTTTACAGACAGGTCTTCTAATGGTATAGCAGCTACAATTAAAAATGGAAAGTCCTTTTCAAAAAGGGTTGACTTTAAGTCAGCTCAAAAGGTTGAGGTAGCAGCTGTAATCTGGGCTTTTGAAATGAGTGAAAACTCCCCTATTAATGTTTATATAGAGTTATAATATGTGGCTAGGCTGTTTGCACATGTTGAAACACATGTAATTAATGTAGATAAAAGTCAGATTAATGTGTTACTACAACACCTGCAAGACTTGGTCCAAAATAGGAATTTTTCTTATTTTATACCTCATATAAGGTCACATACTAATCTCCCTGTCTCTTGTCAGAAGAGAATCAGAATGCTGATTCCCTGACACAAATAATTATTCCTGTAGTTTAGATCCTGTACAACAGGCCCAAGCCTCTCACACTTTACATCATCAGAATTCCCAGGTGCTGAGATAGCAGGTCAGCTAACCCAGGAAGCTGCAAGGCAGAATGTAAGAAAATGTCCAGCTGCCCCGACCATCATGTTACTTTACCCATGGACTGAATCCTTGAGGTCTAAAGCCTGGCTCTTTATGGCAAATGGTCTGACTTATGTTCCTTCCTTTGGAAGACTTACATATGTTCATGTCTTTGGGGATACCCGTTCCCATGTAATTATGGCTTCTGCCAGGACAGGAAGGCTGTTAAGGATGGGATACAACATAGGCACTATTGCTTTTCTTAACCTTGGATTTCCTCTGTATATAAAGACAGATTATATTCCTGCTTATACAGGCAGAGCCTTAAGCTGGCTGTGTAACCTTCTGTATTACTCATACTATGGGAATTCCCTATAATCCGAAAGGACAGGCAGTTGTCAAGAGATCCCATCAGATGCTAAAATCTCAACTTATAAAATTGCAGGAAGGAGAATTCAAATACTATTCTCCATCACATTTTGAATCATGCCCATTTACTTTAAATTATTTCAAAAATTTAAAGGCCTAAAGCCCTATGAAACACCCATTGGTCTGTAAGGTCAGGGACACCCTGCCTATGGTAAAATGGAGAGACTTGTTAAGGTAAGAATGGAAAGGCCTGGGTGTCCTTTTGACATCTCATCGAGGCTATGCTTGTGTTTTTCCCAAAGATGCTAAAACCTAGTCTGAGTCCCTAATAGACTCAGCAGACCCTGAACTGTGCCTGCCCACTTCAAGGCCAGGAGGCAACACCAGAGAGAGAAGAGACAGATGGCTCTGCTTCCTGTGAAGATGCAATTTCACAAGCAGTCATCAAAAATGATGCAGATAGAAATCCCTGACTCTTCTGATAAAACGAAGGAGATCCTGGAAGTTCTCAGTCATGTCCTGCTGGCTGGCGGGGAAAGACCCACTCCTCGGGAGAGACCCACTTGCTCCGAGTGCAGCATCTGCATGCGATAATATCATTCCACCTTGGGCTCAAATCTTTGACCCCAAGTTCAGAAGCTCCATGGCAGCTAATCACCTGCCCTCTACTGCTCAAAATCCGATTTTGGCTATGCTTGCTTCTCCTTTGGTGTGGGAGGCAGGGTGCCTTGTATTTGCTGTTTGCTTGTCTCTTCCCATTGGCAGGGCTCAGCCTTCAGCTGCTTATTGAGCTTATTTTCCTGCTGCCGATGGTTCATCCCACTTCCTGGCCGTATGCTCTTATTAAGGTCACCACTTCGTACCAGTGTGCTGGGTGTGTGTGTTCGGGGGGCCGGGGTCTAGTTCTTAACTAGAAAGACAAATGATAATTTTACTTAGGACGGCCAGTCTGACTCCTTGCCAGTTTGATTTTCCACTGGGATGGCTGTGCAGAGAAGCTTTCTCTTCAAGAACATTCATTGATTGCTGATTCTCCCTCTCCGCCGGTCCAGACAAGAGGTGATGGTGCCCATCAAGATAGCAGGGATGTGTGTTTTTTTGCTTTTTTTTTTTTTTTTTTTGGAGCTAAGGACCGAACCCAGGGCCTTGCACTTGCTAGGCAAGTGCTCTACCACTGGGCTAAATCCCCAACCTGGGATGTGTGTTTTTTAAAACTATTCCTGCCAAAGCTTTATAATGTCACTTATTACTATACAGGAACTTATCCTCTTCCCCTAAGCTTCTCCTTGTCAGCCAACTGAGGATTTAGAATCTGTTGGGAAAGAGTTCCTAAGGAAAGATATCCTCTATGGTTTGGTTTTGGCTTTAAGGCTAAAACTGTACATTACTTCCCTTATAATATAACAGCTTTTAAGCTCCTGGGTTGGTTTGTCCGCAGTCCAGAGCACAATTATAAGACTCAACTGGATGGTAGTAAATACACTAATGAAAAGCCTTCCTTGTCCAAAGACATAGCCAGTGAGTGCCTGGTATCCTCCAGGCAGGGCCTTACTCACGGTGCAGCTACATTTGCTCAGGAGAGATTACCCTTCTCAACCAGATTTGTTTAGGCTGTTTGCTGCCACACATAAGCTAACTCTTTGCTTCCTCAAGGTGCCAATAAGCAAACCTCAGCCCCGAGTCACAGCACCTTTCTCTACTATCAAGGAATGGGAAACCTGAAGCTCGTGCAGTCAGTCCACAGCTCCTATCTATTAGATGCGCAGACTTTTATCCAAAGATGTCTACGTTATACTTAGACAACCTCCATATGTTTTATTGCTTGTTAATGTTACTGGCTCGTGGTTCTCCAACCCTGGGATAGAGGCTTTGCATAAGGATAATTTGGCTCTCAAGGGGTCGAAAAGATTTGTTGCAGCCTTGATATTGGGGACCACAGCTTTAATAGGTGTGATTTCTAGTTTTGCCTTATCCACTGCATCCTTGGTTAAAGAGATTCACACAGCACATCATGTAGAACAATTACCCAAAAATGTGTCAGTACTCAGGATTCAGGAGAATATTGGCAAGGAACTTCAGGATAGGCTTAGTGCTCTAGAGGAAGCAGTTCTGTTTATGGGAAATCAAATTTAAAATTTTAAGATCAGGCTCTCAATGCAAAGCCATTCACTGTTCATTGGTCTGTGTAACACCCTTGGGATCTAGTTCCTCTGAACATGACTGGTCTAAAATTCAGTCTCACTTAAAGGGTGTTTGGAACAATTCTAGTTTGGCTTTGGATACAGACTCCCTATATAATGAGATCATGGATATTAGTAAATCTAGAGTGGGACCCACTTCTATTAAGGAAGTGTCTACAGCCTTTTTCTCTGCTGTCCATGAGTTTACTTCTTCATCTTCCTGGACAACTTTGCTGATGATTGGAGGAATCAAAGTTAGTTTATTCTTACTGGTTTTGTTTCACATTCTAATCTACATCAAGCAAGTTAAGTACTTAATAACCACACTCATAATCAGTGTTCACACTCTTGAATTGAAACGGGAAAGGGGAGATACCAGGTCTGGCATGGATGCAGAAGGGACGGTGTGACATGGTTCCTGTCCCAGGAGCAGGGCCAAGTGGACATGGGTTTTCTCAAGTACTGACAGTTACTGTAGGAATAAGGCTTCTTTGCATGATAATGTATATATTTTACTTCATGTTCCTCCTTCAGGGAATGTTCCCTGCCAAGATTAATGACGCCATAACAATCTGAAACAGCACAAATCCCAGAAGCAATACTGTGTCTTATGTTCCCCAGCAAAATGATAATGCTGTGACCTTCAGGATAGACCTTAAGGCTGTGGGAAAGAACTCTGAAAACATGAGTTCAAGAATACATGAGTTAGGGGTTGGGGATTTAGCTCAGTGATAAAGCACTTGCCTAGCAAGCGGAAGGCCCTGGGTTCGGTCCTCAGCTCCAAAAAAAAAAAAAAAAAGAATACAAAGAATACATAAGTTAGTGTAAGGACTGTTCTTTACAGGATTTCTCAACTGTGTAGAATATAAGGATGCAGTGTGAATTGTATGAGGGGCTTCATGGACCTGAAAGAACAGAGACAGCTACAGTAATGAGTCAGTCCAGAAGATGTTAAGGAAGGAGACATGTTTTGATGAATAGAGGAAAAAACCTGAATAATGAGAGAAAGTAATAGTTAAAAACAAGGCTCAAATAGATGGTTATATATTAGTGGTAAGATGCTTGTCTTCTCCACAGAAGTCATCAACAACCAAATTTGATCCAGATATTCTACTAAAAATTATAAAAAGAAACCTTAATGCTGGTTGCGTCAGCACAAACAACTCACTAAACTAAATACAAAATATATGGCTCAAGTTATAAAAGGGCACCAGGAAGTGAAAGAACTGAATCCTGTGTCCGAGAAGGTAGATTTACAGAGTGGTGACATCAGGGCAAGATCTCGCCACGCTAACTTATTGTTTGTGTTTACAGTTGAACAAGGAATAGTTTGGGCTTTTATTCTGGAATAAACTAACATCCAGAAATAGAGCACACTTGTGATCCAGATCTTGAGGTTGGAAAACAGGCTTTTGGTTTGGATCATAAGGAACAGTGGCCCAGGCATGGTGGTGCACACTTTTAATCCAGGAAACAAGAGCAAGCAGGTCTCTGAGTTCAAGTCCAGCTTGGGACAGAGCAAGTTCTAGAAAAGCTTAGGTCCAGGCATGGTGGTACACGCCTTTAATCCCAGCATTCAGGAGACAGAACCATTCAGATCTCTAAGTTCAAGGTCTATCTACAGAGCAAGTTCTAGGTCAGCCAAGCTTAGACAGTGAAAGAGTTGGGAAGCAGAAAGCTAACTCTCACATAAAAATTGTCTCTATGTCTAGAGTTGGCAATCATAAACATTGCGCCCAGTGAACCACATAGGACTTGCTATGTTTTTTTTTTTTTTCTTTTTTTCGGAGCTGGGGACCGAACCCAGGGCCTTGCGTTTGCTAGGCAAGTGCTCTACCACTGAGCTAAATCCCCAACCCCTTGCTATGTTTTAAAAATGTATACTTGCTGTCTTTTTCTAAGTGTCAAGGGACTAAGGTCATAAAATGCTATTTAGTGGGATAATCAAAACCTGGGATAAATGATTGAACTGATAAACAACCCCTAAGGGAGTAGCTTATATGATCAAAAAGATGGGGCTTTGGCTGCATGAGGAGATATCTCTAGCAGAGCACAGAGCTGTCGGCCTGCACCCATCATTGACTCCATTCACCCCTTCCTCAGGTCCCTCTCCCAAGTCCAGGCTGGCCTTTGGCACCACTAGCCTACCCTATTAAAGATATAAATCTGGTTTTAAAGAATTTACAAACTTCAATACAAACCTTTGTTCATTTATAGCTTGCCCGAGCCAAGTCTGGCTAGATGTTCCATTACAGCTAACGGTTTGAGTCCTGGAACAAGGACAGCTCTTCTGAAGATGCTTAGATTCACCCTTCTCTGTCTGTCTTAAACGCTCCCATTTCCCTCGCAGTCATGAACTGTGGTTTCTTTCTACTATACCTAACTTTTTCTCTCCCAAAACAACAGAGTGACTCTTATTTTTTTAATTATTATTTTTATTTTATGTGCATTGGCATTTTGTCTGTATGAGGGTGTCAGATCTTAGAGTTATAGACAGTTGCGTGTAGGTTGATGTATTATGCAAGTGAGGGCTGGCACAGGTTAGATCAAGGCCATGACTGGACAGTAAAAGAATAAGACAGGGACAAAGTTTTTGTAGGGAGAGAAGGAGAAGAAGGAGAGGGAGAATGAATCAAGATGGAGATAGGGAAGGATGACCCAGATCCGGATGGTCCTGAATTGCCCAGTAGCTGGGATGGATTTCTGTAGGCAAATTTATCTTATCTATGTGGGCAGCTTATATCCTTAATCAATTGGTTGTGAGTTTATTGTGTGGATGTATTGTAGATTGAGATTTTAACATATAAATCTAATTGTTAGACTACAAGTTTTTAGACCTTTGATTTACTGAACTACAGGGGATGTGAACAAAGTTCCCAGGGGGCAGAGAGAAAACCTGTCTCAGTTGTAGAAGCCATGCTAGGCCATACAATGCCTAAGGCTAGCGTGGTGTGACTAGAAGGGCCCACGGAACACAATGTGTGTGTCAGGCATGGTAACAACCTGCCCAGGGGACAGCGTGAGATGGAACTGGTAGCCGCTCATCTTTTATGTAATTCTTACCGCAATAATTATGAGCTGCCATGTGGGTACTGGGAATTGAACCCGTGTCTGCCGGAAGAGGAAGCAGTCAGTGCTCTTAACTAACCACTGAGCCATCTCTCCAGCAGAGGGACTCTTCCTTAACTGCACGGACCCAGAGCTATCCAACTCACTGGACAAGCCCTTGATATTTTTATCCTTCTGGATCTGAAAATAATTTCAGTTTCCTTTCACAAGCCTCAGAAGAAGTTAATTTTTTTTGGTGGGGGGGGGGTCATGGCTTGAATATTCCTGGCCCAGGGTGTGGTACTATTAGGAGGCGTGACCTTGTTGGAGCAGGTGTGTCACTGTGGGTGTGGGCTTTAAAACCCCAGTCCTAGCTGCCTGGAAGTCAGTGTTCTGCTAGCCTTCAGATGAAGGTGTAGAGCTCTCAGGTCCTCCTGCACCATGCCTGCCTGGACACTGCCATGCTCCTGCCTTGATGATAATGGACTGAACCTCTGAGCCTGTAAGCCAGCCCCAATTATTCTTTTTAAAAGAGTTGCTTTGGTTGTGGTGTCTGTTCACAGCAGTAAAACCTTAACTAAGGCGGGGTGGGGGAGTGGGTCAAAACTCCTTTCATGCTCTCCTATAAAGACTCTATAGAGTTCTGTTATTTCATGTGTACTTTCTCCAAAAAGTACACATCCTGTCTCTAATACACTGTTTTTTGTTAGGGTATCACAAAAGACAGAGGGAGAGAGAGAGTGGAGGATTCATACTTGGGTTATATCTTGTTTAACCACTCCAAGAGGAAGTCATTTCATCTCCTTCCTCAATGCATTAGTGAGGAGAGTTAGTGGGGTCCAAACCGGAACTGTGTGGTGTTTGGTCATTGTCCCTAATGCCCTGGGGATAGACTCCATGTCTGCTCAAAGACACGAGGATAGGGAATATCCATGCATTGTCAGCTAACAAGGTAAGGAAGGGCTGCTGTGCAGGGTGCATGCTGTGCTTACGTCACTGGTGGCTGATGAGGGCCAGGCTGTGGGGCAGAGACCTGACTTGTGCTTTGAGTTCCTGCGAGTAGAGGTGGAAGTCCCAAAGGCTGAGCATTCTGCTTGACTCTTCACCTGTTCGGATGAGCATTTACTGAGCATCCACTGTATACTGAAAGGTAGGGATAAAGCCACAAGCCAGGTGTGATGCCAGACCTTGTAGGACCTTTGATGTGCAGGAACGAGGAAGTCAGGAGGACAAAATTCCACCCTAGACTCTGTATGCCCTTGGCATGACCTCGAGTGACTGGTCGCTTCCCTGGAAGCCTCAAGGCCACCTGAGCAAAGAGCTGAAAGTCCAACGTCACCTGTAGAATCAGTCATAAGGACGACTGTGTGGGTGCTCTGTAGCTGTAAAGTGCTGTGCTGTCGTTTCATTTGTCATCCTGCTCCTGTCTGTTCTTCCTACAGAGTTACCCAGGAGCTGCAGGACAGGTACCTGGACCACACCCCGGTGGCTACTATCCTGGACCTCCCCATGGTGGGGGCCAGTATGGCAGTGGATTCCCCCCTGGTGGTTACGGAGCTCCTGCCCCTGGAGGACCCTATGGCTACCCCAGTGCTGGAGGAACCCCCTCTGGAACTCCAGGCGGACCATATGGCGGTGGACCTCCAGGAGGCCCCTATGGTGGTGGACCTCCAGGAGGCCCCTATGGTCAGGCACATCCAAGTCCCTATGGTACCCAGCCGCCTGGACCTTATGGACAGGGTAAGTAGAATCTCCAGCTCCATATCCCAGTCCTGGAACCCAGACCTGGTCTAAGCTTTCCACGTCCCATCCTTATCCTTCCTGTAGATGTGCAAGTATCCCGGCCTCTGGCACCACAGCCCCTCCCTTCCTGCTCCGTCCGCACTGGCAGAATGTGAAGTTCATCAGTTAGCTTTTTAGGGCTGACATCTCCAATATCCTCTTGGCTTTCAGCAAGCATTTCTGTTGCTTGCTCACTCTCACGAGTGTGTCAGCGGCTAAGCTTCTGCTTCAGTGTCTTCATTCTGGGATCAGGGCTAACGGAGCATCCCATTTGGGGGACATGTTGTCCTTAGGGTAGAGAAAAAGAGCAAGAAGCTAGCAGGGCTGGGGACCTCATAAGACTCTTCTCAGAAGGACCCCTGTTCTTTTCCCTGAAGCATATGCCACTGTCAGGTTGACCCCAGGAGGAGATGGTGCCCCTCTCATGGGGAGATCCTTAGGCTAACAGGCAGTGGGTGGGGCGTACAGTGCTTAGACTGGGAAGGGGGCTCAGCAGATAACCTGGCCACAGCAATGTTGTCCACAAGAGAAGAAACTCCATTACTGAGGGAGGGGGACTGACCTCATCTGTAGAAAGGAAAGATGGTGTCATCGATGAAAGCTTAGCTTTAAAGGTCAGACACTTGCTGACCTGACCAGGTGGCCTTTTTAAACCTCAGTGAAATAGGGACAGTGCTACAGCCCACCTCTCAGGCTGTGTTAAATGTGAAGCATCAGCTTACTTAGTACTGGGCATAGCATCTGGGTTTAATGGACGGACGGACGGCATTCTGTGAGAGGACTCGTTATATGGCTGAATAGTATTGGCATTTACTGGGATGGTAGCTGTGGAAAATAAGGGGAAGGAAGACGAAGTGGGCAGAGATTGAAGAGCAGGGGTTGCCGGGGAGGGGGTGCTGTCCTTGCTTTTCCAGGACTCACTTTAGCGAGCTCCTTCCCAGAGTGGCTATTCTCAGGAGGCTAAACACCAACCAGGCAGCCTGGAACTGCCTGGGCCCTGTGAGAAGGGGCTCCAGGGAATGTTGTGCTTAGGAAGCAAGCCGAGCTGAGTGGATGTACCCAGGCAGGTAGTCCCGAGGGAGATACCCAAACCTCTGGGGTTCTGGGCACTGCCAGCAGTGGCATTTGTCTTCTCAGAGCCAAGCTCTGGCTGTTAGCTTTCAGCTCAGCAGCTCTGCACTGATTTCCATATCCTCCAAAACACTGTGTCTGAGCTCATAGAAAGTCTGAGGGCCGAGGAGCCCTGACCCAAGCCTGCTCCCCAGGGAGCAAGAGTGGCGGTAATCTCTAGGGCAGGGGAGGAAAGGCCAGACATGGGTCACATGCTCAGCCTCCCTCTTTGCTGCTTCCTCTCATTGGCTGCATTGCTCCTCTCCGGGTAGCCAGCGGCTCTGGGGAATGGCACTGATGCTCACTCACTTGCCTCAAAGCCCTGGGAAGTTCCCCTCCAGGGTAGAGGATTACTGCTATAGAGGACAGAGCTGGCCATCAGAGGTGCTCACCTGCCATCAGCCCTTGCCTTCCCTCCAGCAGAGACTGTTCAGAGTGCCGAGCACACACCCTGAGCCTTCCCCTCCTTCCCCTCCTCCACAGCTCCTCACCCCTTCATGTACAGCTGAAATAACCCTTCTCGGAAGCCGTCTCTCCCTCCCACTCCAGTCTTTGCTGTGGACTTAGTTTTGCTGTTGTCTCGTGTAATTCATTCCTGCCGCCGCCCTTGGACATGGTTCATATAAATATGAAAGTTGGGGTTGGGGATTTAGCTTAGTGGTAGAGCGCTAAGGCCCTGGGTTCGGTCCCCAGCTCCAAAAAAAAAAAAAGGAAGTTGGCATTCAAAGAGATAACTTATTTCACCTGAAATTACACAGCTAGTAAAACCAGTCAGGACTTGAATCTAAAGCCAAGTGAGCTCTTCTGTTGAAGCACATAACGATAGTTGTCACAGAAACTAGCTGCCAGTGGTGGTGGCTGTCCTTCCCCAGTGACCCTGCTTGTTCCAGTTTGGTTTCTGTTCTGATGAACACCATGACCAAAGGCAGCTTAGAGGAAGGAAGGGTTTATTTGGTCCATCCCTGACGGCAAGTTTAAAGCAGAAACCAAGGAGGAGAGCTGGTACTGCCTAGACTTTGCCCTGCTCTATGTTCAGCTAGCTTCTCTGTTCAGCACAGGCCCACCAGGCCAGGGATGACACCGCCCACAGTGGGCTTCTCTATCAACCAGCAAGAAGACCATGTCCCACCAACATGCCCCAGGCTAGGCTTAAAGGCAATTGCTTGCCTCAAAACCAGTACCATAAATGGGCCCAGGACTTCACAGAACCTGCTGCCCATGGAATTCCAGAAAGTGAGCCCTAGTTTCAGAAAGGCAGTCTGACTTCTTTCCCACCCTGCAATTTCAAAAACATTTATCCAGAAAAAAAGAGTGTCTGGGCCTGGCTTCATGAGACCCTCCTGTCCCTACCCTCCACTGCCAAAGCTGATTCTTAGACCCTGTTTGGCAGGCGCGTTTTCCTCACCCTCAGATGCTGAGCTGTGGGGTTTGGAGGCCCTAGCCTCACAGACCAGTAAGTGTGCAAAGTCTGCTCTTGCCACTTGTGGTCACACTAAGTGTCCTTTGTTTCCCTCCACTGACTTGTTTCTTAGCTCTGGTCTGGGCGGTTCTCAGTTGAGGCCCCTCTACCTCCAGTCAACAGTAGACACTAGCTAGTGCACTGTTGTTTTAAGTGGGCAAGCCTGCCTAGGCTTCCTCTACTAAATCTTCATCTTCAGTCAGGCAACCTTTCCTCTGGCCTCTCCTGGGTCTGCCCTCCACACTGAGCATGTCTGTTTCAGATACTATCCTTCTTGTGTGAAGAAACCCCTTGTGTGGCCTGTCAACCCTGCTTCACTGGGACAGCCTGACTCTGCTTCCCTTTGTCCCTTAAGCATTTCACAGAGTTTTCTCCATGTGTTGGGGGCGGGGTGTAAATAGCCGAGAAGCTGCTGTAACAGTACACAAAGCGTTGCAGGACCGTGCTTTAGACATCAACTGCAGGAGGCATAGGTGACGGGTAGTGAGGCCTTGTGGGTAGGCATTTGAGATTTCTTTCTGTTGCTATGGCAAAACTCTGATTAGGGGAGGAAGAGGTTTACTTGAGCTTATAGGCTGTAGTCCATCATTGAGAAGTCAGGACGAGAACTAGGAAGCAGGAACCCGGAAAAACACTGTTTGCTGGCCCCCTTGCAGCCTTATACTTTCCGAGTGGTCTTAAACAAGCCAGGACCACCTACCCAGAGAATGGTGCCAGCCACACATTGGACCTCCCCCATCAGGTAACAGTTAGGACAGCCCCCGAAGGCTAGTCTGATCTGGCAATTCAACCCTTCAGTTGGACTCCTTTCTCAGATGACCCCAGGCTATGTCAAGTTGGCGATTAAAGCTAACTAGAACACAAGGGGAAACCTGCAGCCAAAGGAGGTTCTCAGAATGGCTCGGAGCATTTCTTTGACCTGGGTCTGACTACCATGGTTCACATCCCTTTCTCCAGGTGGTGTCCCCCCCAATGTCGATCCTGAGGCCTACTCCTGGTTCCAGTCAGTGGATGCCGACCACAGTGGCTATATCTCACTCAAGGAGCTGAAGCAGGCCCTGGTCAACTCCAACTGGTCCTCATTCAATGATGAGACGTGCCTCATGATGATAAGTGAGTTCCACACGGGCTTCTCAAGCAGGCTTGAGGCAGGTCAACACTGCCTGACAGTTGGCAGAGGTGTGCAGTCTGAAGAGAAGTATAGCTAAGGGGGAGCTTGGGTTCAAGATGCGCTTTCCTTTCTTGGATCGTCATCAATTAGGTTGCTAAGTTACAGGCTGGTCCAGTTTCCCATTCTGCAGGTAGACCCTCTCTTCCCGGGTAAGAAACTATAGGCAAGGGGTCAGCGTGGAACCAAGTCTTAGAGCTAAGCCACCAGCCCTGCAGAATCTGGATGGGACAGGGCTGAGTGGCCAGGGAGAAGGCTGGTCCTGAGACTTGGGCACAGGGCTTTGCTTCAGCCTGGGAGAAGGGCTTCCTCAGTGGTCCCTTGGCCCTCAGTCTTGAAGCCTTCCTTCCTCCTTCCCCTCCTCCCACTCAGACATGTTTGACAAGACCAAGACTGGCCGAATTGATGTCGTCGGCTTCTCAGCCTTATGGAAGTTCCTCCAGCAGTGGAAGAACCTCTTTCAGCAGTATGACCGGGACCACTCGGGATCCATCAGCTCCACAGAGCTGCAGCAAGGTGAGGGCACAGTGGGCACAGGGGCTGCGGCACAGCTCGGCCTCTCTTCATTTCTTAAAACGCTGTGAAGGGTTCCTCTGTCGGTGCCCTACCTGCCTGTACCACCCATTCCACTGTTCCGTACCTGGATGGGGCCTTGAGCCAAGCTCTGGGGTCAGACAACAGTGGTCTGCATCTGCTGGGCTTCCTGGTGGCAGGACTCCAGACACTGCTGAGTGGAACAGTCAGTCCCTCCTGCATCGGAGAGATGGAACCCTGGAGAGCAGTGCGGCTCTTTCTTGTCTCAGCGTGCCGCATGGGAAGAGCTCTGTCTGAGCTCACTTCTGTTGTTGTTTGGCCAGAGGCCATTAATTTTCAACCCAAACCAAAGCCTTCTCAGAGCTGCAGTGGGTGAGAGGACTCTGTAGGTCACACCCAAAGCCTGGGTCAGATAGCTAATGTGGCTACAAGCACCCAGTGGGAAGGGGGCTGCCCAGAGAGTCCAGGCCATGCATTTCATTCAGACCGAAATCTGTGGTTGGGATGAGCACGCCATGCCTGCCCCTGCTAGAAGGGAAGGGTGGTCAGTACTGATCGCTCCCTCGCCAGCTTCTTTCATGGATGTTGGTGAAGTCATAGCCACAACAGAATCAGCACTTCCTGTCTGCCATGCCCCAGGCACTGATGTGCATTGCACTGGGTTCCTGACAGCCATCTTGCTGGGGGCTCGGTCCTGTTTGCCACTCCACACAGACTGGGGAAGGATCCCTTCTGCTTTCCCTTTTATAAGCGGCAAAACTGAAGCGGAGTTCCTTGCTCAGGGGCTCCCACTCCAGGGAGCTCAGATGGCTTCTAGGCAGACAAGGAATGCAGAAGAGGCAGGAGGCATCGCAGTGGAGACAGGAAGTGGCATGCAGACTGTGGCCTCATAGGGGGATGTGTGCGAGCAAGGCACTGTGCCAAGTGTCTTCATGATTGCCTTTAATCCTTATTAGAGCACAGGTTAAGTATCATTCCTGCATGAATGGCAGTAAGGGGCTAGTGAGGTAAGCAGGGGACCAAGACTCGCTTGCCTCCAGAACAGCTGTGCTCAGCAGCCCCCTCTGATGTCAGCTCATTCAGGGGTGGTGAGTGGTGTACACTTCCTTCTCTAGAACAAATGCACCAGATGGTCACAGGTAGACCACTGGCTTCTCTGGACTCTCACGAACCTTGAGAGTGAAGAGATGGGAGGTGGGGCCCATCCAGAGAAAGCGCCTGTGCTCCTGACATCTGACTGGCTTCCCAAGACCTCTCTGTCTTCATGTTTCTGAGCTGCTCCCCGAGGTCCCCTGATTTGCTGTGCTGTAGTGCTCCAGTTCCTATGAAGGGCTCACATCAGGCCTCTTCTTGTGCCCTTCCTCTCCAGCGCTGTCCCAGATGGGCTACAACCTGAGCCCTCAGTTCACGCAGCTCCTGGTTTCCCGATACTGTACACGCTCTGCCATTCCCGCCATGCAGCTGGACTGCTTCATCAAGGTGTGTACCCAGCTTCAGGTGTTGACTGAGGCCTTCCGGGAGAAGGATACGGCTGTACAGGGCAACATCCGGCTCAGCTTTGAGGACTTTGTCACCATGACGGCTTCAAGGATGCTATGACCCAGCCTGCCTAAAGGGTGTGGAGCACACCAGGGGATGTGGGCCTCTCCTTTCCTCCTCTCCTAGCAAAAAGTGTTTCCTGGCCTGAGCTAGGAAGGACAGAGGTTGGCTATCCTGGGCTGTGGAGTGGCATGGCCCTGGAGTAGGGGCCCTAGAGTAGCAATGGGTTAGTGTCTGGTCAGCTGTCCTGGCCTCTGGCCTTCCCCCCTTCTCCCTGATGCCAGTGCTAAGTGCTCCTTGGCTGGCCTACCTGTCATCTCTCACTGACCACCAGGTCAGAAGAGCCCAGTTTCTGCACAGTGGAGTCAGACTGAGCGGGAGGGAGATTTGCTGGGACCAGAGCCTGGGATTCTTCAGCTCCCTCAAGCCTTGTATCTTAACATTAATTTTCCTGAAGCTTTGCCTGAGCAAGAAGCTTGGGCATTCTGCCATCTTGGCCATATCTGATGAGGCTCATGACCTCCAAAACTTGGACCCCTCGCTGGCCTGCCACGTTCTACTCAGCTTCCCTCCCCAGGGGCATTGTCACATCCTACTGCCAATGTTGTTTCTAATTTGCTTTTTTTTTCTTTCCCATTTGGGGCCAAAAGTCCAGGAAACTGTAAGAGTCAATAAAAGACTACAGTCCCATGTTTCCCACCGTGATGCCTTGGCTATGTGTTCATCCAGCCATCCACTCCCTCACTGTGGAGGCCTCCACTGCTTACCAAGCCATGCGAACGAAGCCGTGTTAGGGGCCTTAGTGACCGTCTTGTTTGCCAAGGTGAAGTCTAGGATCTTCCCAAAAGGCTGCCTGTGTTTCTTAGCTTTAAGGCTGCCATTCTGGGCTGAAAGCAGCCACCTCAGACCTCTCACAGTATGGTCCTTTTATTATCTTAGGCCTGAGTTTTATCTCCCAGACAAACTCCATTTATGAAGTCATAACTCTCCCCCTACTTTTATTAAGCACAGACACCAGTACCTGCCAGTTGCATTTCTAGATCAGCATGATACCCAGTGTGCACTGCGTCTGTAATGAGCTGACAGAATTTCAATCAGAGCTGAAGGCACCAGACACAAACATTCTAGTTTGCTAGAGGGGCCGCATCACAGATGATGGTGTGATTATCCTCTGGCTTTGGAAGATGGAGATAAACTCTGAGGTGCAGAGGCCTTCAGCAGGGCGGTCCTCCCTGCAGGGTGGGGGTGGACAGTGGCTGGGACTGTTTTCCAGGTCACAGAGGCCAGCAGGCTTGTCAGGCTCAGCCATTCAGCTCTGGGCTGCTGTGTCTCTGGAGTCCCAGAATCAATAGTCCAGATCCTAGAGGCCAGCCCCTGTCATTTCTGGAGGAGGCCCCCTTCTTAGGCCCCCAAGGACTCCAGCCTCCATTTGCCAATTCCAGTAACCAAAAGAAGAGCGGGATGGGGAGTTGCAGGTTGCCTGTTTTATCTCCAACTGGCAGAAGTGACTTCCTATTCTAACCTACAGCTTTGAAAGCACCATCTGCTGGCCCTAGTTTGCTTTTGGGCTGGCCAGAGCAAACTCCCTCCTTTCTGCATGCCATTCTTCTGGACAGTGGAGCCTACTACCAAATCTCCCCAACCCCACCCCAACTTCTCTCAGCCACCAGGTAGCCCTCGGCTGTCTGCCATTCCCAGCCCAGGTTCTCTTATATACCACGTAACCCTGAGCTTGTCAGATGCTACTCCCCGAGCATCACTCCTTGGCATCTTGGCTACTTCCCCAGGGTGTGCTCAAGTTCGGCAGAACTCCCCAAGGAGAGGTGTAAAGCCCACGCTGGTGCTGGCTTCTGCCCCTACAGGAAGCCGCTGTCAACCCTGCTCCTGCAGATCCACATGTCCACTGGAAATCTTTATTTTTTTTATGTGGTGCCGTGGATGGAACCCAGTGCCTCACGTGTTAGACAAGTTCTCTGCCAGCTGGCTACACCCAAACCCATCCTTAGAGTGGTGTCAGTCACAACCTACTTTTTCCCTGAGAGCCCAAGACTGTAGGATCCAACCCTCCTGCACTTGTCCCAAGCACACTGTACCTCTAGACTTGCCTTACACATTTGAGTAGGATTCCAAGACCAGTGGGAGCAGAGAGGTCAGGACTGCTTCCCCCTGCTGGCCAGCTATGGCTGATGAATCTGTAAATCAGAGGGGCTACTTAACACACAGACCTGATCTGGACAAAAGGACAAGCCTACAGTGGGCCATGACGTCAGGTACTCCTGGGCTGAGCCCCAAGGCCCTGCCTCACTTCCTGACTGGTGATCTGTTAACACCTGCTGGTGTGCTCACCCCCAGTGGCCTCAGCCAGATGTCCCCTGCTCCTCAGAGCAGAGTGGCGCTCCAGACTGAGCTCACCTTCTGCTCTGGCAACAAGTACTGGGGCCTTTTGGGAACCTTGTAATCAGCTCAGTGGAAACCGGAGCTTGGCTGGCTGCGTTCATGGCGCACTCTTTGTATTCTGTGAAGTCATAGAAAATAAACGAAGCCCTGATTTCCAAGAAGGTTACAAACAGTAAATCTGTCGACCCACTACCTACCCACCTACCTCCTTACCTTCCAGTTCAGAGGCCATCGGGCAAGGAACAGAAAATGTGTCAGAGATGGGAGTCCTGGGTACCAGAGGCTGGGCCCTGCCAGAGGCAGCATGACCCCCAGTCAGTTCCTCTGGGGTGGGGGCAGGGTTTCGCAGATAATCCCATTCCAGAGCCGTCTCCTTGTGCCATCCCCCTGCTGCCCCACCTCCCACTGCTAACCTGAGCAGCACAGATTTTGTGTAATGACAAAGAAAGGGAACATTCGGTACCAGGCTTTTAATTACAGTTGCCACGGGCTGTTGGCCTCCATGCCGAACGGCCGCATGGAGAGTGTTTAAGCACTCCACAATGCCAACGAGATCCAGCCTGTGCTGTGTGCAGTCCACACCTGGAGAGGGTGGACCTAGCTTCAGAGCTCACTGAGAAGGGCTGAACGCAAATTAGTTCACAGGGACACATTGGTGCAGCTGGCTATGTGCAGTCCGGACTTCTGGTGGCCTTCAGGCCAGGTGAATATGCCTGTGGGGACCCTTGGAGCGGACTCCAGCCAGGGAGGGCCTATAATTGAGTAGGAGACAGGTCTTTGGGGAGAAAGCCAAGCTCTGATAGGGTGAAGTGACACTGTAGGGTAGGGCCATACGAGACAGGGACAGTAACCACGTCCACAGCACTAGACGGTTTACAACGCTCTCTGCTCTCTTGAGCATGCTTAAGCCCCTATCAACTCAGCTTAGGGGACGCAACCTCAGAGAGGGAATGACTCTGGCGGAGTCACTCAGGCAGAAAGCTAGGACTGGAGTTGAGGGATCGGACTGAGCAGCAGCAGTCTTTCCATGAGTGTGGGGGTGGGGTGAGCCCCAGGCAAAGGATCAAGCCTCCCAGAGCCTGGCCAGCCCCACTCAGGACAGCACTGTAGTGACTGTGGTCAGCACAACATGCTCAGAGACTTTGGAGACAGAACACCGGCTCTGCAAGGACAAGGACTTGTGTCTGGCAGAGGAGCTGGGACCCAGACCAGGCAGGCAGCAGGAGAATGCAGCCTTGAACTGCTCCCGAAATTTGCCTTGGTTGGGAGACAAAAGACACAGCCATAAGAGGGACAAATGCAGCAGGAAGGGAGTTTGAGCTTAAGGAGCACCCACAGGACTCCAGCTAAAGCTGCTTGGTGGAGCTGAGAGGGAGGGATAGAGAGGGAGGGAGAACCCAAGGCTACCTCAGCCCTGCCAGCCAGAGAGGGTGAAAGGGCCCCAAGCCGGTTCCTGGAGCAAAATGCAATTGTCTTGATTCCTTGACTGCACTCTGGCAGGAACCTGGCTCAAGTTGTGTCTGCCTCAGGAGCTCCTGTGTGTGTGTGTGTATGTGTGTGTGTGTGTGTGTGTGTGTGTGTGTGTGTGTAAGGAGCTCAGAGTTCACACTGTCACTGGAGCACACCTGTGTGTGTGTGTGTGTGTGTGTGTGTGTGTGTGTGAGAGAGAGAGAGAGAGAGAGTGTGTGTGTGTGTATGTGCCTCTGTGGGCGGGGCACACCTGTGTGTGTGTGTGTGTGCCTCTGTGGGCGGGGCACATTGTGTGTGTGTGTGTGTGTGTGTGTGTGTATGTGAGAGAGAGTGTGCATGTGTGTGTAGGTGCCTCTGTGGGCAGGGCACACCTGTGTGTGTGTGTGTGTGCTTATGTGTGTGTGTGTGTGACGGTGGGGGGGGCTCAGAGTTCACACTGTTGCTGGCCTCAGGAGCTCACCTGTGTGTGTGTGTGTGTGTGTGTGTGTGTGTGTTTGTGTGTAGGGAGCTCAGAGTTTACACTGTCACTGGAGCACACCTGTGTGTGTGTGTGTGTGTGTGTGCCTGCCTCTGTGGGCGGGGCACACCTGTGTATGTGTGTGTGTGTGTGTGAGAGAGAGAGAGAGAGAGTGTGTGTGTGTGTGCCTCTGTGGGCGGGGCACACCTCTGTGTGTGTGTGTGTGTGTGTGTGTGTGTGACGGTGGGGGGGGCTCAGAGTTCACACTGTTGCTGGCCTCAGGAGCTCACCTGTGTGTGTGTGTGTGTGTGTGTGTGTGTGTAGGGAGCTCAGAGTTTACACTGTCACTGGAGCACACGTGTGTGTGTGTGTGTGTGAGAGAGAGAGTGTGTGTGTGTGTGCCTCTGTGGGTGGGGCACACCTGTGTGTGTGCGTGTGTGTGTGTGTGTGTGTGTGTGTGTGTGTGTGTGTGTGACGGTGGGGAGGGCTCAGAGTTCACACTGTTGCTGGCCTCAGGAGCTCACCTGTGTGTGTGTGTGTGTGTGTGTGTGTGTGTGTGTGTGTGTGTGTGTAGGGAGCTCAAAGTTTACACTGTCGCTGACCTCCCACGGCCATGCCCAGTGGTGTGGAGATGAAAGCAACAGGCCTTGCAGGTGACAGTCACACTGCACCAGGGGCTGTGCCAGTCCCTCAGACTCCACCCACATCCCCCACGCCCGCCCGGGGCGGGGACATCCTCACACCTTTTGAGACTGTTTCGCATCACAGATGAGAGGAGCAGAAGACTGGTTTGCCCAAGGCCACCCAGCTAGAGGTTGAACCTGGGCTTCTAACCCCAAGCCCGCCTCGCCAAGGTGGAGTAAAGGAGGGACTGCACAGCGCTGTGCCCAGCTCATGTGTTTATGTCGAGGGACAGAGGTTTTCTGGAACTGTGTTATCGACCTGCCATTGTCTAGGATCCAGCTCAGGGAAGAGCACAGAGTAGTTACTCTGCAAACACAGCCCAGGCCAGGCATATGCAGCTAGGTGGCTGCCTGTTCCTTCCTCCTCAGTAATATTCCTCTCTTCTGTCCTGTTCTGAGCTGGGAAGCTGCCAGGCAGCCTGACTGAGTAATTCCTGAGTCCCAGTGAGAGTTAACGCTAGTGATCTCTGACCCTTCTTCAAATGCCCTATTTTTGAAAAATTTGTGTCCATGCTTGGGCAGTCATCTTGACGGCTGCTCCAAAGCCCTGTCCTCAATCTGAGGTCCGATGTGTCACTTCTGCTAAGCCAAAAAAGTAGGGGGCCCACTGAGACAGGATGGGGATAGGGAACAGGACATGGTGGGAATAGGTTCCAAGGGGCCTGGACTCCCAGAAGAGAGTGGAAGTTTGCTTTGAGGCTCATGGATCCAGGAGTAGTCAAGCCACTCTACCCTGTGTCTATGCTGATGACTACCCCTGTCCTTGGCTAGACTATATGATTTCCCCTCAGTCAGGGCCTCCAGGGTCCCCTTCCCTTAGGTCTGGTCCCCTCTAGGAACATAGATTGCTATGTCTGCACCAGCCAGAGAGGAACTAGGAGGAAGCCCCACTGAGCATGATCTCTGGGTGGGCCCAGGCCCCGGCCTTCTTCACAGGCACTGGTGTGCAGGAATGTCAAACACCATCCTGGGTACATCTATGGGTCAGAGCTCAGATCATGGCTCCTGGAGGGGTGGGGAGGTGATGTATTTGAATCTCCCCTGTGAGTGAAGGGTTCCCACAGACAGCTTGAGAGCAGGTGCATCCTCCCCTCCCAGCCTGGGATGGACCATGGGACCACAGCCACCCTCAGTCATCACGCCCATAGTCCACTTACCACTGAGGAAGTTGTAGATGATAGGGTTGGCCGCACTGTTGGCGTACACCAGCCAGTGGGAGAAGGTGAAGCAGGCGTAGACAGCTTCCCGGTCGCTGGCTTGGCGAAACATCCCAAACACTCTAGTGCCAGGGAGAAGGATGGTGAGAAGCGGGATAGGTGGGCGCGCGGTAGGTAGGGGGTGCCCACAGAACTCCAGTTAGAAGATGTCCCCACTGCTCGCTACAGTCCCCATGGGGCACTTGGTCTGAGATCTTGACCACTAGTTTTGGTACCCAAGCATGGATTATGACTAGAATGGGCATTGGGACAGCGGCCACTGATCTACTCAGACTCCAGCTAGCTGGTCCCCTGGAGCCACTCCATTCACCTAAGACAAACAGCACATCCTGGACAGCGTCCGTTTTTTCAGTTAAAGCAGTAAAGCTTAGAGAAGTACATACCCAAATCACACAAGACTGGGTGTGGCCAAACCCAGACTGACCCTGTCCAGTCCTCCATGACCTTCCACTGACAACTCATGACTCCTCATCTTCTGTGTCCTTGTGTCCTTCTGCCTAAACCGCTATCCTCCAGCCCCTTGAAGCTCGCCCCTGACTTTGAACTCACGATCCTCTTGCCTTGGCTTGCTAAGTGCTGAGATTGCAGACAGGCACCTCCCAGCTTCTCAGAGAAGCCTTAACAACAGCAACCACGACAACAACAATGTATCTGAGACAAACCCAAACCCAGCAGCCTGTTACCACTCTGCTTTCCTTTGGAATTTCATTTTCCTTCAGGGCCCTCACTGGCTGCTACGCACTGCTTTTTCTATCGATTTGCCGTCTTTCTTGCTGGAATGCAGCCTCTATGAAGACGGGGCTCCTGTCTGTCATTTGTACCCAGTCATCCTAGAACTTGATAGCACAGAGGAAGGATTTTCTAGCCCTTGGAGCTGAACCTGATATTCCCGTGCAGAGAGAGAGAAGATGGAGAAACAGGAGAGTTGCCTGTCCCAGGCTGGAGAGATGTGCAGTGAGCGGTTGTCTCTCTCAGGCCCCGAAGTTCCCCCCCTACCCCCGTGCTCCCCATGTGTCCTCACCTTTTAAGGACATTGAGGACACTGATGGGCAGATAACAGAGTGCAAAAACCAGCAGAACCACCATCAGCATCTTGGCAGTCTTCCTCCGAGCTCGCATCTGCTTCACCTCGGCCAGGAAGGCTCGGGCCCGGGGTTGGGGCTCTGTACACAGGCCCTGGTGCTGAGCTTCCAGTTGCTCTGAGGGTCGCTTCCAGTTCCGCACCAAGGCCGATGTGGTACCCGGGATCTATCCAACACACACACACACACACACACACACACACACACACAGGAGGGAAAGGTGGATGTCACTCCTAGGGTCTGGTGAGCAAGGCGGGGACATACAAGGAGACTGCCACACTGTGGGATTTGAACACCTTCCTAGCTGCTCTCCCATCTTCCTGAGATCTGCAGCTACAACTTTGGGACAGGGTGAAAAGCTGAGTCATGAAGAGATGTCCACGCCACAGTGTGGGGAGGCCTGGGAATCAGGAGGGCCTCGGAAAAGGCCTGGACACCAGCTCTCCACCTAGGTAAATGCCTTGCAACCACCCCACAACCAAGGGGCCTGGAACCAGAATGCAAGACATTAGAGTTCAGAGAGCGCACAGACATTCGTGAGCTGATTCTCTGCTGGCCAGCTGAGTGCTTGGGGGGCAGGGGGCACATTGTGTTGCTTCTCTGGGTCTGTTTTCTCACATATTTAGGGGAGAAGGGAATAAGATATGGTGGTTAAAGCTGGCTCTATAATCCTAGTTACACCGGAGACTGAAGCAGGAGAATTATTAAGTTCAGTCTAGTCAGGCCAACTTAGCAAGACCCTGCCTCAACATTTAAAAAAAAAAAAAAAAAGGAAGGAGGGAACTTGGATCAGGGAGCAAAGCTCTGGGCATATTCTTCAGTGCTGGAACACTTGTCTAGCATATGCCAAGGCCCTGGAAGTTAATTGATTAATTAAAAGAGGCTGGAAGTCATTTTGGGGCCTCCAGCTCCCTATGTCCCTGAGCCTGGCCTTGCTATAGTCGCAGCGTAGGATAATATGTTCCAATGTCAGGGACCATCTACTCCCTCAGAAAAAAAACAAAACCAAACCAAACCTTCCCCTTCGACAGCAGACGAGCCTCACCTGGGGGCCCCAGAGCTTGCGGAAGATCTGGAAATAGGCCATGCCCATGAGGCCCAGCGGGGCCAGGTAGGTGACAAAGAAGAAGCAGCTGTGGTAGATCTTAGGGTAGAGTTCATCTGTAGGAAGGAAGATGCAAGGGGTCACAGTCTCCCCTGGGGGTCACAGTCTGTCTCAGCAATGCCACCGTGTCCCCACATAACCAAAGCAAGACCTGGGGGCAACCGAATTTCACCTTAGGCACTCTGGGAGGGAGAGAGCCTAGAACTGCCCAGTCTAGCGGAGCCATCTTAAAGGGATCCCTAACTGATGCCCACACTAGAGGACATACCTGCCCTGGGGGTACCCACCTTGAAAATCCCCAGCCCTGGGGGTATACACCCCCCCCAGAGGTGCCCATTACCTGCCCAGCGCTCATCACAGACAGAGAAGAGCCGTGTGCGATTGGCTAGCTCGGGCAGAACACTGCTGCATTCCATGACAGCGGCCTGGGGCACCATGACAGCCAGCGACACAGCCCAGATGCCCAGGATGGAGCCACGGGCACGGCGAGCTGTGCTCTTGAACAGCAGAGGGTGGCAGATGGCATACCAGCGGTCCAGGGCGATGAAGCTGAGAGTCAGCACTGCCACTGACACCGACACGGCCTGCCCCATGGGGACACAACATCAGAGGCGTGGGGCGGAGGGAACAGTTCACAGCCCAGAGCTACCAATGCAGCCAATTATGACTCCACCCCTTTGTGCTGTGTGATTTGGGCAAGTCACTCACCCTCTCTGAGCCTCATCTGCAGAATGGGAATATAGCATGTATCTGGCAGGATGCTGGTGAGAATAAATGAAACCATGTATGGAAAATGTCCAGTTGGAGACCTGATACACACGATGAGACTCTTCCTATTTTTTTCTAAATAATCTATTCATTTTTTTTGTGTACCCTGATGTTTTGCCTGCGTGTATGTCAGTGTGAGGGAGTCGGATTCCCTGGAACAGGAGTTACAGACAGTTGTGAGATGCCATGTGGCTGCTGGGAATTGAACTCAAGACCTCTAAGAAGAGCAGTCAGTGCTCTTAACCCCTGAGCTACCTCTCCATCCCCTCCTTTCTCTACTTTTACGACCTGTGAGGTAGGTGCTGTGCTGCAGGTGAGGAGAGGAGACACATGATTTCCTCCACAGAGGGGATCCTCTGAGTAGAAAACCTTAAAGCAGTGAGAAGTCCATGGGACATCTCTGTCACCCTGGAAGGTCACCCCTGTGCTTTTGGGAAAGCTCTCTTGGTCCACGAGGCACAGATGAATCTGCTGGTAGCATAGGCAGGTGTTGCCTCCAGGGTTTCCCAGGATTCAGGAAGAGGACCAAGGGCTACTGAGAGGCCATGGTGGTCTCTGGTCAACCCTCCTCCCATTCCACTGATGCTATCTGGGCGTCCTGGTGTCCAGTGTTGGGGATGGAGACTAAAGAGAGAATTCTGTTTGACTCTCTTGGTCCCCACTGGGGTCAGGGAGCAGTCCTGGTGAGGGCAGTTCTGTCTCTGTGGGCTCCCGTCTCCTCTATGCATGTGCTGTGGACCTAGAAGTAACTGTGTGTGTGTGTGTGTGTGTGTGTGTGTGTGTGTGTGTGTGCGCGCGCGCGCGCAGAGAGATACACATGGCCAAGTTTGTACCTGTCTCCAGGAGGGGAAGTCTGTGTGTGTGCGGGGCTGTGTCTGTGTTCCCAAGTGTCCAGCCTGGTGGCCTGAGTGACCCCATGAGAGTCCCAAGCCCCCGTGACTTGACTAAAAGGCAAGACTTAAGGTTACTGAGAGCCACCAAGGTCATAGGTTTTGGACAGATGTGGTAGCGGGTGCTGAGAGCCATGGGAGAGCTAACCTGGAGATAGGGGATGACCTTGCACAAGGCATGGCCGAAGAGCCATGATTCGGTGATGTCCACTAACAGGCTGGCAGGCAGGCAGATGGCAGTCACCAGCACATCTGCCAGGGACAGGTTGACAATGAAGTAGTTGGTGACTGTCCTCATGTGGTGGTTCCGCCACACAGCCAGGCAGACTGCAAGGAGCAGCAAGGTGAGGTAAAGCCAGTTAGCAGAGCCACACCCATTCAGGCTCTGCTGGGAGGCCAAGGCCCCACCCCGACCTCACCAGCAGGAATGGGTATGAAGAAGAGAAGGCCCAGGATTCCCTCTACTCCTCAGAAGACAGACACCTACCCAGAGTGTTGCCCACCAAGGCTATGAGAAACACGGCCACGTAGGCCGCGATGAGAACCCACTCGTACTGCTTCGGATAGAGATAATCGCGCCACAGGTAGCGGAGGAACTCGTCCTCATAGTCTGGAGGCAGGTGGAAGGGTTCCCCACTGCTAGTGGGGACTCCGGGCTGGGCCCCAGGCGTGGCTGAGGGTTCCATGAGCCACTTCAGCTGAGGAGCATCCTGGGCTCTGTGGAGGAAGAGAAACTCCCACAAGCCCTCAGCCCACTCCTTTCAAAGGCCCTGGTCTTGCACTCAGGTCTTTATGGTCCCAGAACAAACTTCCTGAAGGAGAGAAGGAAGGAAGGGAAGGAAGGAAGGAAGGAAGGAAGGAAGGAAGGAAGGAAGGAAGGAAGGAAGGGAGAAAAGAAAGAGGGAAGGAAGGAGGGAACATCAGAGACTTCGTTTACCTTCTTTCTCTTTATTCTTAGTCATAGGATGGGAATGGTGGAATTAGTCACCTTACCTCCCTCATTCAGCCTCGGTTTCCCCACCCAATGGTCTAAGGGAGTGTTAAAGGTACCTACCTTTCAGTGTCACGATGAGGAGTATTGAGCTCTAAGATTTGGGAACTACTTCACCCAGAGCCTGGTACACCCAGATGCCGGCCCTCCAGTCAGTGTCCCGTGTCATTACTAGTGAGCCCTGCTGTGTGGATGGAGAGACCGGAGGCTAAGAGGTTGAGTCCCTTGTTCAAGGTCACGAAGCCAATCCAGGTCTGTCTGAGTTCTCCAGCCATCAAAGATTTAGGAAGGAAACCCATTCCCAATGGCAAATATTCTCTCTTGAGTCAGTCTTGGTGAAGGGTTGGGAAAGGGTTCAGGGAGATACTGAAGACCTAGGTCCCGCCCACTAGACCTGCCAGATCGTCCTCAGTGCGCGTACACGCGCGGGAGCGTACACACCCGCGAACAGGAGTGAGGGTAGGCTCCTTCCTAGGAGAGAGGAAAGATCCTCACGCCAAGAAATGGGCTTCTCAAGACCCCCTTGCTAATTCTCCTGGAATCCCCGGGGCCGCGATGCTCCCCGACGACCGCCAGGGGTCGCTGAGTCGGTGCGCAGGCCGCTCTCCATTCATAAATCCAGCCTGGCTCAGGCCGCTCCCTCCTCCCATGCTCAGACCCCTTCTTCCCTCGGCTGGATAGGGACAACCCCAGACTGGTGTAGGAGGATGGACAGTCCCCCTGAAAGCCCTAGGGAAAGGGGCAGAGACACTGGCCTACCGATTTCCCAGCGGGACCTCCTTGCTCCTTAGGGAGTCTGGGAGGATTCCCAGAAGGGGCAGCAAGTGCGCTAAAGGGTACGCGGGAGCCGCCCGAAGGTGAGCGGAGTGGGTGGGTGGTGGCGCAGTCTCCTAGCACCCAGGTCACTCCTCCTCCCCAGAGACTCCAGTTCCCTCCATCACCTGCCGCTGCTCCTCTGGAATCCCCAGGTCAGTCCTGGGGGTCCCCTACCCCCCCGCACCTGTTGGCTCCGGGCCCGGGGCATCCTCGGTTGCTCGTACCTGGACCTCGCTCGCGGGACTTCGCCTTAGGGCAGAGCTGGAGACGCGGCGGGGTAGCCCCCTCCTGAGGAGGCGCTGTCCGCTCGGTGGCTGCGTGGTCCCGTCTCTGTTGCCCGCGGTAGCTCGGGAGGGCTCGGAAGGTCTGCGCGCCGCGGGGAGGGGAGCGGAGTGGGAGGCTGGGAGGAGAGGGGAGGGAGCCCCGGCCTGTCTGCCTCGAGGTCACCCAGCTGGAGCCCCGCCTTGTACTTCACGCTTCCATCCACCTCCATTCACGCGTCCGCTGGCTCATTCACATCCTGAGCATCCTTTCGACACTTACGCTCCCGCCACCTCGCATTCAGCGCGCACCTGAGGTGGGGGGCCCACAGAGCAGGGATGGACCCTATCTCTACTTGCTGCCTCACCTGACCGATTAGGGGGGTGACACAGGTGGGTGGCACAAGGGTAAGAGGATGCCAGTGCCACCTCCAAGCAAGCTCAGGACGCCTAGAGCAGCTAGTGTCCAAAGACGTCAGAAAGCCCTGATCTCTCCCGGTTCTCTCTGCCCCCAAATCCTTCTTGTTCGCACTTATTTTTCCCCCCTCCTAAAGCACGGACGTGAGGTAGAGGCAGAAGAAGGGAAGCTGGAGGCGTTCGTTAATTCAATATTTACCAAGCTCTGTGGCTAGCAACGAACCTATAATACGGCCGCCATTTCCACAGGATACGCAATGCACGATCTCATTTAATCCCCCATGTCAGCCTGGTAAGATAGTTATTATTGTCCCCATTTTACAGATAAGTCCTTGGATATACACAGCTCAGGGTTTTGCCCAAGGTCAGAGGTGGAGCTGAGGTTCGAACCTGTGTTCCACACTCAGCTTTCCCTCCCTCCAGTTCCTGCAAAGGATGTAGGCTTCCGGAAGTAAGGCATTTCCCTATAGTGTCCACAAAGCCAGGAGAGATCTAGGGGGCTGAGAGTCACAACAGGGCAGGAGAGCTCACCCAGGGCTTCCTACAGCACGAACACCATCTCTGAACCACGAAGCATGACCAAGCCCTCAGGCTAAGGTGGAGAGTGTAGGAGGTGTCTCTAAGGTTGACAATAGCAGGTGCACATAATTGGGTGGGGTCTCCTGGGAATCCTAGCAGGTGGGTGGGGATTTTGTCCACCTCTTGCCTCAAGACAGGGTCATCCAAGCAACTCTCTTTGCTCTCACATCCCTTCCTTCCTGGGAAGGAACCACCATCTTCCCTTTGCAGCCAGACTCTCTTCCAAGGCACTGGGGATTCAACCAGGGAGTCTGTCAAGAGACAACTAGGGCATCACCCTTGTGGGTCTGGTGACCTCCACTCTGGAAGAATGGAAGTGGCTGGACCCAAGGCAGAAACTCTGTCCTTGGGTAGCTGTGGTGTGCAAGAATGTGGGTCATAGATCTCTAGGATTCTAAAACTGTCATGTCTGCTCTGAGTGCTGCCTCAGGCAGGGGATGGATGAAGGACTCCAGAGAAGAGGGACTGTGGTGTGCGTGTGCGTGTGCGTGAGTGAGTGTGTGTGTGTGTGTGTGTGAGAAAGAGAGAGAGAGAGAGAGAAAGAGAGAGGGAGAGAGAGAGAGCGAGCGCTTGTGTATTCACGAAGAGTGGTTAGGTTGTGTCTAAAGACTCTAGACCATGGCTATGGGTATTTGTGTGTCTCTGTATGAGAGCGGGATCTTGGATGATGACTGGCTTCCCCTGGGTAAGATATGTCTGTGTGGGTCTTGATTTGTCCCTGTGTTTTGGTATCTGTGTCTAAGGACTGTGTGTGTGTGTGTGTGTGTGTGTGTGTGTGTGTGTGTGGTGTGTGGTGTGTGCACGTGTGCAAGTGCATGCACACACACACATCAGTTGTGTAGGGCGGTTCCTGTCTGGATCTCAATGTGCATCTGTGGTTTTGACCAGCATTGGCCTCTCGGTGTGTCTCCCTGTGAGTGTGGGAATGTGTGTGTGGGCATGCCTTTGTGTCTACAGCTCTGTAAGTGTGTGGATGTGGAACTTGGGAGTCTGCTCCCATGGTGATGATTCATCCTTCTACATTCTGCCTGCACGCCCCCCCTTACCACACACACACACACACACCAATCTGGAGCTTCGACCATTTGCCATGTAGGGGTCCCAGAGGAGGCTGCAGCATGTGGGGGATGGGAGGCAGATCATGCAAGGACATTCAAGTAGCAGCTGCTGCAGGCAAGGTGCAGTCGGGGCTGTGGAAGGTGCAGAACCCTGCGTGGGCGGTGGGCAGCCTAGACTCTGCACTGATTCTGCAGCTCAGAGCTGTGGATTCCAAGCCTCCTAGACACTCTAGGTTGGAGTGAACCAACAGCCTCCATTGTCTCAAGTCAGTGTACACAGGGGAGGGGGAGTGCCTTTGTCTATGTGTGTGGAGGGAAACTGGCTGCTATTCCTTTAAACCACTGAGAACATGCAGTGTCTTGGCATCTTGGTTCCAGTCCCCAGCCCTACTGACCAGGAATCCCCAGTTGCCCCTTTCTACCCCTTTATTCCTCTGTACCCCAGAGATGGCTGCTCTCTCAGACGAGAGTCATGAGGGACTCCTAAAGGTGACAGATCTCTGTTCACCTAGCTGACCCTGATCAGCAGGAGACTATAGGACCCAGGACTCTCTGGTCCTGAGTTGGGTACCCCAGTTCAGCTACAGGTGCCTGGAGAAACATGGGCGAGAAAGGCCTTGAATGTCTGCTTAGGAGACTCCTGAGATGGGCACACTCTGGAAGACTGGCAGGAGCTGCTGTTGTTTAGCTCTTGGGCACGATGGTACTAGCTTCTGGGAGCTCCTGGCAAAATGGCAATGCCCAAGAAGGAACAAAGGACTCCAGTCTTTCCATCTTCGGACTGGGCCCACAAACCCTGGTGCCTCCTCTGCTCAGGGAAGGCCAGCCTGAAGCCTTGGCTTCACTTGTGCTGTCTGTCAAACTGTGTCCACCTGACCTTTTTCCTGGAACCAGCCAGCCCCAGCCTTGTTGATCTAATCCTAAGCCTCCGAGCCACAGGTCCCTGTCACATCTATCTTCAAGTGTCAGCCCAGGCACTGTCCTAAGGTGCTGCTTCGCCCTCCCTCCCTCCCTCCCCCTCCTCCAATGCCAATTCGACTTACAGTAACCTCTGTCTGGCTAGGACTAGAGCCATTGAACAGTAATTGGTTTTGCAATTTGTGGATGCCTCAGGCCTGACTGTCGATGGGCAGTTATGGCCAGGGGGCAAAGTTGTTGTTTAGAAGGCTCTAAGTCAGGAAACAGAGTGTAGTTTGGGGTGCAGAGCTCTACTGTGCTCTGGGAAGGGGGTTCCAAGGTCAGGGAGTAGGGAAGTCACTGAGGTAGCTGTGAAGTTTTTGGTCCCTGGGTTCAATGGCAATGACTTCTAGGGAAGGTTAGTCAAATATTCATGCCCCAGAGTGGTACCCAGACGCCTCATCCCTTCAGCATCAACGTAGGATATCCTTATCCCCTGGAGGAAGAGCTCCATTGTGTCAGACCTGGAGGCCTGGAGGGATCAATGTGCACCAAGAGCGGAGGCATACTAGGTCTGGAATCAGGACCCTCAGACACTTAGACAGCATCTTCCACACAGGGGTGGGGCAGGAGAAGGGGCTCTGTCACCCAGCTACTCACTCAAGAAACCCTGAGGGCCATGCCGCAGCAGAGCAGACCCTGCAGCTTAGGCTGGGGAGGGAGGTGGGGTCATAGAGGTGGTCGGGAGGACTCAAATGCAAGGGAGGTTATTGTAAGGAGACAGACGCTGGTGGAATGAGTTTAGGAAACATAATGTGAGCCCAGGAAGAAAGCCTACCCTTATAGTCAAGGGGTTGTTGAGAGGAGATCAGGGGCACAGGCTCTGGGGCCAGAAAGGCCTGGCTTAGCTGCCAGCTCAGTGCTCTCTGATAGGTACTCCTGAAGAGTCACTTCTGTGTCCCTAGAACTCTGTAATGGTTTAGATAATACCTCAAAAGGGCGCTAATCTGATATAGAGTTGAGCAGTTGGGAGTATGTGCAAGGCTTTGGGTTCTATCGCTAACACCGATCAAGGGGATGTAGGGTTAAGGTGGTCAAATTTGAGGTCTGGAGTCTGAGGATGTAGCTCAGAGGCGGAGTCCTTGCTTATCATGCACAAGACCCTGAGGGGTTAAAGTGGAAACTTCAGGGTTCTTCAGGAAATTGGTTGGATGGTGTTTCGCTGGTGCAAACACACGAAGGAACATTTAGCTGAAGCAGAACAGGTGAAAGGCTGAGGCAGACTCACGAAGGAGTGTTTCACTGAAGCAGACAAATGGAAAGTTGTTCTTCTGTTGAAGCAAGCATGTGAAAGGACATGTGATGCAGGATTCTTCGTTAACCACACGCATGTATTGGTCCGCCTTACATTGCATAGTTGAGCTGCATTTGTCAGGACGCCATAGAGAGAACCACACCAAAAAACTTGTGGTGGTGTGCTGCAGTTTCTTGCCACCTTCACAGACTCGGGCTGATTGGCAGAGGCATGTGCTCAGGCAAGACCCATGGAGAACGGGTGATGTTTGGAAAGAGTATAAAAAGGGCTTATCAGACAGTGGCAGGCTGAGCTAAGCTGACTTATTGAACTAGCTGTGCAAGGCTTGTTGGTCTTGTGTCTTCGCTGATCTTCGCTTCCTGAGAGAGGCACAGCCGAGAACCTCTTCTGGTGTTCCTCCCAGTTCCTCCTGCTGACTCAAGCCAAGTCTGAAGCCTGGCTGTCTCTGCTAGATCAAGTTACCACTGTTGCTAGTCAAACTGGACTGCTGGTGTGGTCGTGAAGTGTTTGTGAGGGGATCGAGCTGCTGCAGCTGACCTGGGAATTGAACTGACGATTTCCAGACAAAACAGATAGGTGTTGCTCCAAAGAACCTTTTTAACAGGTCCACCCCCCCCATTTCCTCTCTTTTCCATTATCTCTAGTGGATGGTGGGCTACAAGGGAGATTAAAGCGTTTAAGAACCATCATCAAAAATAGGATTTGAAAAATTAAAGTTACAGGGGTTCTATACCAACGCTTTATAGACAAAAACAAAACCCAAGACTTCACTATCCCTAGAATCAGACCATGAGTCCCGCAGTCAGGAAAACTCTGCAGATGCGACTACATTATAAAGCCCTTGAGGTGGGAAGATTATGCTGAATACCCAGGTGGCATCTAAGAGTGAATTAGGAGCCTCAGACAGGGCTGATGAAGAAGGAGGCCCTGGCTGAGTGTGGAAAGTGACCACAGCTGCACCCCAAGGACAGTCTGTGAATCTGGAAAAGTGAGGGAGTCACTCCCCAGAGCCTGTCATAGGAGTACAGCCCTGCCTCTCCCTTGGTCTTCCTCCTTGAGAATTCATCAAGATGTGGGCCCTCAGCACTGGAGATCAGCTTACATTGTTGCTGTACTGTGCAAGTGCACATGTACACACACACATACACACACACATACACACACATACACACACATACACACACATACACACACACATACACACATACACACATACACATATACACACATACATACACACACACATACACACGCACGCACGCATGCACGCTGCTGGTTAAAATCAAACACCAGTAGCCTTTTCCATAGGGAGGCTTGTGGAAGGACTTCCTGAGACCAGGCAGGTGTGGAGTGTGTAGGGGTAGACATCAGCAAGGTGAGGAACGACAACCTTGGGTACATGATCTCTCAATATCAGCCTTACAGTTTAAAACCACAGCGGTCATGGGGGAAGAATTAACCCTGTCAGACAGGCTTCTGCTTAACTTGTGGTTTGGTGTTGCATATATTTTGAGCATAGGTTAGTGCCTGGGGACTGTGAGGGCTCCAAATTATTAAATGACATTAATATTAATATCTTAGGATTTTGTCTGATTTAATGAAACACTATGACCAAAGGGACTTGGGGAGAAAAGCTTTTCTATGGCTTATACCTCCCAAGTCACCGTCCATTGAGGGAAACCAAGACAGGCACTCAAACTGATCAGGAATCTGGAGGCAGGAGCTGGTGGGGAGGTCATGGAGGAGTCATGCTGTTTACTGGCTTCTTCCTCCTGCTTTTATTGTAGAACCCAGAACCACCAGTCCAGTTGTGTCGCCTCCCACAGTGGTCTGGACTCTCCCCGCACTGACCAGTAATTAAGAAAATGCCCCAGGGTTGGGGATTTAGCTCAGTGGTAGAGCGCTTGCCTAGGAAGCGCAAGGCCCTGGGTTCGGTCCCCAGCTCCGAAAAAAAAAAAAAAAAAGAAAGAAAGAAAAGAAAAGAAAATGCCCCACAGGACTGTTTTCAGCCCCACAGCCTGGAGACATTTTCTCAGCTGAGGCTCCCTCCTCTCAGATGACTATAGTTTGTCTTGTGTCAAGTTGACATAAAGCTAGTCAGCACAATTAGTGAACAGCAGTCGTCGTGACTGTGTATGGGTGTGGTTATTCTGACCCAGAAAAACAGAAGGAACAAAACCAAG
Organism: Rattus norvegicus; assembly: GCF_021556685.1. Lineage (NCBI taxonomy): Eukaryota > Metazoa > Chordata > Mammalia > Rodentia > Muridae > Rattus > Rattus norvegicus. The sequence continues at coordinate 148,504,279 of NC_141538.1, forward strand.
AAATAAATGGCTTGTTTCCCTGGGGTGGTCTAGGTGGGAAAGGTCAGAAGAGGTAGGGGGTGGGCAGGAGTCAGAACAATTGACTAACCAGGTATTTGAGAAAAATCTTAAACAGGAGAGAAAGACAAAAATTATTGCAGAAACAACTTGGGCTGAATAGGAATTTGCAGGTTTGTGCTTTTGGTTTTGTGTTTGTTCTTTGAGTGAGATGTTGAGGGGTTTGGATGAGAATGGCTCACATATTCAAATATTTGGTCCACAGGTGGTGGAACTGTTCAGGAAGGATAGGAGGTGTGGCCTTGTAGGGGGAGGTACAGCACAGGGGTGGGTGGGGCTTTAAGGTTTCAAACATCAATGCTATTCATCCCTAGTGTCTCTGCCTCATGCTCATTGCTCGAGGTGTGAGTTCTCAGCTATAGTGCCGTGCCTGCCAGCCTGCCAGCCTGCTGCCATGGTAACCATGGACTCATCCTCTAAAATGTAGGCATCCAATAAATGTTTCCTTACAGGTTGTCTTGACCGTGGTATTTTGCCATGGCCATAGGGAAGAAAGTAAGACAGCAATGGTGAGCAAGAGTGAGGGAGGAAGAGAGGAGGTGGTCCAGCCTGGGACAGCATGAACAGAGGTGAGGAACAGGGATGGTTCAAGGCGACCAAAGCAACATTTTGTTTGGCCCAGGTGTTCCCAAAAGGAACAACATAGAAAGATGAATCAGGCTGTACCCCAGTACTCAGGACGAAGAGGTAGGCAGATCTCTGTGAGTTCAAGGCCTGCCTGTTGTTGTACATGGGGAGTTCCAGGCCAGCCACGGGTACATAGAGAAACAAGATATATATATATATATATATATATATATATATATATATATATATATATATATATGTGTGTGTGTGTGTGTGTGTGTGTGTGTGTGTGTGTGTGTGTGTATAGAGAGAGAGAGACAGAGAGACAGAGAAACAGAGAGAGACAGAGATAGAGACAGAGATATAGACAGAGAGACAGAGAGAGACAGAGATAGACAGAGATAGAGAGACAAAGAGACAGAGACAGAAAGACACAGGGAGACAGAGACAGAAAGCTACAGAGAGACAGAGACAGACAAAGAGAGACAGAGAGACAGAGACAGAGATAGAGAGACAGAGAGACAGACAGAAAGACACAGGGAGACAGAGACAGAAAGCTACAGAGAGACAGAGACAGACAAAGAGAGACAGAGAGACAGAGACAGAGATAGAGAGACAGAGAGACAGAGACAGAAAGCTAGAGAGACAGAGACAGAGATAGAGAGACAGACAGAGACAGAAAGCTACAGAGAGACAGAGACAGAGACATAGAGAGACAGAGACACAGAGAGAGATAGAGAGAGAGACAGAGACACGGGAACAGGGAGTGGGGGGGTGGCTTAAGGCCTGGCCTCCAGCATGGACTGAAGAGTTTGGATTCTGCCCCACGGTAGAGGCAGTACAGTCTCTGCCAGGCTTCAGCAGGGTGTGGAACTTCAGGACTTTTGAAATGAACCAAGAACACACTCTCTTCTTTCAAAATAAATTGTTTGGGGAAAGTAAGTTTAACTGCGTAGAGTTGTTAGGGATGATCCTCGAATTCGAGCATAGCTACTGTAACAGATGACATCGGTGTCGAAAGACGACAGCTTGTCTCTCTCTGTAGGCCATCGGGACTGGCGAGGCAGCTCTGCCGTTACCAGGACACCAGCACTCAGCTAGGATAGAGGGGAGTCGGATTGTGTGCAGAGAGCCCGGAGCCACACTGGATTTAAATCATGGATCAGCTTCTTTCCTGCTGTGTGACTCTGACGCACTACTTCGCTTCCCTGTGCTTGGGTTTCGTCGTCTTTAAATGGGAACAGCATTGTACCAAACTGTGGCAAAAGAATAATGTCCCCCCTTGGGTGTCTACATCCTGATTGCTAGAATCTACAGCAGATGGGATTTGCAGAAATGATTAGGCACTCACAAAGCCTTTCGGTTTGATCCCAAGGGCTACTGCATAAACTGGGCTTGGTGACGCATACCTGCAACGCCAGCACCTGGAAGGTAGAGGTTGGACCATCGGAAGTTCAAAGTCATCCTCAGCTACATAGCAAGTTCAAGGGCAACCTGGGCTACATGAGAGCCCAGTTTTAAAACAGTTTTTGTTTTTATTTGAGACAAGGTTTCTATTTATAAACCAGGCTGGCCCGGAACTCACAGAGATGTGCCTATCCCTGCCTCTGCCCCATCTCGAGTGCGGCCTGGTAGAGGGGCGTGGGTGTTATTTTAGATGGCCTTGGTGAGCCTAATGCAATCCTAAGGGCCCTTCGAGGGGAAGACTGGAAATCTGACTAGTCAGGTTTTGCTGTTGGAAGCACATGGATGTAGAGATCCCGGGGAAAGTACTGTGAGCTGGGGAAGGCAAGTGATGTTTCCCGAGCCTGAAGAAGGAAGGGTTCCCAGCTAACAGTGTTTTTAGACATCTGCCCTCCAGGCAGGTCCATTTTAAAACCGCAGCACAGGGCAGCAAGATGGCTCCGTGGGTAAAGGTCCCTTCCACCAAGCCTGATAGCCTGAGGTCAGTTCTCAGGTGCACACAGGTGCCTACATGCACGCACAGTGAACAGATGCAGCCGGAGCCCGAGCTTGCTGTCCTTTGTTGTAGTAGCCATAGGGAAGGAAGACACACCAGCAGGTTAGGTGAGTTAAAATGTGCAGAGGCCTCAGGAAAGTGCCTGACATGTAGTCAGTGTGTGTGTGCACGTGCACGTGTGTGTGCGTGCCTGCGTGCATGCACATGTGTGCGTGTGCGAGTGCCTGTGTGTGTGCATGTGTGTGTGTGCATGCGCGTGTGTGTGTATGTGTGTGAGCGTGCAAGTACGCATGCATGCACATGTGTGTGTTGTCCACTGTAACTTATAGCAAGACTCAGCCTGGGCCAGAGAAGGCTTGTCACACTCCTCTTCAAAGTAATGAAAAGGAGTGTCATTTCTCCATATATCCAGGTAACCTGAATTTGATTACCTGAAGGAATGTGGCTGTAAGGGATGCTGGGAAATGTGTGTTTTCTCCAGAGAGACATTTCAGCTGATGATGCGCTGGCTTAAGTGTTTTATGACTCAGGAAATCAGGCAATTACTGAAGAGCTACAGTGTCCGGGCTGGTGACAACCTTCCAGTGGTGACTTCCTCCCGAGTTTGGTTACACACACGTCCCCACCCTTCTTTCTGGTGATGCTCATTTCATTTTGCTTCATTGTGGTGCTGGGTGTGGATCCCAAGGCCCCTCAGACACTAACCAAGTGTGCTCCCCCTGGAGCAGGTCCTCCGCACCATTAGTTTTATGAAGTATTTCTGGACTCCCGGGTGTCTAAAATGAGCCACCGTTCATCACTTTCCTGTCCACCCCATTCGCACCTCTACGTCTGCGTCTGGTTCTGTATCCACACTTAACACATCTAACCTTGGATTTCAATTATTGACAGTCAGTACGGCATTTTAGGAACAGTCATGGAGCTGAGCAGCACGTCGGGACCTACGATCTTCCCGTGTAAGTGCCATTCGAAGGGACACGCTCGAGGCACTGAGTTCACGCGTACTCTCCCACTTTCTCTCCCAAACCCTACTTGGTTGTTCCTTTCCTACTTCCGCTGTGCGTCCTCATGCAGCTTCCTGCTCTCTCAGAGATCCTAATTGTATTTCTCTTTTCTTCTTCAGAAAAGAAACATTTGCCCTTTTAAATCGAGACACTGAGACGTTCCCACGTCTTAATTGCAGTATTTGTTGTACGACGCCCACTTCTGTCTTGAAGACTTTCTTCTCTAGATCCCCAGACTTCCTGTTCTAAATTTTGACGGATGGCCCTGAGGACCTCTGGTATTTCGAGTTGTTGACTCTTGGGTCAATTCCAACTTTGGAAACCTAGGAAGTCTCTCATTCTTGGATTGTCTGCTTTGCTACCTACCTCTTCAAATAGCATTTAAAGATGCATACATGGAAGGAAGGCCGCCCGAATCTTTGTGTGCGAGCAAATGGCTTTACACACCCTTAGCTGCCCAAGTCGGGGAGGATCCATAGCAGACGAGGGCATAGGGCACCAGCTTGCACAGAGCACACAGGTAAGTGCCCAGGTTACCACGTGGGTCAAGGTGAAGAGGGACTCGTTGTAGATACCAACATCCACCCTAGGAGCACCACCATCATGAGAAAAGACCCTGGTATAAGGGGGTCTGTCTCATCTTAGAACATGTCCGTGTCCCTGTCTGTGTATGTGCGTTTTTTTCTCTTGTGTTTAGGGTGGGGGAAGTTGGAGGCTCATATTTACTTAATAGGTGCCAAACAGACTTTGACAAGACAATCTCCCAAACTTTTCTCTTTACAAAATTGTTTATTGTGTGGGCACGTGTGCATGTCTGTGTGTCAGCATGCTTTTGCCACAGGGTCCGTGCCATCAGAGGACAACTTTGGGGAGTCAGGGCTCTCCTTCCAATGTGTGGATCCTGGGGGTTGAACTCCGGTCTTTATGCTTGGCAGCAAGCACCTTTATTCTCTGAACTATTTCATCAGCCCCAGACTGTGTTTATCCTCATACCGTGTCTTAGCATTGGCCACGTCTTTCTTGCTCCTTTCCCATTGTATTATTTTTCTTTAAGATTAACTGTCCCATTCCTCCTATGATCTGGACATCTGATGTTATACTGAAGCTACATCTTCATAGCTGTTCTCTCTCTCTCTCTCTCTCTCTCTCTCTCTCTCTCTCTCTCTCTCTCTCTCTCTCTCTCCTATCTCATATAGGCTAGGCCAGTTATGCACCTGAAGATGACTGAATTCCTGATCTTCTTGGCTCCACCTCTGAAAGTCTAGAATACTTGGCTATAGCTATATCCTCTGTCCGTCCATCCGTCTGTCTGTCTGTCATCTCTCTCTCTGAGAGGTACTTGCTCATATGTACACACAGATATGCGGGTGTATGTGGAGGCGGCCATCTTTTTCTGCTGCCTTCCAGCTTAGTTTCTGAGACAGGGAATTCACCTGTCCAGCTACATCAGCTGCCAGGAAGCCCCGGCCATAATCCCATTTGTGTCTTCCCAGCTGGGGATTTACAAGCATACACTGCTCTGTCTGGTTTTGCTTTTTGTTTTTTGTGTTTTTTTTTAACATGGCTTATGGGAATCCAAACTCAAGTCCTCATACATATGTGGCAAGAACCTTACCAACGAGCCATCTCCCATGTCCCCAGTATGTATGTAGTTAGAATATATGTATGTATGTATGTATGTATGTATGTATGAATATATATACATGTATATGTATTTTTATGTGTATGGGTGTCTTGCCTGCATATATGTCTGTGTTTCTTGAGACTTCAGTAGCACAGAGGCTAGAAGATGGGGTCACATCCACTGGATCTGGAGTTACCAATGGTTGTGAGGCACCATGTGGGTTCTAGGAATGGAACACGGGTCCTCTGGAAGAGACAAATGTATTTCAGTGCTGGGACATCTCTCCAGCCCCGCCCCCACCCTCCCCTTTTTGAAACAAAGTGCCATGTACCCCACGTGGGCCTTAAATTCCCTATGCTGGTAAGGATGACGCTGAACTTCTGATCTTCCTATCTGCACTGGGATTAGAACTGTGGGTCAGTACCTCCTGCACGCTCCGCAGGTCCTCCGCCGCCTAAGCTATAACCTGTATCTTTCAGTCCACACCGAAATCATAATCCAACTCTCTGAAGAGCAGAGTTCGTGCATCTTGCAGGAAAGGCTACCCTCATGCCGTTCCTGTGAGGGAATAGCTCTGGTTGTGTACTGTGTCGATCGGGTTGTCTTCTGATCAGTTGCCTGACGACGTGGCAGATTTTCTTCGTGCCTTCTGGCTTGAGGTCCACAGACCATCGTCTTTAAATAGCCCTTCCCTCACCCAGATTCTGACACACTGGAAAATACAGCGAATGAGCAATGACAGAAGACAGGATGTCTCTGTTGTTATCACTGTTCTAAAGCGGGAGACCTAGCTGACAGTGAGGGAGAGAACACTGCGGGAGCCTCAGTCACAGGCTCGACCTGTTCTCTCCTGTACTGAGCCATGATCTCCCTCTCCCCTCTTCCACCCACTCTGGCTGTTCTGGTGTGTCTGTGGTGTCAGGGAAGTGATTTTAGGAGCCAAGAAGCCTCCTGGGAGAGAGTCCTCCCACAGACCAGGCAGAAGGACACTGGGAACTTGATCTGTTGGCAAATCTTGTCATCAGAAAGGAAAGGTTTGGGGGAATTGCACGTAGCTATGACAACGGAATGCCACAGACTCGGGTACATATTCAGGTAGGTAGGAGAGAGTCCATATCTTACACAAATTGCTTCAAATGACAGAAAACGAGGGGAAAGCACTTGCCATGTTTTATGTGGGGACTGAAACCTGGATATCCAACCAGGATGATGACCTCGTGGGACAAGAATGTATGTAGGTCAGTCTCAATGACGGTGACAGATGCAAACTATTACAAATGCTTAAGGACCAGGTTGTACTTCTTCTGCGGGTTTGAGAAAGTTTAACATTAGAAATGGTCACATTTAAGCTATGACATCAACAGAATAACAGACAAACCTACTCTGCTTCCATGAGGGAGGTGGGGGGAGCATTTGGGAAGAAAAATTGGATAAAATTAGGCATCTGGGTATCGTGGCTTAGTTGGTAGAGTGTTTACTTAATATGAAGCCCTGAACGGGACCCCCAGTATCAGCATCATTATAAAACTCGGTATGGCGGACCCCCTCCCCCATGGAATCCCAGCACTGAGCTAGGACAGGAGGACCAGACGTTCAAGATCAAACTTGTCTACCGAGCTACTTTAAAGTTAACTGCGGCAGCCGAGACCCCGTCTCAAGTACTCAGCTATCACAAGTTCTCAATCATATGACCTACGGAGAAAGCCAATGGGAAGCCAGGTGGCGGCGGTGACACCTTAATCCCAGTACTCGGGAGGCAGAAGCAGGTGATCTCTGAGTTCAAAGCCAGTTGGCTCTACAGATCAAGGTCCAGTCCAGCCAGGGCTGCACGGAGAAACCCTGTCTTGGAAGAAAAAGAAAAGGAAAGAAATGAAAGGGGGGTCTACAACAGGAACCCCATTAAAATAAAAGAGGGTATTGAGAGGTGGCACAGGCAAGGGCACTGTCAGCTCCACCAGAGGACCCGGGTTTGATTCCCAGCATTAAAATGTGGCCATAGCTGGTGGTAACTCCGGGGCTCTCTGGTGCCCTCTTCTGGTCTCTGAGGGTATCAAGCATGCGTGTGGTGCCTGGACAGCAAAACACTCATAGCGTAAAACGATACAAAATAAAGGATGAAAAAATTTTAAATAAAAATTGCTGAGAGTTGGGGTTGGGGATTTAGCTCAGCGGTAGAGCGCTTGCCTAGCGAGCACAAGGCCCTGGGTTCGATCCCCAGCTCCGAAAAAAAGAAAAAAAAATTGCTGAGAGTTTAATTCCAAACCTCAGGAGGCAGAGACAGGCAGATCTCTGACTTTGAAGGCCAGCCTGGTCTACAGAGCAAGTTCCAAAGTAGCCAGGGCTACACAGAGAAACCCTGTCTATGAATGAATGAATGAATGAATGAATGAATGAATGAATGAATGAATAGTTTATGGATGTGGCTCGGTGATAGAACACTTTAGCAAGCACGCCTGGGCTCCGTTCTCAATACTGTAGAGGGAAACTGTGCTCAGGGACTTAAAACCACTGCCAGGGGTGCTGGCACATACTTGAAATCTCATCACTCAGCCAACGATGCAGGAAATTTAGGAGTTCAGGGCCATCCAGAGCTGCACAGACTGGGCTACATGAGACTCTGCCTCAGAAACTAAAACAATTTATAAATAAGAATTTCAGGTGGGGTATGTCGCCATTAAGCTGGACACGGGAGCCTTGTAAGGATGGAATCCAGAAATCCAGCCCCACTCAGAAGCGGCTGACACACCCTTGTGCCTTTTGTGCTATTGTATTTCGTGGAAGAAACGGCATGCTCCCAGCCAGCTAGTTCTGAGAGAAGAATGTTGACACCAGGTTCTGCCTTGCTCGGCTGGCTCGTTTCCGACTGGATTTTCTTCACTTTCTCTCTTTCCTCCCTGAGAGTTTAGAATCGTTCCTCTCTGTCACCAGCCATCCTTGGGTCTCCTCTTCAGAGTGTGGGCCCACATCTAGAGCAGTTGTAGAATGCCTTTGAACTCTGACCATGGCCTCCTACCTCTAGTGTTAATTGTTTTCCAGATGTTTAGTCTTAATTAGATTTGTTTTTGTTGTCCCAGGACTAAACTCGGGATCTGGCATAAGCTAGGCAATCGCCCCACTGCTGACTACCCCAGCCCACCCATTTTGATTGTTATTTTGAGACAGAGCCCATTGAGTGGCTCAGGCTAGCCTTGAACTTACAACGCTCCCACTTCAGCCTCAGGAGCAAGGTGACACCACATAGCCTTGTTTTGTTGTTTCAAACGGTGTCCCTATGTAGCTCAGGCTGCCTCAGTCAACTCAAGATCTTCCTGTTTCAGGCCCCCATGTGCTAGAATCACCATTCTCCTTTAAAACAGCCTTTAAATGCTTTCTGTCAAGTCTGAACTTGCACGACTCTCCCAAGTTTAGTAATCCATTGTTCTCCATCTCCTCCTTCCGGCTGCTTCTTCTGATTATAATTCCTGGGGTTTGGTTCTCTTAATCTGATGTCTTGCCAAGGCCTGAAGACCCCAGAATATATTCTAGTGGGTTTTTGTTGTTGTTGTTTTTGTTTCTTGGGTTTTTTCGTTTTTTTGTTTTGTTTTGTTTTAGCAACATAGGTAATGTCCCTAATTATCTGCATCTTCAGACTCCCAGGAGCCTGCCTTCTGCACTTGTGATTTGCTTGTTTTATTAAGGTTTTAAGAACAGGCTCAAGTCTCAGCTGCAGCCTCCATCTCTGCTCTCTCTCTCTCTCTCTCTCTCTCTCTCTCTCTCTCTCTCTCCCTCTCCCTCTCCCTCTCCCTCTCCCTCTCCCTCTCCCTCTCCCTCTCCCTCTCCTTTTCCCTCTCTGGGTTTCCTGATCAGCTCTTCCCAGTGTCTCAAGTTGGTAGCTTAATTCATTCGTTGCCAATTCTTTGTGTTTTTTAATAAACACGGGGAAGGCTATAATTTTTCCTCCAAGTTCCACTTTAGCTTATTGTCATTCCGTTTTAAGTACCTTGCAGCTTCCATTATAATATCCGCTTTTCCCCATGCATTATTTGGAAATGAGTTTGTAAGTCACCACACATATTGAATTTTCTTCAGCGAACATTTCAGGGGTGATTTCTAACTTTGTTGTATTGGGATTAGAAAACGCGGCCAGATGGTATCGATTCCTTCTTTTACTGTTCCTTTATTGTGTTTGCAGCACTGGGCACTGAACCCAGAACATGCTAAGCAGGGCTGAACAGTCATTCTGCCTCCGAACTACACCCTTGGCCCCATGTTAGTAATTTGAAAAAATTTTTTTTTCTTTTTTTCGGAGCTGGGGACCGAACCCAGGGCCTTGCGCATCCTAGGTAAGCGCTCTACCACTGAGCTAAATCCCCAGCCCCTGAAAATTTTTTTAACTTCTTTTATTTCTAAGTATCCAGTCTTGTTTAGTTGTTCAGTTGGTTTGGCTTATTAAGATGATCTTCCCATTCAGGCTGACCTTGAACTCACCACCTCCTGTTAGCGACATTAGCCTCCAAGCTGGGCTCCAAGTATCAATATTTATTATTATTATTATATAATTCATGGAGTGCATAAATGATGGGTTTTCTGCTGGTGCAAATGACCCCGATAGTTCGAGCACCTTCCTTGCAGGCTTCACACCTTTGCACTCCCCACTACACTACCGAGTGCTACTTGACACACTGGTGGTTTTGTTTCATGTGTTTGTTTTACATTCTAAGGGCGTTGATCTTGCCTGCATGCATGTCTATGGAAAGGTGTCAGATTTCCTAGATCCGGAGTTACAGACAGTTGTGAGCTACCACAACTGTGGTAATGGGAATCAAACCTAGGTCCTTTGGAAGAACAGACCGTGCTCCTAACCACCGAGCCATCTCTCCAGTCCTTGACTCATCAGCCTTAAGAAAGCCCAAAGTGGCGTTTCCACTTTGGAGATTCCTGACTTTCTCCTTGTGGTTCTGCCAGATCTGCTTTCGATGTCTCAGCGAGCTAGGTTAGCGCTGCCAGGAACATATCAACTCATGACCGTTACAGCTTCTTGGCAGGCGTTTCCTAGAGGGTTTATGCTATGGGTTAGACGATTGCTACCAAAGGCCTGAAAGGAAACAGTGGTTTAAATGGGAAAGTAATTTATTTCCTGGGACCGCAGAGATGGCTCAGCTGTTGAGAGAGCATAGCATGAGGTCAGGATCCCAGCACCCAGTCAAAGCTGGGTGTGCCCCTGTGCAGGCCAGCAACCCTAGCACAGAGGGAGGTGGAGTCAGAAGATGCTTGCCGTCTGCTGGCTCCAGCCTAGTGAACATATATGAGCTCCAGGTTCATGGAGAGATCGTGCCTCAAAGAAACAAGGTGGACAGTGATACAGGATGATACACAATGTCTTCTGGGTGCTGTAGGTACGAATATCTACATAAACACACGTGTACACATACACATATACACACAACACACACTCATGTACACCTAGACCTCTCCCCCATAGACACACACATACACATGTAACACACACAACACACACATGTACATATACACATCTCCCCCATACATACACACACAACACATACATGTACGCATACACCTCTCTCCATATGTATACACACATTCACACACACACGAACACGCACGCACAGAATTTATTTCTTGTTCTATTTATTGGTCCACAGACATAGTCCCCTGCCCTCCAGCTTCCTGTGAGATCTGAGATTTAGTCATGGGGGAGTTCAGCAGGAAGTGAGCAAGAGGGCAGGGAGATTGTGAAATGTTCCTTCCCCAGCTCCTTGAGCAGGTGAACTCTTGCTTGCACTGTCCTTTCAGAGTCCAATGACATCATGTTCCCTCTGCCCTGCAGCTCTACACTAAGTGGCTACTGTTAGTCTCAGAGCCCTGCGTCCCCGGCGCAACTCCGACACCCTGCTTTGTTGAGATGTTTTGAAATAAATTCTGCCCCAATTCTCCTAATTAGACCTCACCATCTGTTTCCTGTAGAGGCCCTTGAGTGATACAGGCTGGTGTGGTGTTTTTTAAAAGTCTGTAGCTTTGAATGACTTCGGGTAAATATGTAGTCTCTGACAACCTGGACATGGACCTCACCACTCTCTGCTCCAAACCCCCAAGCTCGTCCTTGTTCTCAGCCTGATCCCAAGGCATCTGAGGCTGAGACCCTCACCTAGAGAACCCACCACATCCTGGTCTCCAGAGCTCCATCCAGCAATGAGGAAAAGAACTGCTCAAAGCCCTTCCCTGTGTCCATCAGAACCAAGGCCCTACAATGGCCACTGTTCTGCTGGCCTGGAATGTCTCTTACTCCTCCATATCCTGGTGACTTACCTTTGTCACAGATGCTATAGATGGGCCTCTGCAGCTTTTCAGGCTCCAGATTAAGCCTGACCCCCCTCGGTAAGTTGATCCATCTCTGTTCTCATTCTTCATTGTTATGGTTGGTTAGCCCAGGCTAGCCTGAAACTCATTCTATGGTGGAGGATGGCCTTGGACACCTGATCCTCCCATTGAGCACTGGGGCTACATGCAGGAGCATGTCACCATACTGGGCTTGACTTTCCTTCTTTAGGTCTCCTCATCCTTCAGTAGAGCCCCAGTCTAGGGCCACTCCCATGCAGGGACAGCAGAGATGCTGCTCCTACCTTATTGGCTGGGAACTTGGAGTGAAAAGTGAGCTCGAGTACAGCTGGAGCTGCAGCACGGGCCTGCCTGGACTTCAGAAGTTTTCTGGGGACACAGAGGGGACAAGGATGAGGACATTGAACAGTGCCATAGGAGGAAGAACCCTCAGGACCAAACACAGACCCTCTCTGGTCAGGCTGGAGCACAACATCTTAGCAAGCGCAACAGAATGATATCTTGGCTATGTTCTGCCTTTAGTGCTCACACAGGCTGAGACTCATTGTCAGTCCTGCCCCTTCCTGTTTTCCTGTGTGTCAGTGCCCTGGCCTCTCTGAGCGGCTATGACTCAACCAGGAAGACGTGTGAAGCATGGTGAACAGTCTGTACTCCGTTCTGGAACCCTGAACAGGTGACTTCTGCACTGCCCCCCTCTGCTGTGGCAGTGAGGAGTGGACTTAGCTGCCAAAAGGCACTGCTTTGGGATCACATGCCCCTGGCTTTCTGGTATGAGTTGTAGTATTTCCTCTCTCCTGCTGTCTTACAAAACAGTGCCGTTTGGGCTGAAGAGATGGCTCAGCAGTTATGAGACTGACTGCTCTTCCAGAGGACCTCAGTTCAAATCTTGGTCCCCTCATAACTCTAATTCCAAGTATCTGATACCCTCTTCTGGTCTCTGCTCTCACCAGGCACATATGTGGTACAAAGACACACATGCATGCAAAATACATACACATAAAATTTTTTAAAAAATTAAATTAAATTAAAAAAAAACCAGGGTCCTGGAAAGATGGCTTAGTGGTTAGGAGCACTGGCTGCTCTTCCAGAGGACCCAGGTTCAATTCCCAGCATCTACATGGCAGCTCACAACTGTGACCCCAGTTCCAGGATTTCTGATCCCCTCACACAGCCATGCACAAACATAAAATAAAAATAAATTATGTTTAAAAAAGGAAAAGAAAATAGTACTGCTGCCTTACTTTAAATATGAATCTTAAATGCAGAGATGGTGTCCTGGAAACTATCAGGAAAAGGGCTGTAGGAGGGCAGTTCTCCTGTGGTAGGGGAAGTTGGTACATGTAGCCAAGAATGGTTAACAGGTGTGTGCGGGAGAGTGGGAGGGGGTGCTTCTTGGAGGAGGGGCTGTTTCAGCTCCCTGCAGCCCCAGCTCAATCAAGGCCACCACCCTTTCTACAAGTAGCACGGTGGGTAGAGCATCCCCGAGGCACAGGTTTCAGGCTTTGGAATCTGCACAGCTGGAGACCAAAGCACCTGCTTGGTCCGAGCTGAACCACAGCTGCCTTTCTACAAGTAGCACGGTGGGTAGAGCATCCCCGAGGCACAGGTTTCAGGCTTTGGAATCTGCACAGCTGGAGACCAAAGCACCTGCTTGGTCCGAGCTGAACCACAGCTGTTTACAGCTGGGAGCCAAAGCACCTGCTTGGTCCGTTATTGGGGTGGGATGTCGTTCAGGCTTTGAAGTGTGACAAATGAGATTTCCCTACTATAGAAATAAAAAGCTTGGGCTGACTCAGTTTCCCCTACCTGCACACTCCCAGCAGAGCGACCAACACAGGACTCTGTAATCTCAAAGCTGGAGGGGTAGGCTGAAGAGATGGGTCAGTGGTTAAGAGAATTTGTTGCTCTTGCAAGAGAATCCAAGTTTGATTCTTAGCACCCACATGGCGGCTCAGAACCATCTGTAACTCCAGTCCCAGGGAATCCAATGCCTTCTTCTGACCCCCACAGGGACCAGGCATACATATGGTACACATACATACAAACATACACACACATGGTACACACACATATACATGTATACATGCATACATACATACAAGCAAAGCACTCATGCACACAAGATAACAAAATATTATTTTTAAAATAAATTATTTAATCATTAATTTAAATAAATTATTATTTTAAAATAAAAATTTTAAAGGTGTGGGGGCTTTGCCTACCACCAGAGAAAGCTGATCTTCAGGAGAAATACCCTTTGGGTGTTCTCCGATTTGTTCGACCTGACACCTACAGAAAGTGTCCCCTTGAGGGCACGGCATTCCACTTTAGATGTTTATGACCAATCCCACTGCAATCTCTGTGCTTCTGTGTTCCTTGTATCTTTGTGGTTTTGTTTCTTTGTTGCTGTTTTTTGAAACAAAGTCTTATGTAGCCCCAGCTGGCTTTGAACTCACTACTAGCCAAGAATGACCTTGAATTCCTAACCCTTCATTCTCCATGACCCAACATTCATCTGTGCTTTAGATGGGCAGGCTCAGAGGCAGGGTTCCTACGACCCCATCCCTAAGTTCAGTTAATTTGCTTACGAGGTCCATGCAGCAGAACCTGCTGGCACACATCAGCATGCAGAAGTCTGAAGCAGGAGACCAAGTCAGTCTTCCTATCAGGGCTGTCACCAACGGCTGGAACGTAGCTCAGTGGTAGAGTACTTGGGTAGTACGCCAACCTCCTCTCCCCCAGCAAGAACAGAACTTGGAACACAGTGTGTATGCACGCGTGTGTGTGCGCGTTTGTGTGCATGTGAGTGTGTGCATGTGTGTGTGTGGTTGTGTGTGCATGTGTGCACACGTACGTGCAGCAGAAGTTGGCACCAGGTATCTTCGTCAACTGCTGTCCATCTTACTTTTTGAGGCAGGGTGTCTTGCCGAACCTGGAGATCATGGATTCAGCCAAGCTGGCTGGCCTGTGAGCTCTAGAACTTACCTATCTCTGCTTCTTCAATGCTAGTTCTCAGCTGTTTGTGTGGGAGCTGAGGGTTTGAACTCCAGTCCCTGTGCTAGCACGGAAAGCCCTTTATTGACAGAGCCATCTCCCCAGTCCAGGGAAACACCTTGAGCAAACTATTACAAATATCGTCACAGCAGACAGGAACGAGGAGACGCTCAAGGTGAGGCATGTAAGAAAGAAGCTCTCGGAGGGGAGCTGACTGGATCTCTGACCTTTCAGGTTTCTAGAGCCTTCACTGCGTATCTGATGCTGTGAGATTACGTGCTGAGAGCCAGCCGGACCTGATTGCCTGTTTGTTCTTGGCCTCTCTGTGTCGCACGTCTTGCTCCAGAGTTTGAGGCAGGAATGAGAGTCTTATGACCTTCTTTTGGATAAGGGTAGGTTAAAGAATTCCTTTAGGGCTAGCCCCAAGACCAGGAGGTGGGGAAAAAATTCAAATGCCTTGCGGGAAGAGATTGGTTTCTGTGACTAGCCAGTAGGACAGGGGTCATAGACCAGGACAAAACAGGATGTGTCACAATATCACATCTATTCCTTCTGAGCTCTGTGGCCTTGGCACATCACTTCACCGTCCCCTATTTCCACCCCTGCCTCAGTTTCCTCCGCGTACAGAAAGGACCAATAGTCCTATCTATAGCACACATGTCCTCAGGAAGGTATGGTGGACATTCTATAGCCTGATAACCACCTCACCTCACGGCGGAGGATCACGGAGAAGAAAGTGGACGGACGCTCCCGATAAAGCCTCTCTCTCTCTCTCTCTCTCTCTCTCTCTCTCTCTCTCAGCACAGTGATTTCACCATGTGGACCCATCATGGGCCTGGGGGATTGTCTGGGAGAAACTGAGGCAGGAATCATCAGGCAGGAATCATCTCTCTGAATTGAACTTCAAGTTCAGCAGAAGTCAGCGTGGTCCACTCCTGGCAATGTTTGCCAAGCCACATTCTCCTGAGTCTCCATTTCATCTCCCATCGAGTTATGGCATCACAAGAGTCGTTCATGACTGTTGTGGACACACTCTGCCCTTTGTGCAGTACTCCAGGGGACAATAGACTTCTCTGTCCCTGGAGCTCTCCCCTGATCGTGGTGATTCTCTAAGGGTCTGTGACCTGGTCCTTTGTGCTATGTGATGGGACTATCAGCAGACACTGGGCTAGAGCTAAACGAATCCAAAGAGAATGGCTTTGGGCTAGAGGCTCAGGAATGGTCCCTGGCCCCTTGCTCTTCTTCTTGGAAGACTGTTCTAAAGAGAAAGGAGAGGGGTTGGGGATTTAGCTCAGTGGTAGAGTTCTTGCCTAGCAAGCGCAAGGCCCTGGGTTTGGTCCCCAGCTCCGAAAAAAAAAGAAAAAAAAAAAAACTTAGAAAGGAGAAGGCAGCTAATTGCAAAATGGCTCAGCAGGTAAAGGTGCTTGCTGATCGCCACCAAACCTGCTAATATGAATTCCAGGACCCACACAGGAACAAGGAATCAAGTCTCACAGGATGTCCTCTGCCCTGCATATGGGGACACACACACACACACACACACACACACACACACACACACACACACACAGTTAGATAAATGTAAATTAAAAGCTAGAGGGAAAGAGAGAGAATGAGAATCATCCAATAGTATTGGGATGTTGGTTCCTGGAGTCCCTCACTGGTTGGCTTTGGATTTCAAGAGCTATGCTTCCTCCCCAGCATGGACAGGACCCGGAGAGCTAATGAGCCAGTGCTTAGTCCCAAGGACTGGCCCGCACTGCAGCTCAGGCCACACGAATTCCTTTCCCTAAATGGGCACGGGGCAGGGATAGGGTTTGGCAAGTTATCAGGGGGGTACGGAGCTTCCCTTCCCTTGAAGAGACAGAGCCTTACAAAGGATGCTGGGATTAGAGTCAGGTGCCCCGAACCCTGCCAAGTCCCTCAGGAGACCAGAATGAAACCCAAGCACCATACTGGGAGCTGCAGAGGTTAGAGATGAGATCTTAGAGATCTTGTTCCATGTGTCGTTGGTGTTGTCAGAAAGTGCATCCTCCGTGTCTGGCAGCTTATATCAGATGTGACCCAGAAGGGGACTCAGATGTGACCCAGAAGGGGGCAGTCAGGACAGGTGTTGCTGAAGAGGGAAGAGGAGGGACATGTAAGCTAGGTTTTCAAGGATGAGCAAGAATGTTCCAGGCACATAAAGAGACTGGGAAAGGCTGTTGGACTCTTGATACTCTGTGTATATGCAGTGTGTACTCGTGTGTGTGTGTGTGTGTGTGTGTGTGTGTGTGTGTGCGCGCGCGCGTGCATATCTCTATGCACATGTGTATGTGTGTTTACATGTGTGTGGTGTGTGTGGCCAGAGGCTGACATAGGGTGTGTTACTCCAGCACTCCCCACTTTCTGGAGGCAAGGACTCGTGCTGAGCCCTAAGCTCAGAAACTCAATGATTTCCCTAATGCTAGCCAGTTAGCCCTCTGGGATCCCTGTCTCTGCCTGCACCCCTGGAGAGCTGGGGTCCCAGGCAGGCCATCATGCTTCCTGGCTCTTATGTGGGTGCCTGGCATCAGAGTTCCAGTCTTTTTTTTTTTTTTAAGATTTATTTTATTTATATGAGTACACTGTAGCTGTCTTCAGACACACCAGAAGAGAGCATCGGATCCCATTTCAGATGGTTGTGAGCCACCATGTGGTTGCTGGGAATTGAACTCAGGACCGCTGGAAGAGCAGACAGTGCTCTTAACCGCTGAGCCAACTCTCCAGCCCCCAGAGTTCCAGTCTTTATGTTTGTGTGGTAAGGGCTTTATGAACTAAGCCATCTTCCCCAGCCTCTCTACCCATCTTAGCTACAAATTAGTCCAGACCTAATTTGGTCTGAGGATTGAGACCACACCCACCCCGATTGGATCCTGCCTCCCCACCACCCTTCCTCCCCGACTTACTAAGCTCAAGGCCGTCACTAACCTCCACTCTCTGTTTAAATGCAAAAGAAACTCTAAAATTTATTTAGAGTGCGTGTGTGTGTGTGTGTGTGTGTGTGTGTGTGTGTGTGTGTGTTGTATATGCCACAAGTGTGTGGGTGCCCAACGTAAGAAGAGGATATTGGGTCCTCTGGAGCTAGAGTTACAGGTGGTTGCGAGCTGCTCTAACGAGGATGCTGGGAACAGAACCCGGGCGTCTGCGAGAGCACGAGTCACTTCGCTCTTAAGTACTAAGCCATCTACCCAGCCCCAGAAACTGTTTATTTTAAAGACTTAAATGAGGTAATATATGTAAAATATCCCAAACAGCCTGTTTGCAGACATCTGTGGGCAAAGCACTCAGCAAATGTATAGCTCATTATGAGAATCTTTTACATGGTCACGTCCGAGTCCTTCGAGTGATTGTGGCTGTTACTCTTTCCTGAGCTTCGAAGCTCGGTTAGTCAAGCATTCACAGAGCACACGTGCAGGCACAGCTCAAGGTTTGATCCTCAACACCTCATCAACTGGGTAGGAGGAAGTTGCGGTCATTCTTAGCAATAGAGAGAGTTTGAGGCCAGCCCGGGCTTTGTGAGACCCTGATCAAAACCAAAAATTCTAAGCACTGAGCAGTCTGTCCGTCCACTGTTTTCTTACGTCAGACAAACCTGACGTAAGTTACACCCAGCTATGTGGATCAGATACAGACTTTTTAGACTCTTTGTTTAAAGAGTGTTGGCCAGAACAGAGAGGGTGTGATTAGCCTCAGAATACACAGTGAAGGGTGGGGGATGGGGTTGGAAGGGATTCTTTAGACTTAAGGACAGAGGTCCAGGGGGCATGGGGTGGGGGTGGGGGACAAGGCTTGCCTCAGCGTAGCAATACACCCATCAGTAGTGCAGAGAACAGGGGTAACTTTGGACTGGTGGGCACAGGACACCTGGCGAGGTCTCCCTCATCCATACCTCCAGCCCCCACGCCCTCCTGCAGTTCAAAAGAGGTTCAAGTAGGGCTGGGTCGAATTCTCAGGGGTTCGTGGGGCACAACCAGAGCCTCAGCCTGCAGACCAGGCCACATCCGATTTCCCTCTCGGGTCCCCTTTCCTTCCCTACCCCCCCCCCCCCCCGCGGTTTCCGCCAAAAGGACCTTTGGCAGAAATTTCCAGCCTCTCCCCGGACAGGGGTTTTTCCATCGGGGTGCCTCTTGGGCTGCGGCTGCAGACAGGAGGACAAGGCCTGCTCGCCCCCTTGGGACTCCCGACTTGTGCTGTTCCAAGGTTGCCCTGGGCCTTGAGTTCAGCTAACCGGCCAGGGCCAGGGTTCGGGACGTCCTAGCAAACAGGAAATGAGACAAAGGCAACCGCTTATCGGGCTGCCCCGCAGCATTCCTTTCAGGTGATGCCTGGAAGACCTGGGCCTGGGCCTGCCAGGACCCCTATGAGGACCTCGTGGGTGATTCGGGGACTCCTTTCCCCGTCCTCCAGACAGCTCCATGCGTCAAAACTCAGAGGGACCCAAGGCTCGTTTTTTTGAAAAGGAAAGGGGCGGGGTGAAAGAGCAAACTAGAAAGTCAGAAGGGTGCAGTGGTGCTTGACGCTGATTTTAGTATTTGGGAGGAGAGGCAGGAGGATCTGTTCAAAGTCAATATCCACAGAGAGTTCATGGGGTACTTGCCTGGGGTACTTGCTACGTGAGACCCTACCCGTGGAAGAACAAGGACCCAACTCACTATCCAGGCCTGGCCTCCCTCTAGGGCCTAGTCTTGGGGCTTCTAGTGCAGACACACAGGCAAGTATTCAGTGAAAGGACAGGCAGAGAAGAGCTGTGGGAGGTGGTGTCTAACCCGTGTGTTGGACGGGTGTTTTCCCTTGCTCAGCAGCACCCTGTCAGTCAGTCAACCTTTATAGGTACCATGTGAATAAAAAATCCAGGACCTGGCTCTGAAGTAAGAGTAGGGCAGAGGTAAGTGGCAGGAGAGGGGTCTGGACTGGGGACCAGACAGTGACTGTAGTCTGTGTCTTGAAATATGATGGGGTGTGGGTGCCTGGCAGGCCCATGCTAAGGTGTTCTCTGAGAAGCCACTCCATGCAGCAGACCTGGTATAAACGAGGTTTATTTGGGGGAAGGGAGGGGAGTGCAGGCCTGGAGAAGGGGCAGAGGCACAGAGGGAGCAGAGCCATGCGGGCAGAGAAGTGGGGACGGAGAAGGAAGGAAAGGACAGACAGAAAATGGGGGTGGGGGTGAACCAGGCAGGGAGATGTGGGAACAGAGAGGACGAGAGAGAGCCATCTGGCGTGGCCACGGAGAACAGTTCTTTTACATTTTTGTCACCCATACCTGCTGGTCACAGTTAGTAGCCTCAATGGCTAGGTCCCTGGGAGGACCCCAGAGAAATCTCCTATAAACCAGGGTACAAACTCATCATTTGAGGAGCAGAGAGGACCTGGGGCTGTCATATTCTGACAGTTTCACATAGGCCAGGCTGGCCTTGAATTTGCTCTGTGGCCTCATGTATCCACCAAGTACTGTGATTGCAGGTGTGTACCACTGAGGCACAGGGTAGGAGGCTGGTCACGCAGGTCCCTGGGTCCTTGAAATTGGGCTGGGACTGGGGACAGGAGAACAGCTCTGATCATAGGAGACCCTGACAGAAAGAGGAGAGAGGTTAAGAAGGACAAGAGAAGGGGGGGAGGGGAGGGAAAGGAAGGGGGAGAGGAGGGAAGGGGAAGAGGAAGGGAAGGGAGAAGGGAGGAATGGGGAGGGGAAGGGAAGGGGAAAAGGGGAGAGGCGGGAAGGGGGAGGGGAGGGAAGGGTTGCCTACCACCATCTATTAGGCACTGGGAACCTGGGGATGTACAGTAGAGAGAGGGCTGTCAGGCAGGCCAGTATGTCTCAGGAGTAGGGAAAGGCCAGGGTCAGTCTCTGCCTACTGGATTACTTCTGTTAATTGTAAGGCTGAGCCACACTTTCTCATTTTGTGTGTGTGTGTGTGTGTGTGTGTGTGTGTGTGTGTGTGTGTGTGTGTGTGACTGCAGTGCTGACTCAGCATCTGAGAGGTCCAAGCCAGGGCAGACATTCTCCGGAGGTCAAAGGTCATGCCATCCATGTCCCTGCTGCAAGTGCCTGGGCACTGAGGATTGTAATGGGAGGGACACTAAGATTTCTTGTTTACCCACCCCTGCCTGCCACCCAGTGATATGCACTTCTCTCCCACCTCTCCCCTTCCCTTTCTGTCAGGGTCTCACACACCCCAAGGCTGTCCTCAAGTTTGCTACCTCATCCAATGATAACCTAGAACTCAGATCCCTGTGCTTCCACCACCCAAGCGCTGGGAGTGCAAGCTTGTACCCTTGTTCTTAGCTTTCAGGCAGTCCTTTCTGTTGTCTAACCACAGGCCACCCCAACTCTGATGTGATTTTTTTCACCTTGAAGACTCCCAGACACTGCAATTATCAATACTTTGGTTTTATTTTAATGAAAAGAAAAATAAATATTTTTAAAGAGTAAGAAAGCAGTGTTGAGGATGGAAAGGTCCAGCCAGAACGGAGGCCAGGGGGATGGGCAGAATCCACCAAGGAGAATGAAAAAATAAGAATGAGGTTGGGTAGGAGGATGAAGAGGTTGGGGTGTCTTAGCTCCCATGGTCTTGGGCTGGCTGACCAGGGGCCTGGGAATTTTACTCCCTGCAGTTTCCAAGCCGGGCCCTTTCCAGTTCCGGCTGTGATGTCTGAGGGTTCCCTCCAGCCTCACTGTTGCTCCCTGAGGGACATTAGCTCCCAGGTGGGGTTCTGCGTTTGTGTGGATCTGAGTCTGAGGGGATTAGCACCTGGTCCCAAGGCCTCATCGGCGTGGCCCCCAAGGCCTCTTCTGTGGCTGTGGATCCCACCTAGCTTAGTGGCCGAGACTCAGTGGTGCCCCATGTCCTCCATTCCTACTCGGCCCCAGACGCCCAGCACGAAGGTCTCGATGTCACACTCGTTGGTGCCACGCACGATTCGGAAGTGGCCCCTCTCACCCCACCATGGGCCCCACGAGTTGGCAGCAGTCTGGGGGTGAAGAGGAGAGAGGCATGAGGCAAAGGGAGGGCAAGGATCCAGAAGGCAAGGGATTTGGGACTCACACCAGAGACTCACCCAGTACTTGATCGTCCTTCCGTCTGGCAGTGTCTCTTCTCCCCACCTAGCAGCAAAGCAAGAGGGAGAGGGGATGGGGTCTCAACACCTGGAACATGTCACCCCCAAGCCACCCCTGTTGCTTCTGAAATCTGAGCATAGCTAGGGACATGCCGAGTGTCCACCCCTCCCTGCATGGTCTGTCACTCAGTGGTTGGCCAGAGTTTTGTTGTTTTTTGTTTTTTTTTTTCTTTTTTCTTTTTTCTTTTTTTCGGAGCTGGGGACCGGAACCCAGGGCCTTGCACTCAAGCGCTCTACCAGTGAGCTAAATCCCCAACCCCCAGAGTTTTGTTTTTTGAGACAATGTTTCACACAGCCCAAACTAGCAGTGACGTTACTATACACATGAAGGTGGGTTTTTAACTCCTGATCCTTTTGCCTACATCCCAGTGCTGAGATTCCAGATGTGTGCACCCCCCTGTTAACTCTTGAATCCTCGATTTCAAGGGGGACAGTTTCACTGTTCCCAGACCCCCTTCAAAGCTCCCCACAGTCCATGCACCCCTGCAAGCAGCCCCTCCTCTCTGTGTCTGTTTCCTCTTTGGCAATGGGATGAGGGAGGAGCAGCCTCAGCTTGGCAGAGAACACAAAGATTTTCAAAGAATTCCCAATGTAAACGCCGCTGCTCCTAGTCCCATGTGCCCTCAGGAACCTCACCCTGTGATCTTGACAGAGTGAGTCCCGTGTCGGCGGTACTGCTCTGGCCTCCCCTGGCTTACAGGTGTGTGGCTGTAGATGCCTCGCTGGTACAAGAAGAAGTCTTCGTGTACTTCCATAAGCGCTGTGGGCAGAGGCAAAGACGGGGCTCAGCCTGGACACCTGAGCATCCAGACACCAGAGCCTCTCGTTAGACACTGACTTAACCAGGGGCTTCCTGCACAGGCCCTCCACGCCTCTTACAACTGCACTTGATACCTAAGCTGTAGAGACCTCTTAGGCCCTCCATCCAAACTCCAGCAGGAAGTTTCTGGAACCAGAGAGAGCCTGGGGTTGTTTACCTTGAACAGGGCCATTTTCCATTAGCTCCTTCATGATCTCCTTCTCCTGGGGAGGGAGGTTCATCAGTGTAAGATTTAGCAAACCAAACCCCCAACTCTTGCTTCTGCGCCCTCCCCAGGTTTAGACTTACATCGGAGGCCAGGCGGTAGACAGGCGTGACCTGGTAGATGTCATTGGAATCAACATGACTATTGGGGCAGCGAGAAGTGGCCTGGCGCTTGCCCCGCCCCATGGCGCGGCTGTGCATCATGCATCGAGGAGTGGGGCTGGCCTCGTCGTTCTGCTCACGGCCGGAGAATGGGTAACAGTTATCAGACACCACCCTAGAAAAGGAAGCAGGAGCCATAATGTGGTGGTGACACCACAACGCCCAGGCTCTGTAGGGTGCTTCGCCTTCTTCCAACCCGCAACCCCTGTAGCGTACCCTCGGCACCGCAGGAACCACCAAGCACCATCGAGACGCCCACCTCGGCAGCCCTTCTGGTGGTGGGTATCACAGGATAGCAGGTTCTGCGGTGAGAGGATGGGTGTCATGTGTCCCAAAGAATGGATGGACACTCGGTCAGATGCGACAGCTAGTGGGGAAGGTAGAAAGGGCTGTGAGAAGCCAGGCTGGGGCCCTCCTCTCTGGCGCCAGCTCCTGCCCCTGGACACAGCTGCCCCCTGGACACAGCTGCCCCCTGGATACAGCTGCCCCCTGGACACACCTGCCCCTGGACACACCTGCCCCCTGGACACACCTGCCCCCTGGACACACCTGCCCCCTGGACACACCTGCCCTCTGGACACACCTGCTGTGGAGAAGGCCCAGGAACCCGCACAGTTGCCCTGGTCCAGCGGCTCATGGATCAGGTTGGGCCACTTCTCGGAAGCCTCAAAGGCAGTGGGTAGCACTTCTCCTTGTCCCAGCACCGTCTGTAAAACAGTGATGATTCCGCTTGCTTCCTAGCTTGGCCCTGCGGTCCCTCTAACATAACGCCTCTAGCTTTCGGATCTGCTGTTGCCCTGCTTCTGGGAGGAGAGTGGCATGCCCGTTCCTTCCGACTTGAACTTGAGTAGAATCATCAATACTGTTCAGGGTCCCCCCAAACACCACATGGGTAATGAGGCACAGTGGCCAGGGCCACCACTTCTCACTCTCTTCTGCTGCTACTTTCCTCTGTACCTTTCTGATCAGCCCCACCCTCCTTCCTGCCCCAGCAGTGGTGGCCTCCAAGCCCCAAAGGACAGGGGCGGGAAGAAACAGTAAGGTCCCGTGACCAGGCAGGCAGCCAAGACAAACGGCAGAAAATAGCAGGCAGCCCTAGGGAGAAAGGCAGGGCCAGGGGCTGGTCACCCTGGCCTTGAGCAGAAGTCCCCTGGCCTCTGTCTGCTTTGATGGACAGTACAGCCCCACCCACGCCTGCCTCCTGGGAGTCTTTACCTGCCCCCACTCTCCCTAAGACTGGCAGGGTCTGGTGGAAAAACAGAAGCCCCCTCCTCCCTAGGGGCATCACTGAGTCGGCATTTTTTCCGAGAATTGTTGCTTTCTGGCCAGAGCTGTCTGTCCCTTTTTTCCTAAAATACCAAAGTGACCCCCAGCCCTTGGGTCTTGGCCTAGCTGTACTGGACCCAACAACATTTTTCCCAGGCTGAGGAGGCAGGACGGGCTGCTGCAAGCACCAGAAGGTTTAGAGGCACAGTCCCACCAGAGAAGGCAGTGATATGCCCAAGGACACACAGCCTCATCCTGGAGGATAGGCCCTTGGCAGGACAAGAAGAGGTCCACCATCCCCATGCATTAAGCCACTGGAAGATAGATGGTGGGGATGTGGGCAAGAACGGACTTACATAAATCTCATTCATATTCATGACAGAGGAAGATGGGCGGATTGTGCCCAGCCGGTATCGAATGCCCTCATCCAGGGTCATGCCCCAGAAGGCACTGTGGTTCCCAGCCTGCCACCTGGAGGAGAGAAGGGACGTCACAGACCTGTCAAGGCCAGAAGCCCTAGAACTATGAATGATGACTAAAACGGAAACTGGTCAATCTCAGCGTGTGCACCTAACACAATGACCATGTCTGATGATCATACAAGTGGACATGTATGTACCCCCCTGTGCCCTCTGATGCCCAGGGCCTCTCACCCGTAGTTGCCCCGGTTGATGGCTTTAATCATGGCTGGGTCCACTAGACATGGCTCCTGGTCACATTCCCACTGCCCTTTCTCATGGCAGGTGCTGGAAAGGAAACAAAAATTATGACTAGGGGCTGGGGGCTTGTGGAGCCCCAGAGGTCCAAACAGGCCTGGGATTGTGAGCCAGTCACTAGAGTGGACCCCCTGAATGATCCCACCCAGCCTGGTGGCTTTGTAAGTCAAGTTCATCTCTGCTGCCCAGGAACTCACGGTTCCCTCAACATTACCATCGTGGGGGCCTAACAACAGGTTCTACTTAACGTGGGTCAAAGTGAGTTCCAGGTCTTGTTACTTCCTGCAGCGCAGACTCAAAGCCCGGAGTCACCTTTGACCCCTCACGTGTTGATCCACTGCACTCCAGATGCACGTCTGTCCAGCCACCTTTCCCCTGATCACTGCCGCTACAGTCTCCCAGTTTCAGCCTCTGCCCCACTCCACCCCACGTTCCTGAAGTAGATGTTTCAATTGGTGGCCATGGCCATCCTGCTAGGTCTAAGTCACGTCACGGCTCTGCTCCAACCCTCCACTGGCTCCGCACCACAGAAAGAGAGCCAGAGTCCTTCACGGCAACAAGCGCTGTGATCTGTTCTCCCGTCCCGTCTGACCCCTGTTCCTCCCAGGCCTGGACTCTAGCCATCGTGGATATGCACACCTGCCAAACTCCTGCCCAGGGCCTTTGAGCGGCTCTCCCCAGCACACCTTTCCTGGTTCCCACTCCTTTTATCCAAGTCCTTGTTCAAATGTCACCTCCCAGAGAAGCCTTCTCTGATCAGCTATCTTTTTATTTTCTGTACTTTTTTAAAATTTACATTTCAAATGTTGGCCCTTTCCTGCCCCACCTCCAAGAGTTCTTTACCCCATGCCTCCTCCCCTTTGCCTCTGAGAGGGTGTTTCCTCACCCCCCCACCTCACCCCTCCAGCATTCCCCTTCTCTGGGACATCAAGTCTCTACAGATTAGGCTCATCCTCTCCTACTGAGGCCAGACGAGGCAGACCTCTGCTACCTATGTGCTGGGGGTGGGGGAGGTTGGGAGGAGTGGAGGGAGAGAGCTTGGACCAGCCTATGCTCTTTGGTTGGTTATTTTTTCTTAAAGCTCAGTGGTCTCCATACTCTCTGTCCCAATCCCTGCCTCACTGTGTCCCTTAGACACCTGGTGTCCTGTTGGTGTTTATACTGTTCTCATCCCCACCCCCAATCCCATTCCCCTCCTCTTTTTCCTTACAGCATCTCTCGTGTATTAGAAGCTGGCCTTGGGCTGGAGAGATGGCTCAGTGGTTAGGAGCACTGACTGCTCTACCAAAGGTCCTGAGTTCAAATCCCAGCAACCACATGGTGGCTCACAACCATCTGTAATGGGATCCGATGCCCTCTTCTGGTGTGTCTGAAGACAGCTACAATGTGCTTATATATAATAAATAAATCTTAAAAAAAAAAAAAAAAAGAAGCTGGCCTTGAACTTACTATGTTGCCCCCAAAAAAAGCTGACCTTGAACTTGCTATGTTGCCCCCCCCCCACCTACCCAAAAGTCTTGAACTTCTGATCCTCTTGCCTCTGCACCTCCAGGTCCGGTTTTGGGTGGTGCTGAAGATTAAACCTAGGGCTTCTTTTTTTCTTTTCTTTTCTTTTCTTTTTTTCAGAGCTGGGGACTGAACCCAGGGCCTTGCGCTTGCTAGGCAAGCGCTCTACCACTGAGCCAAATCCCCAACCCAAACCTAGGACTTCTTACCTACTTGGCCAGCACTCTACCCCCTGAGCTACACCCTCAGCCCACTTATCCCCATTACAGGGGAGAACCGTGTAAGTGGCGAGCATCCAGTAAACACCACTTTTCATTGTCTTGGGACTGATCCCTGGCCTCATGGGTGTCAAGCAGATGCTCTTCCCTGGGTCACGGGCCCCAATCCTCCTTTGACCGTCTTTTGAGACAGGGTGTCACTAAGGTGTGTAGGCTGGCTTGGAAATGACTCAGGAGTTCCAGCTACCTTTGGACTCGGCATCCTCCTGTCTCAGCACCCAGCATAGCAGGGATTTTGGGCCTGCATCCTAGTTTATAGCTCTTGAGTGCATGAAAGACCAAGGCAGTACAGCCGTGTGGCTAAGACCGTGGACTGGTCCCGCCGTCCTGTTCGGTGGCCTTGGAGAGGTTATTTAAGAGCCCCACCCCCTCTGCTTAGGTTCCCAACTACAAATCGAGGACAATACCTAGTATCACTTTCCAGGGATTCCATGGCAGGCCTCGGAAGGGCTTGACCCATTGTGGGTGCTTTCGGCTTCTATTGTTCACACATCAGGAACCCTGACACACCCCCACAGCTCACATCCGGCTGACCACACCCTCTGGATGTATAATGGCATCTCAGATTAAAGCCACCCAGCCTTCCTCCAGTCTGTTCCTCCCACAATCCTCATCTCAGAACATGGTACCTAGTCAGGTGCTGGTCTAGGAGGCACGTTCTGCATCGGTGCACGCCAAAGACACACATCAGGAACCCATCCTCATGCCCCTCCTCTTCGGATGCCAAACCAACTCACTTAGCCATCCCCGCCCCAGGTGCTCTTTGGCCAGGCAGACCCATGAGTGATTTCCATTAGACTTGGGGTCTCGACACTCAGAAACTGGCACATGGCTGAGCCTTTTACAGTCTCTGATGGTTGAGGGTCCCACCAAGAAGAGCTCACCTGCCTCCTGCCTTCCCCTCAGTGGTTCCTCTCCCCGGTGCCTAAGTCCCTTGTTTATCTTATAACCCATCATAAAGCTAGGGTTCCCTCTTATTTTCCCTCCCTACGTAACACCCATGGCAGTTCGGCGTGACATTGTGTGTGTTGCTTTCCCATGTCCTTCTCTGTGAGACTACAAGCTCCCACTGGGTCAAGGCCTGTCTCCTTCCAGCTGCACCTCCTAGGCCCAACATGGTGCCTTTGACACAGTAGGTCTTCGGTAATTAGGCATCAGCTGGAGGCACGAATTCTAGGGATTCTACAATGTTTTTACAAGCTCATAACTTTGCTATTACAAGATGCTAACCAGCCTCCTTCCAGGCAACCCAGGGCATCCGCCTACAATGCCACCTTATAAGGAGCCTCAAGGGGAGCCAAGCCCCAATATGGCTGGCTCTTTAGCCCTCGAGTCTGCGGGTGGTGCTCAAGAGAGCTGGAAGGGCCTGTGGGGGTAGGGAGGCCCCCTCTTCTACCTTCCTCAACACCGCTCAATATGACCAGAGTCCCTGATGGTGATGTCCAGCCTAGAAAGCACATTGACAATCTCCCCCTCTCAGTTGGCATACTTGGGGCACTCAGCCACCAGGACCTGTCCTGAAGAGGTCAGCTAACGCTTTCCTGTCCCCTTCTCTTGAGCCCCAGGGCTGTTCAAGCAGGTCTAGACAGGACTGGTAGCAGCAGGTCCCAGCATTCCAGAAGGGCCTGGGACAGGATGGAAACATTAACCCCTTGGCAGCCACCCTATCAGAACAGCAGAATTCTGCAGACACCCCGCCCTCTGAGCACACACACACACACACCCTCCCTCACCCAGACACACGCCAGCACCCACGCATACACGCACACATGGTCCCCATTCCCACAGTGACCCCGGCACCCCTCACCCAGTGAGGCCAAGCGAACAGCTATGCGCAACACATTCCAAAAAGTTTCCTTATCCCTGGGGCCTCCCAGTCCAGGCAGAGGGAGGGATGGGGCAGGCTCAGGGCAGCAGAGACCCTTTCCAGTAAGGCATTCATAGCTCCCACCTGCTCTGCCTCCCAGCTCAGACTGAGGACGGGCTAGCCATGGCCCCCTCCTCCCCCTGCCTGGAACTGGGGGTTTGAGGGTAGGGAGAGGGCACATTCCAGGGAAGGCCCTGCTGCAGGCCACTGGCTGATGGCCAGCTCAGTCATCCCTGACCCCTCATCCCGCCCAGGTCTGCGGATACTACAGAGGTTTCCTTCCTGGCGTCCCCTTGGACTCTCCTGTGACAGCGAGCCCAGCTGGGAGGGTGGCCAGCCCAAACCGGGAGGAGTGGAGAAAAACTCCTAGCTTAGGTGTGGCCCCCAGCCAGGCCAATCCGATGGCTGACCGCTCCTAAGCTTGTGACTAGAATCTTATTGTAGGAGATGGCGTGGCCAGTTGAAAGTTTCCATATTACAGATAAAAACACTTGAGGCCTGGAGAGCAAAAAGGACTCATCCTGGGGAAATGAGTGACAGGTTTTGGTGCCAAGTCTGCCGCATGGAGCTCGAAGTGAGCCCACCCCAGTCTCTCGTACTCACCACCGATTGCAGTTTTCCCAATAGGTTCCGAAGATTGGGTAGATCCGGCCCGCATGCATGCAACCTATCAGAGGGAGAGAAGGAAAGATGAGAGAAGGTCAAATCCTCAAGGCTGAGTAGCCCAACACTTCCTGAGCTGGCGGTACATACACACCAATCCCCACCGAACGGAATCTAGAGACAAACTACATCTTAGGGCGTCCCCAAGTTCCCATAGAAACTGCCACACACAAGCTGCTCAGGGACTCCCTTTGGGTCCGTGGCATTTCACCTGGAGGCCAGCCATGACATTCCTGGTATCCTTTGTCACTCAAATGAGTTGGGACTTGCCCATGGGCACGGAAGGAGCTTTAGGAAAGAAACCGAAGCCCAGGGTAGGCAAGCAACTCCCGTAAAAAGGCACAGCATTTTGACATACAATGTGGGCATGGGAACTCCTCAGCCTAAAGCCCAGCAGGCTGTGGGAGTCTGCAGGAAGGACATCCCATAATTCTCCTACTGGGACAGGAAACAAGGCACGTGCAGGCCAGTCTCAGAGGTACAGAATCCTAAGCGAGGGTAAAATCGCCTGCCTATGTATGACAACCTGGCCGGCCTCTGTGGGCTCTATCAGCCCCAGGGTGAGTCAGCAGGCGGGGCTGCCACCTTCCCCATACTGACTGGGAGATAGGGCTGGAGCCTGTCTGCCCTGCCCTAGGGCCTAACAGGACTATTTTCAGTGTTGCTTGAAAGACTTAAGTAAGACCACAGGAGGGACTTCCAGAAGGGCAGGAAATAGAATGAGGATTTCTTTCCTACTTTTTTCAAAGCCTGGAAATGCCCTTTATCAGCCTTGTTCCTGAGCTTCGCTGGGACTGGGATTGACAAAGTGGCCCTCCTGCTGGCCATCTGGTGCCCACCTTGGACAGGAGGGAAGGGGGGTGGAATCCCGAGGCAGAAGTCCCAAAAGTCAGGGCAGCAGTCAGAGACGGTGCGGTTGCAGAAGAGGTCACAGTAACAGGTGGCTCCCAGGTAGGGCAAAGCACACTCGTCAGCACGGCCGCGGCAGCACATGTCCTGCTCTTGGCAGTATCTGCCACCGGCGTCCCGGATGCCCCGCAGGTGCAGC
This sequence comes from Rattus norvegicus, assembly GCF_021556685.1. Taxonomy (NCBI): domain Eukaryota; kingdom Metazoa; phylum Chordata; class Mammalia; order Rodentia; family Muridae; genus Rattus; species Rattus norvegicus. Next base: position 148,534,488 of record NC_141538.1, read on the forward strand.
CCTGGCGCCAGCTCCCTGCGCCAACGACTCCGCCGGGCCTCCAGGGCAGCCTGGCCAGCCAGCAGCAGCAATAGCAGCCCTAGCGGACATCCCCACATGGTGCCTGCTGGGTCGGGGAGGACAGAGGTCAGGGGTCAGAGGTGTTGGATTCTGGAGACTCCCTCACACACATCAAGGGTGGGTCTTCCTTCACGCGTCCTGGAGCCCTCCCAGGAGGCTCAGCAAAGCGTGGCACCCTGACTTCTGAGTCTCCCGGGGGTAAAACACAGCGCTAGGTGTCAGCCCACTCACGGGACAAGGAGATATGCAACAAGCAGACCCCCTCCCAGACCTCTTTAGGGACTGTCAAGGACAAGGAAATGGGACCTTGACATTTCCAACGCGCATTCTTCTCTCCTGCCCTTGGTCCCTCTATCCCTCTGACGCATCTGAGTTGGATTGTTGGCTCTGTGTGTCTTACTAATCCCCTTTCAGCCACCTCCCGATGCGCGCCCCAACCCTTCTGTCCTCGGCGTCCCTCTGACCCGCTGCTCTGCGTCCTTCTGACCCACTCCTTTGTGTCTCTCTGACCTGAGTCCTTCTCCCTCTGTGTGCCCCCTCCTCTCTGCTCCTTCTCTACACCCTCTGCCCTCTGAACAGGGAGAGTCCCTACCTGGTGAGGGGTGTGGGCTGGACCCAGGCTGCCCTGCGCGCCTCCGCCTCCAAGCTCGAGACTGCCAGACCGAGTCAAGTGAGGAGCGCAGGGCGGGACGCTTTTTGTACCGCCCTGCCGGCAGCACCCGCCCCAACCCCGGACTGTGGGAGGGAGGGCGGGGCCCGCTTCTAGGTACCTGGAGTAGCCCTTAGCTCCGAGGGGACAGTTTAAGGACAATGTGTACACGGATTGTCCTTCTTGGGGGTCTCTTGTCAATGGAAGTCTCCTCTTAGGGAGCAGAACTACAATTCGCGGAGAGAGGATTGTGGACTGATACTAGGAAGGACTTTCCAAGCGATTTTATGAGCCAAAAACGTGTACGAACGGGGAAGTAAAGAGGCAACTACGATCAGAGTTCGGGACTTGATAGGGACCAAGAGCTAGGGGCAAAAATCTCTAAGCCACCCCTCAGGCCCTTCAGGAAGAAAAATAGCCATGCACATCCTTGTCCCAGTGACCCTGGGCTGGGGGCCACTCCAAGCCATAGCAGCTCCGAGGAATGACAGGAATTCCCAAGGGATGATTCAGGAAGCTGCTTAGGCTCAGGGAGTTCGAGGCAGCTCCTCCTCCCCAGGAGGTGGGTGCGATGCGGGAGTCTGAGTGAGCATACCCAGCCGCCCTTTGTGGGGTCTGTCCTCCCCAGTGTGGTGGGCACCTTGCCCAGCACCGCCCCCTCCACCAGGCCCAAGGGCATCCTTCTTGGCACAATGTCCCGTGGCGGGCCCCACATCAAGGGCCCTGGCAGCTGGGGCCCCCTGCAGAGCCCCCTTCCGTTTCTGGTCTAACCTTTGCCTTGCCCTCACACAATGGGGCTTCTGTCCCTTGAGGCCTTCCGGCTGTCACTTTGTGCCTACCCATTGTGCAAGTTCCCTCTTCCAACAGGTTGGGCTCAGGGCCAGAGAACGCTCTAGGTGGAGGAAGGACACCACACCTAGACAGTTATCCCAGCTTTCTCTGGGGCAACCAGGAGCACCGGATTCTCTTAGTTCTCCATGACCCCTCTCCTTAGCTGTCACCTCTGCGGAGTGTGAGAGAACAGTCAGTACAAGGAGTTCTTGTGGCTGGGCTACCCCCCCGCTGTGGGGCATGGGTGGTGAGGCACTAGGGGCTGCAGAAGCACCCAACGTACAAACCTATCCATTCGTATCCTGTATGGACCTGAGAGCACAAAGCCAGTCTAAAAGATAAACTGAGGCTCAAGAGAGCAGATGTGGGCTGGATGCAGCTTCCTTGGTAGAGTGCTTCCATAGCGTGTATGGAGCCCTGGGTTCAAGTTCAGCATCCTATAAAAAACTGTGGGGCTGGTGAGAATGGCTCAGTGGGCACACACACACACACACACACACACACACTCACACTCACACACTCACACACACTCACACTCACACACTCTCAGACACTCACACACTCACACTCACACGCGCACACACTCTCACACACTCACACATACTCACACTCACACTCACACACACTCACACTCACACTCACACACCCTCACACACTCACACTTACACTCACACACTCACACACTCATTCACACACTCTCTCACACTCACACTCATACACACTCACACGCACACACACGCACACACACTCACACACTCACACACACTCACACTCATACACACTCACACGCACACACACGCGCACACACTCACACACTCACACACACTCACACTCACACACACTCTCGCACACACTCACACTCACTCACTCACACACACAAATACTTGTGCTGTAGCACATGTCAGTATTGTTCAAGCTACACACTTATGCTATATGAAACAGGCTTCCCGGTGTACTCTCTCACCAGAGGCACCCTTAGTCACTATAACAGGTCTCAAGATCCTACCAGTTGGGAAGCCCCCTTTTCCCTTTCAATCTCCACTCATCAAACCACAAAGCAGATAGATTCCTCAGAACTACCAACACCATGTCCTCTGGGAGGAGGCTTTAACAGAACAGACCTGGGTACCTGCCTTCATGGGTCAGTTGAGGCTGGAGGCTATAACACTGGGTCTACCTTTGCCCAAGAGCACCTCTTCCCTGTCAGTGGCTGTGTGTGACTCTCTGTCTGTCTCTCTATCTCTCGATGTCTCTGTCTCTGCCTCTCTCCCTCTAGTGCATGAGCATCTGTGCGTGTGTGTGTGTGTGTGTGTGTGTGTGTGTGTGTGTGTGTGTGTGTGTGTGTTGATGCCTGGACCTTTTGGCTGTCTTCTGTTTCTTCCCTATCTACCAATTTTCCAGTCTGCTTTCTATGCTCCTGCATGTCTGTGTCCTTAGAGCTGTGTGGACAGTGGACAGTGTGTGTCTCTGTAACTATCCTGGGCCTGTCCGTGTGTTCGGTGCCTACTTGTGTAAGCTGCTGGCGTCTGAATGCAATTGAGAGCCTCTCCTACTTGTAAATACCTGTCTGCTAGAGGCCTGAGGACTAGCTGGGGCAGGGGTTGGGGGTAGCTGTTTGCCTGTCTCTGTCTGTCCACAGGAGACAGGAACTTGCTTGCAGGAGGGAGGAGGGCAGGGCCGGATCACCCCTCCACCCCTCACCCCTGTCCTCACAGAGTTTGGCTCTGAGCCCACCTCATTGGAATCTCATGACTCACTAGATTCCTTGGCCAAGAAGCAGAGGAAAAGGGCAGGGCCTAGGGGTGCCAGAGACCCCACTTTCCTGTTTCACGGAACCATCCTGGTGACTTTCTAATTGTTGCTTAGAATGGGACCTTGTCCTAGAGCCTGTGACAGAGCAGCAGGTAGGGGACCCCAGGAAGGTTCCCACTATGCCCAGCCGTCCTCTGAGACTCCCTCAGCAGGTTGTCCCTCTCTGGGGCCTTTTCCCCCCACATGTTACCACAGCTTCCCAGGGCCTTCTTGAACTTTCTTCTCTCTGCAGGTGAAGGGAAGCCAGCCAGGACTGGTAACGTGTCTGTCTAAAGACCACAGCTGAGGGTCCCTTTCGTTTTACTGCAGATACAGAAAGCCCCTCTCCACTCTTCCTGGAATCCAGACCATTCTCAAGAGGCTCAACGGGGCAGACATGCTCCACCAGGTCTCTGAAATTGAACAATCCTAGTGGCCCCTGGGCCAGAGCTAGTGGGCATCTGTGTGCCCCTTGGTCATCTGGACAAATCCAGGGCTTCAGGCAATGATGCTTGGGACTGAGATGAAGATCCTCGCTGGGAGGGATATCACAGTCTATTGGGCCCGCTGTGGTATGCTGGGCTTTCCTAAGGCTGAGGTATGGTAAGTGTATTCGAAGGCTCTCCCGGAGTTCAGCTGGTCGAATGTTTGCCCAGTGAGCACAAGGTCCTGGGCTTGCCCCTGGCACTGCTTAAACTGGTGTGGTGTCACATGTGATCAATCTCAGGAGGTAGAGGAGGGAGGTTTAGGCATATAAGATTGTCCTGGGCTATACAATAAGTTTAGAGACAGCCTGGGCTACTTGAGACTGTTTCTTTAAAAAAAAAAAAAAAGGTTTTAGTCAAAGCCTAGTGGTACACAGTAAGTGTAGTGAAGTGAAATAGAGACAACACACTAGCTGTGAGGGCTCATGCTGGGTCATCTCTTGTCGTGTTTGTTCCAGTGGCTAGTTTTTGTCACAACCTGGCACAAGCTAAAGTTATTAAAGAGGAATTCCAATTGAGGAAATGCCCTCATTTGTGGGCAGGGCTATCCTGGGCTGGTAGTCCTGGGTTCTATAAGAAAGCAGGACGATCAAGTCACGAAGCTGAAGCCAGTAAGTAGCGTCCCTCCACGGCCTCTGTGCCAGCTCCTGCCTCCAGGTTCCTGTGCTGTTTGAATTCCTGTCCTGATCGCCTTCGATGAATGATTCAGAAGTGTAAGCAGAACAAACTCTTTCCTCCACTGGTTGCTTTTTGGTCACAGTCTTTTATCACAGCAATAGAGACCATAACTAAGAAAACATGTGTTAGTTTTTTTTTAATCTGTTCGATAAGTATTTGTTGAGTTCCAGCTATGTATTGGCCTCTGCGACAGAGATGGAGCCTTGAGGGTTGATGTGCACTGGCCCAGGTCCCACTGTGAAGTCCAAACTGGGATGAGCAGACAGACAGAGAGACAGTCAACGAGCAGAGCAGAAATCTCGAACACCGGGTGATGTGAAGCTCTACACAGAGCCTGAGGACCTGGCTAATGTAGGTCACCCTAGTCCCAGAGGCCAGGCAGACGACATCTGCAGGGGGAGACTTCTGAACAGACTTCAGGCTGGGGTTGGTATTCGAGGACAGCGGATGCTCAGAAGCAAAGCCCTGAGGCTGGCAACAGGTGAGTGTGTTGGAGCGGGAGGGCAGGGGCAGATGAGCTGAGGGCTGGGTTACCACTGACTACCTGGCTGTAGAAAGGGCTTGGGCTGTCTTCTACCTACTGCTGAAGAGATTTAAATTGAGTAAGCTGCTCTAGGTGCAGTCCCAGTACTGAAAGAGGAGAGAGAAGTGAGTTTTGTGGTGTGAGGATACATCTGTCTGGATTAGCCAATCAGGAAGTTGGAGCAAGTTGGCTGGGGCATCCTCACTGAGGAGGAGGGGAACCAGAACGACACACGGGGACACACGGGACACGACACCCACCAACCCAGTGGCTACACAGCAAGTGGGGCAAGTGACTTGGAGAACAGAAGCAGAGGTGGCTTGTTGGCAAGTTTGTATGTGACAGAAGCAGAGAATTAGCACTAGATAAAAGGGACGAGAGGGTTAAGTGAGGGTTTTGTCCAGATATGGGATATAAAACCAAAGCCATGCATGCATGCCTGTGACTCCAGCACTGGGGAGGAAGAGGGAGGAAGATCAGAAACTCCAGGTCATCCTCAGCTATATAACATGAGTTCAGGGTCAACCTAAGCTATATGAGATCTTGTCTCAAAATAAAGTAAAACTATGTTCTGTGCTCATAGAGATAGCACCAAAGGAGAGAAGTCCTGTGTGTGTGAGTGGTGTGTGTGTGTGTGTGTGTGTGTGTGTGTGTGTGTGTGTGTGCACGCATGCGTGTGTGGTTGATAATGATGATACTGGGGAATTGAACCAAGGCCTCTTGCTTGCTGGGACTCTGGCCATGCAGGGTGACTAATTGAAGCCGCTGACCCCGGCTTCGCAGTGACCCCAATTTGCTGTTAGCTATTTTGTAGAATGTTATTTCTCATTCTCACCAAGCACCAAGGATCTTTTCCTAACATTATCAACTCTGCTTAGATATGAGAAAGTCAAGCCTCAGAAAGATTGTTGTACTTGCTCAAGACCACCCGTCGGTCAGAGACAAAGCAGGGGCAGGGGCCCGTGCCCTAAGAGACCCAGCCACAGTGCCTCTGTAACAGCCACAGTCTTCAAAGGATTAGGCCGGTTCTCACACTGACAATTGTGTGTGTGAAGTGGGGAGATACAGGGAGGAGACACAGCTTTCTCTCTGTGTCGTATTTCTGTGCCGGGAGTGTTAGGAACCAGCTAAGCCCGCAGGGTCCCCGAGTGCTGAAGTTGGCTTGCTGCGCAATGACACCATGTCTCCACCCCCAGTCACATCGAAAGTGTTAGTTCTTCAAACCCTATGCCGGGAATCCTGGGACACTTGGAGCCGATGGGCCTCTCTTGCACCTTCTCTCTGGCAGTAATGGGGACAGTAATGGGGACAGTAATGGGGACAGTAATGGCAGGGTTTTCAATGCTTCCCTCTGAGATGTACCTCCAGCCCTTTTCACATCTTATAGCAAGGCAGACCCTCAACTAAGATGCCTAGTCTGGTCTTGAATTCATACAATAGCCCAAGCAAGCCTTGAACTTGGGATCCTCTTGTCTCAGCTTCCCAAGTAGCTGGCCATGGCAGCCCTGCCTGGCCCCACTCCTCATTTCTTAATCCTCTGCTACCCTCAGCCGGATCCACGTTCACTGAGCACCAAGTCCAGGATCAACAGCTTGCCTCCTTGCCAGGCAGAGCTCAGAGCTGATGCCCTCCTGGTGCCTGTTTACAGGACCTGTGGCCGAGTCTCACGGAGCTGGCACTGTCCCAATGTCTGTTTACAGGAGGGTTTCCATATCTCACTTACATTTCCGGGAAGTCTCCGTTGTCCCAGCCAGGAAGATCAACAAACACGTGAACCCAGATAAGTGCAAGGGTTCTTCCAGGGCCAAGGGTGTGGGTTACACTTTCACTTTTTGTCCCATATCACAAACAGTAAGCCCCCAGTGTTGGGGTGAACCCCAGCCCAATGAGGAATCTCTTTTCTTCTCTTTGGAGAAAGCATCAGCATGCGGACTAAAGAGTTGGAAGCTCTCAGAAGAACACGTTCCATCCCATTCCCTGGCATTAGAGATGGTGGCCTGAGTTGGGAAAAGGTCTTTGTAAACTGGGTGTGCTGGTACACACCTGGTAATTCTAGCCCGTGGGAGGTGGAGGCAGGAGAATCAGGAGTTCAAGGCCAGCTTTGGGCTACTTGAAACCCTGACTCAGACAAGGGAAAAGAAAGAATGGGAGAGAAGGAAGAAAGAAACCCTCACATTTTTGTCATCTTAAATGGCCAAGTTGGTGGAAATTTTAGCACACCTGGGAAACGAACAATGGTTTCCACTTCAAGGATGGATGAGACCTCAGGTCTCGTGTGTCATTTGAAATGTGCCAAAATTAAACCCAGGTGAAGGGCAGACCAGCACGAAGCAGCCTGTGCTGGAAAACGAACTGGTTCAGACGACTCAAATCTTCCTGAGGCCCGATGTGGTGCTGCACCCAGTCTGCACTCTCTCTGTGTTCAGAAGGCCAAGGCAGGAGGACCTTTGGTCAGTGACTAATCTGTGCAGCATGACTCTCAAGAGAAAAGTCACCTAGAAAGGGTGCATTCACTCACTCTGCAGTCAGGGAGTGCCCTGCAGAGACTCTGGAACCAGAGGCCCTATGCCTCAGTTTCTCCATGTATGGAATCAATATCACTTTACTGATTGGCAGTTGTGGGATTGTATGAATTTTTCGTGCTGCAAGGCACAATTGTCAACATTGACATAGCACAAATGTAAAACAAGTGTCTACGGTTATTACACTGATCGGAAACAAACCAGTCAGGACCTCCGAATAACCCAGTGGACTCCAATATGCTCCAGCCGAGCCCACCAGAGAAAAGTGGCAGAAACTCGTATAGTCGGCTCAAACCTCCCGAGTTAACGCCCACTAAAACCAGATTACACCAGTCAAAACAAGATTAGTGCAGTCAGTCTGGGATCCTTGCATGCTGCTCGCACCCACGCAGGTCTCCCTGTGCTCTGTGCACATAGGCTTTTGGAACGGCTCTGGCTCTCAGGGGCGGGCAGTGATGCCCGGGCAGAGGGGCGGAAGCTGCCTCGGAAGGCAGGCAGACACGCTGAGCAGTGTGATTGCTGCTAAGAGAAACACTCGAATTCCCATGTCAGCTTGAAGCTCCAGTATCTGAATCTGATTTTACACAAACTAAACAAGAGACATGGAGTATGAGGTCCAGGGTCCTGAGAGCTGGCTCAGCGATTGATGGATAGTACTTGTTCTCCACCCTGACACCATCTTGATCCCTCGGGCCTCAAATGGTACAAGGAGAGAACTGACTCCAGCCATCTGACCTCTGTGGGTACACCGTGGCATGCGTGTGCTTCTGAACTCTGCCTGTCTCTCTCTTTGTCTCTCTGTCTCTCTGTCTCTCTCTCTCTGTCTCTCTGTCTCTCTGTCTCTCTCTGTCTCTCTCTGTCTCTCTCTCCCTCTCTTTTTCACACACACACACACAAACACACACATACACACACACACACTTTCTCTCTAACAGAACAAACAGAATAAATAGCACAGTTTGAGTCTATGAGCACCAGCATTTCATGGAGCCTGCCAGCACTGTGGGCACGGGGTGACCTCAGGGTCAGGAGCTGTGTGGCAGTGGTGGCAGGCTGCAGCCGATGGCAGTGAGGAGGCTGGATCTGAGAGTGGCCAACAGGGCATATAGAAACCTGGCCATCCCCGCGGTTCATGGATCTCCTACAAACCACCATTGACGGAATAGTGTTACTCTATGTCTCCTGGTGGGGCAGATGTCATGGAGGAGGCTGGGTGGCAGTGGTCTTTCTGGGCCTGCTGTCAGACCCTGAGAAGGTAGAGAGGGTCCAGGAAGGTTTCTAAGTCCCCACATGGCTTCTTTGACACATGCACCTGAGCAGAGAGACGTACAGGCCAAGGCCTGGCTGCAAGTCAGAAGCCCCCCTCTCAGCCTGTCTGTGTTATTGCCATGCTTCAGTGTGACAGAATGGCAGAGCAAGTCGCCATCCTGTCAGTGTCTCACAAACCCACATCTGAAGTGAAGCAGCACCTTCTCTGCTCACTAGTGCCTCAGAGATCATGGAGATCCAAGGGTTCATTGGGCCCAATCCTCTCACTGCAATAGAAGGAGCTGGGAGGAGCCGACCATGCTGGTCGTCTCCCAGAGGCACCCGCAGCAGACTGAGCATTACACACGAGTTATCTCATTCCTCCCTCAATACCTGACAAGGTTTTATCTTGCCCACTTCACAGATGGGGACACTGAGTCCCTGTCAGAAGACCTGCTCAGACACAGCATTTTAAGAAATAGGCCTTATCTCTGGGGCCTCTGGAGCAGAAGGTAGAGGTGAGGAGGCGGGAGGTCAAGGGCCGTTTGGAAAAACATCCCAGAATCAGCCTGTGCTTGCAAGGATGTCAGCAGCTTGGGCCCAGTTCAGAGCAGGGGGCTTCTGTGATGTGCTGCACAATGACTTTCAATTCTCTGCCTGTTAGTGGGGTGCTATGGCTCATAAAACATCTGTAAATGGGCCACGGTGACTCAGGCCTGTAATCCTAATGTATGGTGGCTGAGACAGAAGGATCTCCTTGAGTTCAAGGTCAGTCTCAGCGACAGAATCTCTCTGTCTCTGTCTCTCTCTGTCTTTCTGTGTCTCTGTTTCTCTTTCTGTGTCTCTGTGTCTCTGTCTCTCTCTGTCTTTCTGTGTCTCTGTCTCTCTCCATCTCTGTGTCTCTGTGCCACTCTGTCTCTCTGTCTCTGTCTCTGTCTCTGTCTCTGTCTCTGTCTCTCTCTCTCTCTCTCTCTCACACGCACGCACGCACCAACCAGGGGCTGGAGAGATGGCTCAGTAGATAACTTGCCTAGCCCAGCAGGAGGGTCTGAATTTGAATCTCCAGTATTCACCTAATCTGGTTCACATCTGTAACCCTAGTGCTGGGGTCTGGTGCAGGGATAGGATAGGGCTTGGGGGAGGGTGCTTAGTGGTCAGCCAGTCTTCTGAGATGGCAAACTCTGGATTCATTCAGTGAGAGACCCTGTCTCCAAATACAAGAAGAAACAACTGAGGAAGAAGTCGGCCTTTGGTCTCCAGGCTCAGCTTTGAAGAGAAAGACTCGAATCCACCACACAGAACAGAGCAAAAATACAAGGCACAGCAGTGAACATCGCTGTACTTGGAAGGCTGAGGCAGAGATCTAGGAGTTCAAGGCCAGCCTCGCTATGGAAGTAGCTCAAGGCCCTTTGCCAACAGCAAAAATAAAACAAAAGTCTACAAGGCATGTAGTAAGATGTCTACCTCTGCCTGCCCCTGCCCCTGCCCCTGCCCCTGCCCCTGCCCTGCCCCTGCCCCTGCCCCTGCCCCTGCCCTGCCCCTGCCCCTGCCCCTGCCCTGCCCCTGCCCCTGCCCCTGCCCTGCCCCTGCCCCTGCCCCTGCCCCTGCCCCTGCCCCTGCCCCTGCCCTGCCCCTGCCCCTGCCCCTGCCCTGCCCCTGCCCCTGCCCCTGCCCTGCCCCTGCCCCTGCCCCTGCCCTGCCCCTGCCCCTGCCCTGCCCCTGCCCCTGCCCTGCTCCTGCCCCTGCCCCTGCCCCTGCCCCTGCCCTGCCCCTGCCCCTGCCCCTGCCCTGCCCCTGCCCCTGCCCCTGCCCTGCCCCTGCCCCTGCCCTGCCCCTGCCCCTGCCCCTGCCCCTGCCCTGCCCCTGCCCCTGCCCCTGCCCCTGCCCCTGCCCTGCCCCTGCCCCTGCCCCTGCCCCTGCCCCTGCCCCTGCCCTGCCCCTGCCCCTGCCCCTGCCCCTGCCCTGCTCCTCATCTGGCTTTTTGTCCCCACCTCCCTCAGGTCACCTTCCCTTAGCATCCCTGGATTCTTTCAGAGTTTATGTACATGGGAAAATGACTGCTTGCTGGGTGGTAGTAGCACGTATCTTTAATCCCAGCACTCAGGAGGCAGAGGCAGGCAGATCTCTGTGAGTTCCGGGTCAGTCTGGTCTACAGAGTAAGTTCCAGGATGTTACAGAGAAAAACCCTGTCTCAAACAAAACAAAACAAAACAAAACACAAAACAAAAGTGACTGCTTGCTTCTAGCACCTGTTTCCATAGAAACCCTGGCAAACAGCACCAAGACAACCCCCTTCTCACTAGCACCACGGCTGAGCTCAGTGATCAGAGGCCTTCCTGGCTCCTTGACATCATTGTGTAACACCTCACTATACACACTGAGCTCGTTCATATTAGATCCCCAAGGATGAGCACTGGAGTGGCTTCCGTTGGTTCCGTCTTGTGCTAGAACCCACAGCCCAGCACATGTTTCCCGTGCTCTCCCTCTGAACCCTACCCTCAGCCCCAAAGCTGTTCTTATTTTATATGTCTGTTGTTTTGAGACAGGCTCTTCAGGGGTAGCCCATTCTGACTCCAAACTCCCAGCAGGTCTCTTGTCTGAGCTCTCCGAGTGCCGGGACTATAGACACGAGCCACCAGATCTGGCTTATCTTTTAATCTTAGAATCATAAACAGTGCTACAACAAGCCATTGTGTGTACACCGTTTCATCCATGAGAGAATATTGACAGGATAAGTCCCCCAGCTACACCGAAGGCACTATATTGATTTTCTTTTCTTCTTTTCTTTTCTTCTTTTCTTTTCTTCTTCTGGCTGTCCTGGAACTCACTCTCTGTAGAGCGGACTGGCTTCCAACTCAGAAATCCACCTGCCTCTACCTCCTGGATGCTGGAATTAGAGGAGCCCCCACCACCACCGCCCAGCCTGAATTGGCTTTCTACTGCTGTGTGTCAGATTACCTCGCACTCAGCAGTTTAAGACAACGACTGATGTTCAGCACGTACCCCGTGTTGGAAAGCCTGTTAAGATGTGTGCGAGGCTTAACTCTCATTTGGAGGCACTGGAAGGGAGCAGCTTCCAACCCCTTCCTGTGTCAGCATTTGGTTCCTGGAAGCATAGACCTGAGGTCCCTGCTGTCTTGGTGGCTACCAGCCTAGAACTCCCAGAGTCCTTCTTGCTCCCTTCAACGACAATCAAGAATCATCACAATGAGGGGTTGGGGATTTGGCTCAGTGGTAGAGCGCTTGCCTAGGAAGCGCAAGGTCCTGGGTTCAATCCCCAGCCCCGGAAAAAAAAAAGAAAAAGAAAAAGAAAAAGAATCATCACAATGGCTCCTCCCCAGCCTTAGAATCCACGACCTCTGCTGGGGAAACCCAAGGCTTCCCAGGGACCTTCCCTGCCCCGTCTCCATCTACACAGGGTAATAACCCCTCTCCAGATCAACTGACTTGGGACCTCACCTGCCTGTCTTTAACCTTCCTTTTGCCACTTAATGGGGTCTAATCACTGAATTCTGTCCTTGTGGAGCTGAGACCAATGAGGGTCACCTCAGGATTCCGCCTCCTGTGGGTATTTTTGTGATTTTGCTAAAGATTGCCATCTTGTCCCACATAAGGGCTGCGTGAAGGCACTCCTCTCCCCAGCAGTAATGTTCATGCCTGCTCGCTCGGGGAATGCTGCTTAAGAATGTTATCAAACTTTGGATTTCTGCCAATCTGATAGGGGAAAAATGGAATCTAAATGTATTTTAAATTTGTGATTATGTTATGCACAACCGTGAGCCTTTCTTCAAAAGCATAAAAACAGTTTCCAATATTTTGTGGCTTCTAATTTTTTAAATTTCGAAAATGTATTGGTAGGGGGAGGTTGGACTTTGGGGTGTACACAGAGGCCAGAGGAAGAAGGCAGCGAGAGACTCTGCTTTATTCCTTTGAGGCAGGGTCTCTTCCTAAACATGGAGCTCAGATTTTGGGTTAGGCACGCGGCCAGCAAGCTGCAGAAATTCCCACAATACAGATACACTCTAGACCATGAAGTCCCAACATGAGAATGTCTGAGCCCAGAGCTCCTCAGGGACCCAGATCTGAACCAAATTATTCATTACATACGGAGAAATCAACTCTCACAGAGGCTGCTTCCAGGAGAGGAGAAGAAAAGGCATTCGAATCAGACCCAAGTTCAGGTCCTCGTAGTTTCACAGCAAGCTCTCCTAACCACCGAGCCACTTCTCCAGCTCCCAGTATATAGGTTTCTTGTCTTTGTTTGTTTCTTGCTGCTTTACATACTTTTTTTTATTTGTGTAAGTGTTTTGGCCGAATAGATGTCTGTGTGTCACTTGCATGTCTGATACATGTGGAAGTCAAAGAGGACATCAGATCCCCTGGAACTGAAATTCTAGATGGATGTGAAGTGCCATGTGGGGGCTGGGAATCCTTTAGAATTACCCAGGTCCTTTGGAAGAGCAGCCAGTGAGTGGTCTTAACCGCTGAGCCGTCTCTCAAGCCCACACCAATGAAGCCTTTAGTTTTAAGCCTGGAAAGGCCGTTCTTTTCAACTACAAAATTAAAATTTTCAGATTTATTTATTTTATGTGTGTAAGTGTTTGGACTGCATGTATGTAAGTATGTGTACCATATATTACATAGTCTGGATGCCCTCGAACTTCCAATCTAAATTTTTCTGCTGCTGAGTCTCTTGCGTCGGCCTCCCAAATTCTGGGATTACGGCCTACACGTCTGTTTTTAAGGTGCTGAGACTGAGGGCTCCCTGTGTATCATACAGGCCTTCTGCAAACAGTTACACCTTCAAGCCCTGGTTAGGGGGGAGTGGTTATAAAGTCTTGTTCTGTAGCCCAGGCTATAAAGGTTATTAAGTCTTGCTGTGTAGCCCAGGCTATAGAGGTTATAAAGTCTTGCTGTGTAGCCCAGGCTATGAAGGTTATAAAATCTTGCCGCACAGCCTCAAACTTCAGCTTTTCCTGCCTCTGCCTCCCACAAGCTAGGATTACAGACCTGAGCTACCCATGCCCTGATTGGTTCCATTTTTTAATCCAGTGGCTCCTGGAGCTGTCTAGAAATCTATCTCCTTATCTTCTCAGCAATTTGTATAGAGCTGGACCTCACACGGCGTAGGCTTTGAGAAAGAAGCAGCCTTTGGACTCTATCAGTGTTTCTGGCCTCTGTCAGGCCAGTCACGAGCCCTGCCCAACTTCAATTTCTCTTCTTCCCACACTCACCGAATCCTGGGGCAGGGTGCGGGGTGGGGTGGGGGTGGGGTGGAGCTGAACCTTAGAGTGAGTGCATGAGCTGAATGTGGTAGCCTATAACTTTAATCCCAGCACTCAGGAGGCAGAGGCAGGCGGGTCTCTGTGAGTTTGAGGCCAGCCTGGTCTACACAGTGAGTTCTAGGACAGCCAGAGATACAGCGTGAGATCCTGTCTGTAAATAAAAGAATACATAGCAGGAGATGCTGAGGAACAGTGAGGCTATTAACCCCAGCAGTCGGAAGGCAGAAGCAAGCAGACCTCTGTGAGTTGGAGGTCCACCTGCGCTACATGGTGAGACCCTGTATCTACAAATAAAAAGAGAGAACGGAGAAGACAGGTTCATCCTTGTAGTGTAGGGAGCAAATACAGGCAGGCGTGAAAACCAATGGGAACTCAGCCTGGAAAGGCTTAGCAGAACCCATATCAGCAATGATGGGCGCCGTCAGGACTTACCTCGGTGCCCTGCCCCCATGGTAGAGGAATCGTCTTCCAGAGCTTGTTAAATGGAGTGAGAAGGAGGGGGAAACGAGGTTTTGAACCTTAAGCTAAATCATGCTCTCATTATTCCACAGCAAGAAGCAGAGACAGCTAAACAAACCTGGCCTGCAGTGTCGGCGCGGACCCTGGGCTCTTGCTGCACACCACTGCCACCTTGTGGGCGACAGGGAATTCTCCGTGACAGGCTTCCCGTGTCAGGTCTAGTGGGGCAATGACTATGAGGCTCAGAGACCCAGACTGGACCACCTTACTCATTACGTATGGAGAAACAAGTCTTAAAGAGGGCACTGCACAGACTAGGGAAGAAGAGACTAGATCCCATGTAAGCTAGCTCAAAGTTTACTGCTTAGCTCTGTTTTTTTTTCTTTTAAATTGTTTAATTAAAATTATTTATTGACTTTTTTTTTTTTTTGGTTCTTTTTTTTTCGGAGCTGGGGACCGAACCCAGGGCCTTGCGCTTCCTAGGCAAGCGCTCTACCACTGAGCTAAATCCCCAACCCCTTATTTATTGACTTTTTAAGTATGAATGTTTTCTTTGCGTGTGTGTGTGTGTGTGTGTGTGTGCGCACACACACACACACACACACACACACACACACACACTTGCATGCCCAATGTCCAGGATGGTCAGAAGAGAGTCTCTGGGACTGAAGTTAGAGACTGTTGTGAACCGCATGTGAGTGCTGGGAATTGAATCTTCCTCTGGGAGAGCAACCAGAGTCCTGATCTCTAAACATTTCTCCAGCCTGTCTGGTTTTTATCAGCTGTAAGAGCCCGGGTAGGTGACCTAACCTCTCTGAGCCACACCTCTGCAGAGGCTGCTCTTCTAACAATATAGCAAGTTTGAGGCTAGCCTGGGCTACATGATATTTTTTGTCAACCCTGCCCTGCCCCCTCCTAAATGATATGACAGCTGAGACTGTCAGGGTGCTGGGCAGTCAAGGTCAAGGAGTTCCCAGAAGAAAGGGAGTAACCACCATAAACCAAGCAGGAAGTCCCCTTTCATTATGACATTTATGGGACATTTCCTGGCTCTGGGCAGTTTGGCCTGTTGTACTGATGACTCCACTAGGAAAGGAAGACAAACAAAGTTAAGAGCACAGGTGTGTCTGGTGTCTGGTGTCTGGTGTGATAGCGCACGCCTGTCACCCCAGTACTCAGGAGGCAGAGGCAGGTGGACTTCTGTGAGTTCCAGGATAGCCTGGTCTACATATTGAGCTCCAGGACAACCAGAGCTACACAGTGAGACCCCATCTCAAAACAAACAAACAAACAGAAAAATGCTATCACAAAGTTTGCAGGAAAATGGGTGGGATTTAAATATTGAGCTAGGTCACACACTCTCAGAGAGGAAAAAACATGCATGTGTGTAATCTAGCTATACACATACACACATATATATACATATATATGTGTGTGTGTATATATATAGTGTGACGATTTTCATTAACAATGTTTTTATAATAAAGATTTTTAAAAACATCTAACAAGGCTGGGTGGCTCAGTGGGTTGAGATGTCTTTGTCACTCTGACAACCCGGCATCAATCTCGTCTCAAGGGTGGAAGGAGAGACCTGCTCCCTCAGGTTTGCCCCTGACCTCCAAGTGTGCACTGTGACACATCCACACCCCTCCACACACTAAACAAATAAACTAATGAAAAATTAAATAAATAAAATGAGACTGAAGGAGCACAGAGCAGAAGATAATTGGCAAATGCATGGCACATGCAAGGGCCACCGTGTCACAGGGAGCCACAGTGAGCCCAGCCATGGCACAGTGAGGTGCACCGATGGACTTGAACTCTAGACTCTATCTCAGGGGTGGTCAGTCTGTAATCTCAATGTTGAATGCGGATTGAAGTGACGTTGACCATTTTTGCCCCTGTTCCCAGAACCCTCTGAGGGATGCACCTAGGATCCATGTTAGTCACCAAAATAAGTTTTCAAACTCTCTGGCAAAGGGGAAGTGAACATCTTCATGAAGAGTGAACATTTCCAGAAGCGACTACTAGGTTTTCTGTTTTTGATGCTTGTTTCTAAGACAGGGTTTCTCTGTGTGGCCCTGGCTGTCCTGGAACTCACTCTGTAGACCAGGTTGGCCAGGGACTCAGAGATCTGCTTGTCTCTGCCTCCCAAGTGCCACCACCACCAGGCTGTGACCATTGGTTTGAAGAGACCAAATTAAATCATTCTAGAAATGAATGATTACAGTAATGAAAGCCAAGGATAAATTCAAAGTGGTTGGGGCATGGCTGAAAATTTAAAGCTAGTGAGAGGCTCAGTGGGTGGAGGCCTCAGCTATGAGCCTGATGGCCTGAGTCGGGTGCCTAGAACACACACGGCGGAAGGAAAGAACAGTCTCCCACAAACTGTACAAAACCTCCACATGTGCTCTGTCTCTTGTCTGTCTCTCTGTGCCTCTGTCTCTGTCTGCCTCTGTCTCTCTGTGTCTCTGTCTCTCTCTTGGACACACGTTCATATATGTAAAAAAAAAAAAATTCTGTCCACATGGTATCACACAGCTTCGAGGGTTGCTGTGTGTTTGAGACTAACCTGGTCTACATAACAGGTTCTAGTCCAGCCAGGGTTACACAGTGAGACCTTGTCTCAAACAACAACAACAACAACGTAAAATAATGCAACGAAAGGGTACAAGACAGAGAGACCATGAGAAAATGCACCATTGATTTAACTGGGAGTGCAGGAGGAGAAGGGGAGAAGTCAATGGCCGAAAGTCCCCAGCACCCACCAGACACTAATTTACTGATACGAAGAGCCAGACATATTCCCAGCCAAGTATTTTTTTTAAAGATTTATTTATTCATTTATTATATATAAGTACACTGTAGCTGTCTTCAGACACACCAGAAGAGGGCATCGGGTCTCCTTACAGATGGTTGTGAGCCACCATGTGGTTGCTGGGAATTGAACTCAGGACCTCTGGAAGAGCAGTCGGGTGCTCTTAACCGCTGAGCCATCTCTCCAGCCCTATTTTTTTTTTTTTTTTACTGTAATAAATTCACCGCACCCATCGGGGTTGCTGTTGGGATGAAAAGCTGCAGTGGGCCAATCGAAAATTCTGCACTTTCTCCCTTTAAGCCGCTCTTTAGGCCATCTGTTAATTAAGAAAAAAATGCACCTCGACACGTCGCGGCAAAAATGCGAAATACTGCAGACAAAGAGGAAATCTTAAAAGCATCTAGGAAATAAGAAGGTTATCTCCAGAGACACAGAGATTTGGAACAAAGGGGTTAGCTACCTTGTCGCAGCTGACAGAACCCAGATCCGGATTTCCAACTTCCTATGGACGGTTTATGAATGCGGATTGTACTCTGGAGCCGTGGGGAAGGTCAACAGACTCGAAGGCTAGAAGTCGTCCGTGCAGTGTGCTTCTGAGCACAGTTCAGTTAAACGAGAAAACAGTGATGGCGCACTAAATACTTGTAAATTAAACACTGAGTTGCTAAATAATGCATGGCAAAGTCGGGAGAGAAACTCTAATTAAGACAGAATATGTGAAAATGAGTGCATGTAACTAACTCGGGCTCATAGAGTGATGAAGGTTTTGGTGATATTAAGAAGAAGGAGGGGGGCTGCACAGATGGCACAGCGGTTAAGAGCACTGACTGCTCTTCCAGAGGTCCTGAGTTCAAATCCCAGCAACCACATGGTGGCTCACAACCATCTGTAATGGGATCCGATGCCCTCTTCTGGTGTGTCATATACATAAAATAAATAAATCTTTAAAGATGGAGGAAGAGGGAGATTGAAAATGGAGCGACAGCCCCAGTAATGGTGGGTCAGGAGTTCAAGGTCACTCTCAGCTACAGAGAAAGTTCAAGGCCAGCCTGGGCTACAGGAGACTATATCTCAAAGGTTAAGAAAACAATAAAAAGGCTTTAAAACAAGGAGTAAAACACAGAGTTAGGTGAAAAGAGGAAGTTGGACGGGTTGGCTTATACCTGTCAGCATTTGGGAGGCTGAGGCAGGAGGATTTCTATGAACTCCAGACCAGCCTGAGTTACAGAGTGACACCCTGTCTTAAAGAAAATCAATAAGTAAACAATAAGTTAATTAATCAATGTGAAGTTATAAACCTCTAACAAGAATAGAGAGAGAAAACCACCAGGGGACTGGAGAGATGGCTCAGCAGTTAAGAGCACTTACTGTGTTGGTGAAGGACCTAAATTCAGTTCCCAGTACCCACATCAGGCACCCTCTTCTGGCCTTTCTCGGTACACCTATACACACACACACACACACACACACACACACACACACACGCATGCGTTCATTCTAAAAACAGGCTGGGAATTGTGGCACACACCTTTTTTTTTTTTGTTTTTGTTTTTTTGTTTTTTTTGGTTTTTTTGTTCTTTTTTTCGGAGCTGGGGACCGAACCCAGGGCCTTGCGCTTCCTAGGCAAGCGCTCTACCACTGAGCTAAATCCCCAGCCCCGTGGCACACACCTTTAACTCCTGCACTTGGAAGGCAGAGGCAGTTTAGAGGCCAGCCTGGGCTACAGAGGGAGTCTCAAGGCAGGCAGATGTGGTAAAACCCTGAGAGAGGGAGGGAGGGAAAGAGAGACAGAGAAAACATTATCAGAATGCAGGAAAGAACATTATTACAAACCCTACACATGCAAAAAACAATAAGGAGATATGATGAACTTCTGTCACATGATCAGGGAACTTAAATAAGGCCTTTGAAAAGATAACACAGCAAAGCCAACACAGAGAGAAGAGAAACCCCAAGCCAGCCTTTTATCAACCAAGGTCACTGAAGCTTAAAGGGCACTACTGGTATCCCAACACTGAAGGTAAAAATACACCAATATCTTACAAAGTCAATATAGCGGAAGAAGGACCGTTTCCCAACATATTTTATGAGGTCAGCATAATCTAACGCTAAAACCAAATAAAATCATTATTTTAAAACCACAGGCCGACATCCTTCACGCACACAGTGGCAGAAATCTTTAACAAAACATTATAAAATGGAGTTAGTAATGCAGAAACAGAAACAATAGAGGATGAGGTGTATCCCACACGTTTAAAACCCCACAGCCTCACAGAGGGATGGCTCAGTGGGTAAAGCGATTGCCGCTAGGCATGACAACCTGAGTTCGATCCCCACGCGGACAGCCAAACCCAGGTTTATTCAGTCTTCCCACATGAAGTCCAGCGGATCCCCAGGGATCCTCCAAGCCTTCAGCACCAGATTGGAAGCTCTGAGGAGTCCATCCTCCTGGGCTGAGCATTGACTGGTTCTCTCTGTCTCCGGTGTGCAGATAGCCATGGTTGGACTGCCCATTCTGTGTCGGGCAGCCAATCCCCTAAAATGTATGTTCATCCTACTGGCTCTGTACCTCTAGAGAAGACTGACTAGTATACAAGTGTTTTATATACCAGACTGGTGTGTGAAGTCATCTCTGACCTTTTGCCTGATCTATGCCAGCAATGATTACAGCCCATGCCATCCACAGTACTGACCCAACTACCTAGCTCCTATCACAGGACAATGAAACAACACTTGGCTTTCCCTTAAGCCATTTTCCTGGGGGCAGACATTTTGTGAAAGAGGCACAGACAGCCAATCAGTGTGAGGAAGAACTTGCACCATTGTTTGATAAGACATTTCAAATCCCCAAATCCTAGCCCTCAGGGACCTGAGGCAGGAGGACTGCAGGTTTGAGGCAGCCTAAGACTACACAGTAGGACCTTTCCCCCTACCCCCAAAATCTGTTTATCTAAATGATGCAACAAAGATTATTTTTTAAAAACACAGTGAATTAGTATTTCATAGCACTAATAGATTAAAAAAGGAAAATAGAACTTTTAACTTTGGAGTAATTAGGACTCTTTCCACATGGCCGATGGGAATGTAGGTGCAAACTGTTAAACAGTCTTGAGAAGTAGGCATTTATCCGTCGTGTTAACTGGCAACGCCATCTCTAGATGCTCAGCAGGATGGCTGGTCCAATTTCAGGTCTGCAGTAAGAAATTCACAGTGAGAGAGGACAGAGGGGAGACGGGAGGGAGGGAGAGACACAGAGAGAGAAAACACAACGCAAAGTGTTTCCTGGTGCTGAACATGCATTCATCGCTTAGGCTTGTCAAAAAGGAAAAAAGAATCAAACCTAAACGGGATTAAGCCTGTAATAACTGCACCAGTGAGCAGGGAAGTCAGTGGGGAAACTCGAGCCCTGCGCTGTGGGGCTGCACTTGGCAGCCATGGTGGGAAACCCTGACAAATGGCCTGCTTTCACTAACAAATGACTTACAAGAGGAAAAGAGATAGAAAGGCTAAATAGGATGCGAGGAAACATCAAAGCAAACACAGCTCGGGACAAGGAGGGGCCTGACACTCTGCCTTCTCCTGGCGCTCTGTAAGCTGCCTTCTGGTTTGCTTCCTGTTACTGCGGTCAAACACTCCCGAGCAAAAGCAACTTGGGGAGGAAAAGGTTTATTTCGGCTTACACCTCCAGGTAACCACTGAGGCAGGGCAGGACCTCAGGCAAGGGACCTGGAGGCAGGAATGGAAGCAGGTACTACAGGGGAATACTGCTTACTGGCTTTGCTCCCTCTGGTTCATGTTCATGTCTAGCCTGACCCCGGGTGACATCACTGACAGTGGTCTGGACCCTCCCACATCAATCAACAATCAGGACTGTGCCCCGCAGACGCGCAGCCACGGAGCGATCTGGCAAGTTGAGATAAGAATTAACTAAAAAAAAAAAAAAAAAAAAAAAAAGAATTAACTGGGGTAGTTGGGATCTGGTAACGTTGGCTAAAAGTGTTGTCTTGTTGCAACTGGATGGACGGCAGTAGGATGGAAGGCTGAAGGTGTCCTAAAACTGATTACGTTTTTCCATCATAAAAATTTAAATATAAATTACACCGCAATCGTGATGATTAGAGGGTTTCAACAGAGCGGCATCGGAAATCTCCTAGGAGACAGGCTTCTGGGCGTGTCCTCAAGGGAGTTTCTGGATTGGGTTAAATGAGGTGGGAAGACTCTTCCTAAATAGGGAGTGCACCATTGCAGTTGCCTTAGCTGGGGTTCTTGGCTGGAGGGGGTGGGGCAGAGAGACAGAGATAGAGACAGACAGAGAGAGACACAGAGACACAGAGGAGCGGGAGGGAGACAGAGAGACAGAGACAGAGAGCGCTAGCTGCGTAGCCACAGCCGCAGTTAGTCTCTCTGCCTTCTACGGTTCCTGTGACCGGCTGCCTTAAGCTCCTGTAGTCTGCCTGCCCTGCAGCGATGGGTGATAGCCTTGAACCCTGAGCCAGAATAAACCCTCCCTCCCTCACACCGCTTTTGTTTTGTCACAGCAAGAAAAGTAACTAACCCCGAAATTGTACAAACCCAAAACCATACATAGGAGACACAGGCAAAAAGGAAGCTGGGGTGATGTTTTCTCTTTGGGCACAGGGGTGAGAACCTGGGAGAGGTACAGAGAACCTCTACGGCCAAGGGCAGTGATTTGAATATTTTTTAAAAAGATTTTGTTTTGGGGCTGGGGATTTAGCTCAGTGGTAGAGCGCTTACCTAGGAAGCGCAAGGCCCTGGGTTCGGTCCCCAGCTCCGAAAAAAAGAACCAAAAAAAAAAAAAAGATTTTGTTTTAAGCACGTGTGTGCATGTGTGTGTTCATGTGTGCCTATGTGTGTGTCTATATTTTCAGATATCTCTGGAGGTCAGAAAAGGGCATCAGATCCCTTGGAGCTGGAATTGCACTCAGTTGTGAGCTGCCTGGTGTGTGTGTTGTGAGCACTGTGAACCAAGCTCAGATCCTCTGGAAGAGAAGAGAGTGTTCGCGTAACCACCGAGTCATCTCTCTGTGGTGCCTTTTGGGGGTGGGGGGAGTTGGTGTTGGTTTTTCAAGACAGAGTTTCTCCATTTAGCCCTGGTTGTCCTGGAACTCACTCTGTAGACCAGGCTGGCCTCAAACTCAAACTCAGAGATCCTCCTGCCTCTGCCTCCGGAGTGCTGGGATTAAAGGTATATGACACCACCACTTGGCTTCTATGTGGCTTTCAATCAGTGTGGTTTCTTGTGTTTGTGCTGTATTTAAGCATAAAAAGGGTCTGGGGTCCAGGAAGATGGCTCAGTGCATAAAGGCACTTGCTGCCAAACCTGACCTAAACCTGATTCCCTGAATCCACATGGTGGAAGGAGAGAACCGACTCCCTTGAGCTCCCCTCTGACCTCCACATGTAAGCCGTGGCATGTGCCCGCCCCTACTCCCTCACCTCTGACAAAGTAAACAAATAAATATAATTGTTTAGAAATTAGAATTTTTTTGGGTTGGGGATTTAGCTCAGTGGTAAAGCACTTGCCTAGCAAGCGCAAGGCCCTGGCAAGGCCCTGGCACGGCCCTGGGTTCGGTCCCCAGCTCCGAAAAAAAGAAAAGAAAAAAAAAAAAGAAATTAGAATTTTTTTTTCGGAGCTGAGGACCGAACCCAGGGCCTTGCACTTGCTAGGCAAGCGCTCTACCACTGAGCTAAATCCCCAACCCCCAGAAATTAGAATTTTTATTTGTAGAGTTTTGACTTTTTTACTTTTTAAAGACTGATTTTTTTTTTACTTACGTGTATCTGTGTGTGTATGCGTGTGTGTGTGTGTGTGTGTGTGTGTGTGTGTGTGTGTGTGTGTGCCACCTGCATAGGTGTGCCAGCAGAGGTCAGAACAGGCTGTCCCTGGAGTAGAGGTTATGGGGAGAAGTCACCTGATGTGGGTTCTGGGATCTGAATTCAGGTCCTCTGCAAGAGCAGCATACGATCTTAACTGCTGAGCCACCTCTCCAGTCCTTGGATTTTGTTTTAAGGAGAACCTTCCAGACGAGTTATTAAACATGCAGACTCCTGACCTCACCTCCCAGAGACGTTCAGTGGATCTGAGTCTAAATGAAGATCAGCTTTAAGCAACTAAGACATTCAACGATCACATTAATATCTAACTTTTGTGGGGGGAGTTATATACGAATTTCAGGCATTTCCCCTTTTTTACAAAGCTCATCTGGCTGTATGGATATCGTGACACATTGCCTATAATCCCAGCACTCCGGAGACTAAGGCAGGAGGCTCATGCATTCCAGGCCTCCTCTTTAACCTCCTAGATGAGCCCAGATCTGTCAACCTCTCTGGTTAGTGCTTCTGGGCCAGCCTCCTCCCCAGCCCATGACCTGTCTGCTGTATCCTCTGGCTCCATTTCCACCCCACCTTCTCTGAATCCCCTTAGTCATCCAGCATGTTCTATTGTCCTCTAGTTTATCTCCTTGTCCACTTCCTGTCTCCCTCACTCCCACATGGACGTCCTTGCTAAAGAGCTGTGATCTCTCTTGTTCCCTTCCTGACTAACCCGGGTGCCCACGGCAATGGGACACAGTGTTCAGTAAGCATTACGAATAAGGGGGCGAGGACAAAAGACTACTTAAAATGGCCTCTCTAGACTGTCAGCGCCTCAGAATTTGCACGGTGGGGTTACAAAAGAAAAAGAGGAAAAGGAGGGGGTGCTGCAGTGGATCAGTGTCTCTCACCACCAATCCTGATGTCAGTTCTTACCCCCCCCCCACAACACACATCGTGGAAGAGGAGGGAGGAGGGAATCAACTCTTGCAAGTTATCCTTTGGTCACACGTGATCGCCAGAGCTAGAGCCTGTCCCCTGTAAACACGCTCACACACATACAAAATAAATGAAGGTTTAAAGGGGTGGGGCGCGTGAAAAAAAAAAAAGAGCAGGTCCACCCTTTCTCCGTTGGCCTTTGTTAACTGGAGCCCAGAAACCCTATTGGTGCTCAACTCGGGTGCCATGCTGACTGGAGTCAGCAGGTGGCAGGAAGGCACCGTGGCTGAAGCTAAGATTACCTGGGTTGCCGATCTAAGAGCCATGATTGCTGTGCACAGGCCTCGCTGGGGAATAGAGCCCACTGGGAACGCTAGACTTTAATCCCTGGCTTTGGCACTGGCTATGGGACCCGGGAAAAGCTGCTTCTACATGTGGGTAGGAAAAAGTCCCGAGGACTTCTGGGGCCATGGGTAGAGCGGGATCTGCGGAGATCCCGGGCCACCTCAGGCTTTAGCCATCTCAAAGTCCTTGTACCTCCGATAACCTTCCACCCACCCTGTATCTGTGCCTACAGCAGGACACGGGTTAGAGCAAACGGACAGTTCGATGACTCCCGCAACACCCCACGCCCACCCCCATCTCCTCTGTCCTTGCACAACCCACAGCAGCTCGCAGGCACATTCTCTCCTAGCTTTGTTCTGGCTGTGCTCGCGTTCCCTTCTGGAACACAAAGCTCCTCCTGCCTCCTTCTCTTTGCGATGGCCTTGGTACCTGAATCACTGGGAAGCGAATCTTGGGGAAATGCTCCTTTTTCTCACCCCAGATTCCCTCAGCCTGCTCGCTCCAGCGCTCTACATAGGTTCCGATGCACTGCTCACCCTCTGCCCTGCCCTGCTTGGCTTGAGGGCTCACCCGTTTCCTGCATGGCTTCTAAGCCTTTTCATCCATTACGGATTTTGCTCTTGAAATTCACACTATGATTTCTCACCCTAAAATGACCCCCACTTCCCTTAGTCCCCTTCTTCCAGCAGTCTTCCCTTCTGTTTCTGCTGTAGCATATCTCCCTGAGAGACTGTGCTAGGATCCCTCACACAACTTGGAACCCACCAAAGCCCATTGACGGCCTCGAAGTTCTCGTTTTCCCACTTCATCTCGCCTTACCTCAGCAGCCATGGATACAACTGAACGTCCTTCTCTTCTTTGTCTACTGCTGATGCCCTTGGTCCCAGAACTGTGGAGGCCATGCAATACAGACCCTTCTCACTCTCATCTTGACTTCTCCTTAGAGACTGGTTCTTGTAGGGCCCACTTGGAGGCCTATGCACCTTGTCAAACTTGTTGAAGCAGTCTTGCTTTCCACCCTCCTAAACCCCTTCCCCACCCTCGCTGTGAAAGAAAGGGCAGCCCTGGCCCTAAACTCTGAGGTCCGATTTCACTTCCCCTCATTCTCAATGTGTCCGGCTGCCTGTGGCTGGGAATGTTATAGTTGCTCAGGGGAGACAGATCACATTCCGTGGCAGGGTCTCCAGGGGTCGTTCTCCAAAGAATCAGGAGGGATAAATTCAGAGGATCTCTAGTCAGCCCGAACAAAATGTTCCCAGGAGCTCCGGTCTGGCATGAATGGCCAGCTCTCCAATGGGAAGTCAGTGCAGGGCAGGTAGCCGGGGTCTTTCCCGCTACTGCTACCATAGCAGCGCCAAGGCCAGAAGCATCAGTGGTAGGGGACTGCAAGCAGCAATGTGCGCCCGAAACCACAGCAGAAGCTTCTAGGCAAGCCAGTGGCAGGAAGTAGCTACCTGGGACAGTGAAAGGCAAGGAATAGCTCCCGGCAGCAGCAGCTGTGATTGGGGCACTGAGCCCAGCTCAATAAAACAGCCACTCCCAGGCGGTTCTTGGTGAAATCACCAGTGCACCACCGGTCCATGTGGATAGGGACCTTAGAAGCATTTTGGGAGGAGGGTGGGATCCAGGGATAATGCTTCCCATTGGCTCAGTCTGAGATGCTCTATTTGCAGGGGGAAGGACTTCAGGTGTTGTCCCTACAAGGCTGGTTGTGGCCCTCTCAGTGGGGTGTCAGGCTTGGCAGGGAGCTGGCCCCACGCCTGCCTGTCTGAATTCTGAGATTACCCGAGGTTTGAGCCTGTTCAGCCTGACTAGTTCTGTCTGGTGGCACAGACCACGGGCCCAACACCCATCCCTTCTTTTAATTATTCTAAGATTTATTTACATATTTTATGTATATGAGTGCTCTGTTTTCAAACACACCAGAAGAGGCCATCAGATTCCATTTAGATTGTTGTGAGCCACCATGTGGTTGCTGAAATCTGAACTCGGGACCTCTGGAAGAGCAGCCACCGCTGAGCCATCTCTCCCCATCCCTTCCTTAACAGGGCTGACAGAAGCCTCCTTGCTGCCTCTGCCTTCACCTGTTCAGAATTAGCATAAGGACCCTGACTTATCAAGATATCTGATGGGTCAGCCTGGACCCTGCCCCTGCCCCATCTTAACCTCCTGGCCCCACTGGCTCACTAACACGAGTCTTCTGCCCTTTCCTTGAAGCTCATCGTCCTGACCTTTGGACTTGCTATCTGCCATGTAGGGTCCTCTTGGTTACACTCCACACTTCCTCTAGGCTCTGAGTGGTCACCTGTCCCTGTGCTGCCCACTGCTGCTCACTTCCTCCTTCTCTTTCATTTTCTTTGTAGGACTTATGCTCCCACATTCCTTTATGGGTTTGTTTATGCTCTGCCTTTTCTTGTCTGTAAAGTAAAGCTTTTCCTTTAATATTGAACATGGGTCTTTCAGGTCTAGATCAGCACCAAGGGATGGACAGATGGATGGGTGATGGACTGATGATAGATGGGTGGATGGATGGATGGATGGATAAATACATGATGGGTGGATAAATGGATGACTGATGTCTGATGGATGGGGGATAAATGGATAATAGATGACAAATGGAGGATGGGTGAATAGGTAGCAGATTGCTAGGTGGATGAATAGATGAACAAGTGGATGAATCATAAGTGGATAAATGAATGGATTATGAATGGATGGATAATCGATGGGTGATCAATGGATGATGGATGAATGATGGACGATGGATGGATGGATGGATTATGGATGGAGGGATGATGGATGGATGGATGGATGGATGATGGATAGGTGATAGATGGATGGATGGATGGATGATGGATGAATGATGGACAGAAGGATGGATGGATGGACAGATGGATGGATGAATGATGGATGAATGATGGACAGAAGGATGGATGGATGGATGGATGGATGGACAGATGGATGGATGGGTGATGGATGAGTGATGGATGGATGATGGATGAATGATGGACAGATGGATGGATGGGTTATGGATGGATGGATGATGGATGGATGGATGATGGACAGATGGATGGATGATGGATGGCTGGATGGGTGATGGATGGATGGATTATGGATGGATGGATGATGGATGGATGGACAGATGGATAGATGATGGATGGATGGATGATGGATGGATGATGGATGGATTATAGATGCATGGATGGATGGATGGATATAAATATTCATACTCCTAGATAACTACACCCACAGAACAAGCAGAACACACCAGCTCTTGCATCTAAATAGTTTTTATTCTCGCCAAAGCCCAATCATATCTGTAATTTGAAACTCCTTTGATAGATAGAGATTAATGTTTCTGCTCCTAAGTTGCAAGCTGTGGAGAGGCCAAATGAGCATCATCACACTGTCCTGAGGGCTGAGCCTTTCCCACATTCACAGGAAGGGTCTCCAGCCCACACTCTCCGCTGGATGTCTGACGGTGGGGGATTCTCTTCAGGTCAAGGATGCTGGAAGATTCCCTCAGAAGGTGGGAATGGGTTGTGACACAACTTAGTGGGTCTTGAAAGGCCTGGCAGAGACTGTGGGTCCCAGAAAGCCTCATTAGATGAGGTTTAGAACGCACACAGGTGGTAGTGGCTTTGCCCCTCTGGTCATTCCCCTGTCTCACTGCAAAAGGTCACCCTGAAGCACTCCTAGGTACCCTTTTGTTAGTGTACATCCTCAGGAGACACAGTCCTTTTTGAGATTAAGGTGCTTAGCTCATGTGTCAGCCAAAGCCTGACCCTCCTTGTCTCCCCCATTCTCCATGGGGATCTTACTGTCTAGGGAGATTGAGAGCCAGAGGGATGCCAAGCCAATCACCCAGGACAGTCATCTGGTTCCTCAAGCCTACTTAAGATAGATAACTGTTTCCGATGTGTTAAAGGCGGTCTCATCAGTACAGAAAAGGCCAGGCCTCATTTTCCCCAAGACCACCATCCCCATAGGCCTCTGACCATAAGCTTTCCCCAGTGGGCACCTCATACCAGGTATCTGTCTCCTTTCCAGTATGGCCATGTCTTGGCTTAAGGTACTGTCTCCAGTAGGCTCCTGTGGAAAAATTGCTACAGTTCAAGGGGTTCATAGGGCTCTTCTGGTGATGAATCCTAATGTGGGCAGAGCAAGGACCCCAGGGCAGGGGCTCATCTAAGGGATAATCCTGAGAACTGGGGAGCTATTGCAAAGCACCAGAGACGATGGAGTTTAGGCTATGGCATCAAAGGCTAGATGGGTCCATAGGCCGCTTGATTCTACCCCTGCTGAAGCAGTCACACCTCAGCTGGTACAGCTGCTCTGGAACCTCTGACATTTCTGAGGAGAGGCAAGACCCAGTCAACCATAAAGAGACCTCTGGCAAAGTGAGGTGAAACCCACTCAGCCCTGCTGGGGTCAAGGTGAAGGGCATGTTCCCTAGGCTCGGGCCTCCCAAGCTCAGTCAGCTACCAGATCACATTGCCAGGCCCAGAGCCTGGAGAAAGTCTCCCATGGCTGCCCTCTATACCCTTCCGCCTGGATACCTGAGTTGAGGGCTCATGGCATCATAGACAGTTGTGATTGGGAAGCCATTGAAGGTGGAACTCATGGTGCTACGGTAGGCACCCATGTCAGGGAAAACCAGCCAGTCACCCACATCCAGCTCTGGCAACTGAACCTCTGTTGAAAAGAGCCGGTCAAAGGCATCGCAGGTGGGGCCATAAAGAGTACAGGGGAAGAGATGGGGATCCGAGGGTAACTCCTGCAGGGAGAAAGAGGTGGGGTCAGAGAAGGAAGGGTCTCACCACATTGCTAGGACGTTAGACATGGCCCTGGGGGACATGTGGCCATACACCAGCAAGGACAATACCATTCCAGTACTGGGAACGGTGACGGAGTGGCTGTTCTGTGCCAGTGTTTAGGACATACACAAAGACCTTGCTGTCCTGGGCTCACAAGCACATCACACATGCATGCTGCGGACCCGAAGACCACGTCTCAGAGGCCTGGAATCACCCGGAGAGTGATGAGCCCATGCTGGGTTCAACCTGAAGATTTACATCTATTTCTATGTATGAGGGCAAGGCCAGGCGGTGGAGACATTGACAGCTTCCCAAACGGCTCTGATGTGAGGAGGGCTTGGGAACCCACTACTCCCCAAGTCTCCTGCATCTCCAACATTCCAGAGTTCTAGAAGCACACACAGCCACAGCACACAGAGATGTGCATAGAATCACCCAGAGCTGATCACACCCGTGCAGCCTCCACAGACATGTGCTGGCACAGGCATGAATCACCAGGTGTGACCCAGGAAACACATCCAGGTGTGTACATGCACCTATGCCTAGCATGGCAACCTTCAGAGCATGGGTGACCTGAGACCTTGCACAGCATGGGTGACCTGAGACCCTGAATCTTCAGACAAAGGCTGGGCACAAGACACAGAGGACCCACTTACCTTTACCACTATGGGTATCCTGGGGACAGGATCCCTGAGAAAGATTCGGAAGGCACCATAATGGCCCTCATTGAGGTAGTATGCCAGCTTCCTGTGGCCTCCTGGGAACAGGGAGTGAACAGGTGAGGTGTGCTTGGCCAGGTATCCCTAATGAGTCCCATCTCCCTTGGCAGAGGTCCAGGCCCGCTGCTCAGTACTGCAGAACTCCTGCCTTGTCCTAAGGGTCTTCCCCAACTCCTCTCCTGCCATAACTCGGGCCTGTACTAGCCCTCTGCTTCCCACATAGTAACACTGAACAGCAAGAACTGGTATGAGATGATCTGCTTTAAGTTCCTCAAGTCAGGAAAAACTGAGTCTTGCCAGAAGTTCACAAGAGTAGGAAAATAGGCTAGGATTATCCCTGGGCACAGGTTTAAATCCTTGGTCTTGGTTCCTGAGCACCCACTGTGTGAGGCAGGACAGGAGTGAGCACCTACTGTGTGAGACAGGACAGGAACACTGGTGTTTATTTGATGTTTCACTTCGGCACATGCTAGTGTGTCCATTTCCTTCCTTTCAGGGATGCTCTTGTCCACTGCATTTCCTTCCTTCCTTCCTTCCTCCCTCCCTCCCTCACTCCCTTCCTTCCTTCCTTCCTCCCTCCCTCCCTTCCTTCCTTCCTTCCTTCCTCTCTAATTTACATGGTGTTGGTGGAGATTGAAGGCAGGGCCTTGCTTTTGCTAGGCAAGTGTGTTCTGACACTGAACTCTATCTGCAGACCTTGACTTTTTTTTTTAAAGATTTATTTGTTTATTATATATGGGTACACTGTAGCTATCTTCAGACACACCAGAAGAGGGCATCGGATCTCTTTACAGATGGTTGTGAGCCACCATGTGGTTGCTGGGAATTGAACTCAGGACCTCTGGAAGAGCAGTCGGTGAGGCATCTCTCCAGCCCCAGAATTTGACTTTTGAGAGAGACTCTTCTCACGTATCCCAGAATGGCACTGAAGTTTGTGATCCCCCTGCCTCAGCCTCCAGAGTCCTGGGATTGCAAGCATGTGCCACCACTCCCTGTTCTATTTTGTGCTCCTGTTTCTTTGTTTGAGACCAGATTCTCATAGCCCACACTGGCCTAGAGAGCACAGGTCTGTCTCGAACTCATGATTTATCTCCTTATCCTGAGTGCTGGCATTACAAGTGGAGACCAGGAGATCTGGTCTCTTTGATATTCTTGACACTGGAGTCTGGGCTCTGCAGACCCAGAGGAGTCTGACCTTCCCAGGCTAGCTACTCCCTAGAGGCAGTAATCATCTGCACAGATGGTCTCCCTCATGTACAGCCACCAGTCCAGAGACCAAGCAGCCAAACACTTCCTTTAAAATTCTTTTTAGGTTTATTTATTTCATTTGAATGAATGTTTTGCTTGCATGTGTGTCTGTACACAATCATGCAGTGCCCCACGGGGGACAGAAGAGGGCGCTGGAACTGAAGTTACAGATGGTTGTGAGCCACCATATGGGTACTAAGAAATGAGCACAAGTCCTCTGCAAAAGCAGCAAGGGCTCTAAACCGCTGAGCCATCTTTCCAGCTATCATTTCTTGAGCTATCCCTGTCCCAGTCACTTTCCTGGTGTTTGTCACCCAAGGATCAGAGACCACAGCCATCCTTATATTTCTGAGCCTGCAGAAATCACCCAAACCGGCCTGTCTTGCAAGCCCAACCTGGCCATTCCCTCCATAACAGAAGTAGAGTATGGTATCTTATGACTGTAATCCCAGCACTCAGGAAGCTGGGGTAGGAAGGTTGCCACAAGTTCAAGGCCAGGCTGGACTACATACAAAGTGAGGACCTGTCTAGTAATAATAATAATAATAATAATAATAATAATAATAATAATAGTAACCATAGGATATAGCTCAGTTGATAAAAGTATTTATCTAGGGGCTGGGGATTTAGCTCAGTGGTAGAGCGCTTACCTAGGAAGCGCAAGGCCCTGGGTTCGGTCCCCAGCTCCGAAAAAAAGAACCAAAAAAAAAAAAAAAAAAGAGTATTTATCTAGAATACACAAAGCACTGGGTTTGATCCCAGCACCCCATAAATCCAGTCATGGTGGTACATACTCAGAACTAGGGAGGAAGAGGCAGGAGGATCAGAAGTTTAACGTCATTCTTAGCTACAGGGCTGTCGGGGGCATCATGGTCCTTGTGCCCACAGACCGCTAGGGAAACCAGGAATGTTAACCACCCATCGAGGTGTGTTTCCTCAGTGGTGGAAATAAAATTCGCTCCTTCCATCCAGAAAGCTGCTGGATATTGTTCTTGACCTAGTGACCTCTTGCTATCTACAGAGGCAGACCTCACCCAAATCCCCCAGAATGTCTATCACAGAATCTCTCTCCCTAGAACTTTATCTTTAGTTCTCAGTCAATAGAACCCACCCTTAGGGGACATGTCACGCATACTTTATGACCTCTATGCTATCTCGGGCAGAGACCACACCAGATCCTAGGTCTTAAAGCTATAGAACCCATCACGGTCACACACACTTTGTAAAGGAGTTTCTATGTGGCCACACCTTAAACTTTATCGTGTACCTAGAATTGGAATGATTGTTGCCTGGAAACCTTTTTTCTAAATGCGAAAACTGTGTTTAAATAAACCACCTAGAATCAAGACTCCCTGACGTTTGATCCAGGTTGACGTTGGCAATCGGAACAGAATTACACCCACAGAGACCCCCTCATGTGGCAAAGCCCAGGTCGGTCTAGACTACATGAGACCTATTTCCACGAGCAAACATCCCAGTGAAGACGCTGGCCTTCTTTTCCTTCTCCATCCATTTTGTGTGGATGATGCATGCCTCGACCCCTGACTCTAAGAAACTGTTTTTTTATCTGAGGCACGCCTCTGTGTGAGTGTATCTTCACAGCTAATTAGAACAAATCCTTAGGACAAACCCTGGATGTGCGGTGAAACTGTGTGCAACCGTGACAGCCCCTCCCTCTGAACACTCTGCCTCAGATAAGCACATGACAGCTTTCTCCCTCCATCCCACATGCTCTTGTTACCTGTCCTCCAGACACGACCGTCCACCGGCCTGCTTAGTTTGCCTTCATATTGCTCCCAAACCCGCATCGAGAATTTCAGTCAGATTCTCTGAACATCTAGACAGTCAGCTGCCACTTGGATGCTGACTCTGAGTACGGACTTTCTCTCTGATAGTTTCCTTCCCCACCCCACCAACCCCAGCCCCAATGGTACCTGGATCCATTCTGGGTTGAGTTAATCATGATGCTAGCTGAGAAGGGCACCTACCCTGGAGTCAGAAGGACCTGGGCCAACTGCTTTGCTAATGAGCTGTGCTGCCTTGGATGAGCCATAGCCCTCTCTGAGTCTCCATGTCTAAACGTATTCACTGAGGGCTACCCAAAGTTGTCTCACAAGATTGGTGAGCAGGTAAAAATATGTGTTTCAGCTGTCACTGATTTCTGCATATTGACAGCTCTTGCTTTTGTGGACAAAACAATCCCCCAAATCCTTGTAATTATCTATGGCAGAGTGACTGAAGACCGGTGTGCTACACCCAGCATCCTCCAATGAGACACTTTATCTGAAGAGTAGAGGAGGGGATTAGGGTGACTGACAGATTTGCATGCTAGTGTCACTCCATCCGGAAGATCAAAGAGCGCTAACCCAGTGGATGTAGACCTGGGAATATTCTTGATTTTTGCCATGAAAATATTTCGGGGTCATTCTCTGGGAACATGGCAACCCTACCTCCCTCCCACTCTCAGCCAAAGAACTCTCCTGGGAGACACGGTGATGAGTGTCAACAGCTACTGTCACCAGAGGATGTCAGCCTCAGGGATGCATCCAATCACAGCAAACAGCCCTGCGCTATCCATTGTGGAAACTCGTACTGTGTGGAACTGCCACCTGCTGCCCTCCGGGGTCTGTTCCTAATTGACTGGGTTTAGACAGTGGGTGTCTAGGGCTTCATAGACTGCACCTTGCAATTGCTCCCTCAGGGCAGGGTGGACTTACCTTGGTCTCCACCCTTTACCTCCCCTTCTTCTGGGCAACAGTAAACAGTGCACAGATAGAGCCAATCTGGTCCTACTTCCTGTAAGTACGCACCCAGGGCGTACCCCAAACCCACTGTTCAACCTCTCCCTGAGTCATGGGGACACTTGGACGGTGGCTACACACCTGGCTCCAGGGAGGCCTTCTTGGCTATGATGTTCACAGCAGCTGTACACACGGACTCTGCATAGAAGCGGCCAGGCTCCGCAATGACCTCGACACCGGTCCCCTCAGGGAAGTACTGTGCCAGGGCAGCGTTGACCACTCTCGCCATCTGTGTTGACAGATCTCATCTCTACTGTGCCCTGAGTCTAAGCAACTAACATGACCGCCCTCCCTTCCCTTTGTCCCTACTGTAGCCATGTGGAGAGGGGAAACAGGTAGAAATGAGGCTGGGAGAGGCCGAGGCACACAGCCAGTGTGGAGGCTCTGGCACCCTTAGGGATGTGACGCGTTGTGAATAATTGGTGCGTGGCCAGCGGAGACAGAATGTTTGCTGAAGCTCAGGGGTCACGAGTTCCTACTAGGCATAGCCAGAGCCAGCAGCTACCGTGTCTAAAGGAGGACACAGGTGCTGGGGAGATCGCTCAGTGGTATAACACTTATCCACCTCATGCCAGACTGGCGATGAAAAAGAAGGGGGGAGGATGGAAAGAAGAGGGATGGGGATGGGAGGGAGACAGGAGGGGAGGAGGAGGAAGAAGAAAAAAGAGGGAGGGGAAGGGTGAGGAAAAAGAAAAGGAAGAGGAAGTGGGGGAAGAAGAGGAAAAGGAGGAAGAGGAATATGAGGAGGATGAAGACAAAGAGGAGGAGGAAAGGGAGGAGGAGAAAGAGGAAGAGGAAGAGGAGGAAAAGGAGAAAGAGGAATATGAGGAGGAGGAAGATGAAGAGGAGGAGGAAGATGAGGAGGAGAAAGAGGAAGAGAAGGAAAAGGAGGAGGAAGAGGAGGAAGAGGAGGAAGAGGAAGAGGAGAAGGAAAAGGAGGAGAAAGAGGAAGAGGAGAGGAGGAGGAAAAGGAGAAGGAGAGAGAGGAGGAGGAAAAGGAGGAGGAGAAAGAGGAAGAGAAGGAAAAGGAGGATGAAGAGGAGGAAGAGGAAGAGGAGGAAGAGGAAGAGGAGAAGGAAAAGGAGGAGAAAGAGGAAGAGGAGTAAGAGGAGGAGGAAAAGGAAGATGAAGAGGAGGAAGGAAGGAGGAGGAAGAGGAGGAAGAAAAGGAGGAGGAAGAGGAGAAACAGGAAGAGGAGGAGGAAGCCATTGTTAGATGTAGCTCCTGATTTCGTATCAGAGCTGTGAGGCAACAGAAAGAAGCGCTATAGAAAGCAGGCACAGACACTCAGACACACTCACATGTAGTCAGTGAGGACGTGCACCAAAGGCAAACCCCAGTGCCAGCAAACAGACTCCCAGCTACACAGGGTTACTACGGACAAACAGGCACACACACTTGACCTCCCCACCCACCTCAAGCTTCTAGACCCAGACTGCTACTCGTGCCCTGGGGCCGTCCCTCTCACCTCCTCGAATTTGGCTTCAGAGCCCTCAATTCCTGGGAAGCCCCCACCAAGATCCAGGAGGCTCATTTGGTGGCCAGCCTTGCAGCCCATCTCAAACACACGATGGCAGTCAGCGATGGCCTGCCTGTAGCTCTGGGGTGTGTGGCAGTCGGAACCCACGTGGAAGCTGAGCGTGGCCATTGGTGTAGAAGACACACAGGTGAAGACTGAGGTCAGTGTGAGGGGAGATACACCGAGGAACACCCACCCACCCACGGGCTTCCAGACTTGGGCCAGCCAGTGCCAAGATGACACTGGCCCACTGGGCACCCACAGAAGTATGTGGTCTTGGTCACACCGTGTGTTCTCAGGGAGACACACATCCTATCAGGGCTCAGGAGAGAGTGACATTTTCTCCCAGCTGCTCACCGCCCCTTCTGGAGATGGGTCTCCTGTTCAGTCTGCCCTGATTTTACTACTCCCCTGCCTCTGCCTCCCTGAGTGCTGGGATGACAGCTGTGTGTCCCCACACCCAGGGCTCAGAAATAATAAAACGAATGCACGTATTTAAGAGGAATGAAATGTAAAAATTTCAGGCAGAGACTGGATCTGGAACAGTGATTAGACCCCCAGGGGAAAAAAGGAAGTCAGCTACACCAATCCCGACTTCATTTAAAATTCCAATCTTTCTCATCACGGAGATTTTTACATTTGTTTTGATTTTTTAAATACTGTTTGAAAACGTTACATATCTGGAGTGTTAAGTCTCTTTGATGTTTACTTCGACTTTGTCCTCCAGGTCTCACACCCTCTAGGCTTTGAAAGAACAGAAAGCAGAGGTGTCCCTGAGAATCCTTGGCTGTCTAGGGACAGCCATAGAAATTAAGACAGGGAAAGCCAGTGCTCACTTACGAGGCCCCCACCACAGCCAACCCCAGCTCTCTGGCAACTTGGAGCAGGCGTCCACATGCCAACAAACGGGCTCCGAACTTGGTGTGCAGTGGGAAGGTGCTTCGACCACCCAGGGTCTGTATCCGGAGGATCAACCTGCAGGAGGAGAGAGGATGGCGGGGGTGCCCAGGAACCCCGAGACCCTCCAACCCTCCCACCCAACCCCGCCTAGTTCCTCCCTACTACTCAGCATAGAGAGCAAGGAGCAAGCACATACTGCTTACAGAATTCTGCCAGGCAAGTGCAAGTGGGATAGAATCCATCATTAAACTTTTCTGAAGAACCAGATGGGGTTGGAGAGATGGCTCAGCGGTTAAGAGCACCGACTGCTCCTCCAGAGATCCTGAGTTCAAATCCCAGCAACCACATGGTGGCTCACAACCATCTATAATGAAATCTGATGCCCTCTTCTGGTGTGTCTGAAGACAGCTACAGTGTACTTACATATAATAAATAAATAAATCTTTTTTTTAAAAAAGGGAAAAAAAGAACCAAAGGTATAGTCTGGGCAATGGCGGTGCATGCCTTTAATCCCACTATCCCAGTATTTAGGAGGCAGAGGCAGGTGGATTTCTGAGTTCGAGGCCAACCTGGTCTACAAAGTGAGTTTGGTCTACAAAGTGAGTTCCAAGACTGCCAGGGCTACCCTGTCTCAAAAAAAAAAAAAAAAAAAAAAAAAAAAGAGTATGGAAAAGAAAAAAAACAAATAAAAGAATCAGAGATGTTACACAAGATATGGCTTATGGTCTATGATCTGAAATGTAAGCCTTGGTCTGTCTGACTCTCGTGTAAGTACTTTTTCTATGATATCATGTATGTCAGACCTTCTCATGCTGGGCTCTGTCCAGTGTCTATGCAGAAACAAGGTCTTCTTGACACTAGTGAGCTCCAGAGGAGGCATTGGACACTCTGACCAAACCCTGGTGCCTGCATCCAACACTCTTGAGGCCCAGAGGCTTTCTTGGGGCCACCTCTGTCGGGGTCCCTTGACCCACCGTTTCCAGTTGAGCCTCTGTCGTCTCACCTAGCCCCAGGGTGGTGCCGGGCCAGCTTAGTCAGCTCCTCCTCACTGTCAAAGGTCAGAAGCTGCACCCCACAGCGGGCTGCGTACTGGATGTGGGAGACGGCCTTGCAGGGATTGGCGAAGATGATTCGTGAGGGGGCCACGCCCAAGCCCAGCACCTGCTCCAGCTCCCCCTGGCATGGGTGAAAAGCCAGAGTTGGGGATGCCCGCTGCTCCCACCTTTCCTGACTCTTTGGGGGCAGGAACTTGAGCTAGTGGGGAATATCTTCCAGTGACCTCCTTGTGGGACCAGGTTCTTCGCAGAGAGAGTGTCAGGTCCCAAAGAAACCCTCAAATCTCTCAGCACCTGAGGCTCCTCCAGCACCTCTCACCTAGCCTCCTCCCCTAAACCTCTCCAAGCCAGGGGCTAGGTCTTGCTTTCCTTCCCCTGGAGTCTGACGCCCATACACCTCATTGGTTTGGCCACATGGTAAAGAGGGAGAAACTGAGGCTCAGAAAGGTGATTGGCTATGCCAGGAAGGGACCTGTTTTCTAGTTCAGGTGGTTTGGTCTTGTCACATAGCCGAGTACAAGGCCGACCATAGCAATCTACTCATTTATTCACTGAAAAGCATCTGAGGGGATGGGCTGTAGCATGGTTGGTAGCTTGCTTTTTGTAGCATGCACAAAGCCCTGGGTCCAATCCACACTGAGAAACTGTGTCTGGGAGGATCAGAGGTTCAAGGTCGTCCTTGACTACATAGTGAATTCTAACCTAGCCTGGACTACATTAGACCCAGTCTTAGAACAGATGAAAACCAGCAACAACATTAACAAAGTCTCGAGTCCTCAACCCTCCAGGCACCACCTTGGGGGGTCAGAGTCCCCTTTCCTGATCTCCTGACCATTGGCAGTATTCTCCAGAAAATCACAGGCCGTGGAGAGGTGATTGGCAGGCTGGCACTGGCTCACCTGGCTGGCACAGTCAAAGCCGGTGCCCAGGGCAGCCAAAACGAGCAGCAGGCTGGGCCTATTGTTACACTTGACCGCGTAGAAGGGCCGGACTCGGGGCAGGGCCTGGAGGAAGGTCTGATGTCGGCTGGCCAGCACATCCAAGTCAGCCACCATGAAGGGGTCTTGGTGGCCCTGTTAGGCAAGAACAAGAAAGGAGGATGACATGGTGGAGTGGGGTGGGGGGAAGGGAGGGTTAGATCCTTGAGGCCTCTCCAGTTTGTGACGGAATCATTACTCTTCCTCTGGTTTTCCTTTCCCCTCTCTCTCTCTCTCTCTCTCTCTCTCTCTCTCTCTCTCTCTCTCTCTCTCTCTCTCTCTTTCTATTTTTCGGAGCTGGGGACCGAACCCAGGGCCTTGCGCTTGCTAGGCAAGCGCTCTACCACTGAGCTAAATCCCCAACCCCTTCCTTTCCTCTCTTGACAATTCACATTGTTTTTCATTTGTTTGTTTGTTTAGACAAATTCTTACTTTGTAGCCCAGGCTTCCACTGTAGCCTCCTCAATGCTGGGATTACAAGTGTACACCACCACATCTAACTTGTTTCTTCTTTTTTAAGGCCAGGGAAAACAGGCTCAAGGGCATACAGCAAGAATATGACAAAGAGATGATTTGATTTTCTTTTTTCTTTTTTTCTCTCGTTTTTTTTTGTTGTTGTTTTTGTTTGTTTTGTTGTTTTGTTTTGTTTTGTTTTGAGACAGGGTCTCTCTATGTAGCCCTAGCTGTCCTGGAACTTGCTATGTAGACCAGACTGCCCTTGAACAGACATCCACCTGCCTCTGCCTCCTGAGTGCTGAGATTAAAGGAGTGCACAGTAACTGTGCCTAGCAAAGGAAGGATTTGAACTCTGGTGTTTTTTTTGTTTTTTTTTTAAAGATTTATTTATTTATTATATATAAGTACACTATAGCTGTCTTCAGATACACCAGAAGAGGGCATCAGATCCCATTACAGATGGTTGTGAGCCACCATGTGGTTGCTGGGAATTGAACTCATGACCTCTAGAAGAGCAGTCAGTGCTCTTAACCGCTGAGCCATCTCTCCACTCTGGTGTTTTTATGTCTTGAAGCAGAGGTGCAAGATGGCTTGGTTGAGGGTAAAACCCTGAGTGCTGGGGAAGGGAAGCTACGAGACCGGGAAGGGAAGCTTCGAGAACAGCAGAGCTCGCTGGCAGAACTTGCCCGGGCGAACTTGTCCTGGGAAAGCGAGGTCTGATGGCCTCCCAGTCTGAAATAGGAAGCCTTCTTGGGTACCAGTAGTGACCATTAACAGAAGGGGCTGGATTTACCCTCCCTCCTTACCGAGATGGACAAGTCCTGGATCTTCTTCAGGACCAGCTGCCGGGCAGATGTCTCCGGCCCCAGGGTGATGGGCTCTGATGGCCACAGGCTTTCTGTGACTCCCAGCGGCTCCCTCCTACCCTCAGAGGGGGTGGTCATCCCTGAGACTCTAGTTGAGATGTTCGCCATGCACAGTTCTGGCATCATAGAAAGGACAGTTTTGTGGACCCAGCCTCTTTCTTCCGTCCCTCGCATAGTGAGGATAACCAAGTCACGGAGGCTGGGTCCCACTGAACCCCATGAATTCCACCAAGTCCCTACTAACATTTTCAAGTTTTACAGAAGGCCACTAGTGGCATGTGGCCTTAACCACTGATTGCAGATGACAAGCAAGCCACAGCGACCACTGCCATAGAAGGGAGCGCGTGACTCCCTCCAGGCCACTTCCCACCTGCTCCCACTCAAGATGAGAAATGGAGACACAGTAGCGCAATAGAGTCCAACTCTAGATCAGTCACAGGAGAAGTGAGACCTGGGTCCCAGGGGGAAGAAAGGGACTTGCCTCAGGTAGGGTGGGTTCCCTGGAACAGCCAGAGATCCCTCAGACTAAAGTGGGGTCACCGGCAGCCACAGGGCTTCTGGCCCATAGTAGGGACTGTGTCCATGCCCCTTTCCCACATGACTCACCCTATGGCCATCATGACCTACTCCCCCAAATACAGTGCAGAGAGTCCGGGCTTCAGGGCAAGATTTGTGAGGAAATCCAGTCCCAACAAGATCTCAGGGTGCAGGAAGCCTACCTTCAGCCCAAACCATGCAGGATCACACCTTCCTTTTTTTTTTTTTCTTTTTTTTCGGAGGTGGGGACCGAACCCAGGGCCTTGTGCTTGCTAGGCAAGCGCTCTACCACTGAGCTAAATCCCCAACCCAGGATCACACCTTCCAAGGTGTGCACTGACAGATGTTCAGGGTGGATGGGGACACCTATGGAAAGAAAGCACTGGCCACCTTCAGAAGCAAGAGAGCCCAGAAACCTTTCCCCCACTTACCTTCTTCCCTAGAGGTATCCAGGTCACACCATAGAGCAGGTAGGCCTTGGTGTAGAATCAAAACCCCAAAACTCTAATAACAAATGGCCCTGCAGGCTGGAGCATGTGCTGGGCTCTCATGGCAACTCTTGCTGTCCGCTGCCTATTTAAGTGGGATGGTAAACCTGTCCATGTCACTCCATCTTGTCCCACCTACCTCTCCTAACCCTCTCTTCCGTGAGAGCCTCTAAGGCCTGTGACTTGAGGTCCCTCCCAGGATGGAACCACCACCTTGGGACAGGGCTAGCTCTAGGATGTCAGCTGCCACTT
Organism: Rattus norvegicus; assembly: GCF_021556685.1. NCBI lineage: Eukaryota > Metazoa > Chordata > Mammalia > Rodentia > Muridae > Rattus > Rattus norvegicus. The sequence goes on from NC_141538.1 coordinate 148,575,585, forward strand.
TTTGAAAGCTTGCACTCCACCTTCAAGCTAACCCAAGTAAGTCCAAACATTATTTCAACAGAGAATGGCTGAGGAATAAACCCATCCATCCATCATTTTATGCCCTCCCTTTCTGGACAGAGTGGGTACACCAGGGGCCAGTGATAGAAGGGTCCAGGTCTTCTTATCACAGGAAAACTAGAGACAATGTTTGGTCTCAACCCAGAAATGAACCTACTCATTAGCTTCTTCTTACATCCTGTCTCCTGCCTGCAGCCCTCCTGTGGTCCTCCTTCTGCAGGATAGATAGCAGGCAGAAAACCACTCTAAAAATGTGACGGTTGTATATGAGTTGACTGTTCTGAGCTTCAGTTTCTTTGTCTGTGAAATGGGACCCCAGGGGACAAGAGGATGAATGAGTCTGTGAAATAATAACCAGGCAGGGCCTTGGACCAACACTACTATCTAGATGCCAACTGCTGCAGAATGCCCAGACACACACACACACACACACACACACACACACACACACACACACACGTACATGCATACACATGCATGCATGCACACACATGCACACACACATGCATGCATACATACACAGGCACATATACACACATGCACACACACACACATGCACGCACGCACATGCACTCTTGAGGTCATAGAGCCTCCTGCACTGATTAAAGTGATAACAGAGGGAATCGTATGTTTTTCCCAACTCACAGAACCTGCCACCCTGTTAGGCTCATGGGAAAGAACGGAGGGGCCAAAGAGACCCTGAACAGGAGACTTCAGCCACTGCCCAGCAAGGCTCGCAGAGCACGCTCAGAATGGTAAAAAAGAAGATCTTGTGCCAATAAAATTAATGTGAAGCTGTTTGGGGAGCTCGATGTGATTTTATTTTATTCTATTTTATCTTATTTTAATGTTTGGTGTTTTGTCTATGTGGCAGGAGATCTAGTAGAATCATTATATCTCGGGTAAACGTTAGGATGAGTAGTTGTTCTCTAGAGGTGCTTTGACCTTGAAATCTTCATAGAAAGGGGCAGTTGTTCTGTTACCTGTGGAGCTGTTTCTCTGCAGGACCTTTACAGACTGTGCATGGCTTTGGTCACGAGATGGTCCAGGCACATGGAAGGTCTTGCATTATTGAGTCCTGCAAACTGCACACACAGTAAGGACTAAAGTTGCCTGGGTGTGATGTTTCCCTTCCGGAAACACATGGATTAGATTAGAGGTCTTGATATGAGGACTGTGTGTCCCAATCAATAAATATGCTATTGCATGGCTGTCGGAGAGTCAGTCCACAGAGGCTAGATCTCCCTGTTGTCAGCAAGGCCTTAACGCATCTTTGAGTTACCTTCTCTGATAGACCCAAGGGACTCCAACATGTAAGTCTACACTACATGCTTGGTTCCACAGAGGCCAGAAGAGGGCGCTAGATGCCCTGGAACCAGAATTAGAGCCGGCTGTGAGCCACCATGTGTGTAGATGGTGAGAATCGAACCTGGGTCCTCGGAAAGACCAGCCAATGCCCTTAAGAACTGAGCCATCTCTCCCGCCTCTAAATAGGGGTTTTAAACAAGTCATAAAACATACATGAGTTAGCAGAATGAAATCACATATTTACAGGTGATGACCTTTTAAGCTCACATATGACCAAATGGAGGGCATAGCAAAGGTTTGAGCATATCGGTTTATGAGTGACACAAATTCACAATTGCGAAGCCCAGTGCTTCTTACATCTGGAGATGTGGGACTCACTTCCCATATAGCTTTGACTTGATGTTGGCATGACTTAAGTAATGCCTTTGAGTTGAGGATGTATTATTTTGATACTTTAAGATGCCATGGCTTCTTGGCTTTTAGACTAAGAGTAAATATAATATTGAATCCTTTTGTAAAAGATGTATTTAGTTAAATGTGTGTATATTTAGTTAAATGTGCATGTTTATTTATTTAAATGTGAGTTTGTCTTAGTACGTGTGTGTCTATGTGTGCACACCCATGAGCACGCACACGTATGAGCTTGGGTGTACATGGTTATACAGGTGTGAGGTTCTGTGCAGGTGAGGAAGCGGGAAGATGTTGGATCCCTTGGAGCTTTTGTGTACAGGGTGCCTGGCTTGAAGTCCAGTCCTCATGGTTGCACAGCAAACACTCTTCTGACTCAACTTTATTCCCCTAATCTGAATCTTAGACCTCAAAAGCGTTGGATGGTGACAGGTGCCTAATAGCAGCTGGCCAGCAGGTCCCCTTGGCCGTTAGACAGAGTCAGGGTGTTCCTGTGGGAGAGAGAGCTGGTGATCTTGAGCTGAGAGCCTCCAGCTCTTTCTTCTCCCATGAGAAGCCAAAGCTCTTAGGCCCCCGGGGACTCAGGAGTCCAAGCCAGGACAACAGGAGGAGCCTAGAGTGGGAGGCGGATGCTCAGTAGATCTAGGGAGGATTCCTAGTCACCAAGGCCTCCAGAGTTCCTCTACCAAGCCACAGTGAAGCTGAATAAAGCCTCCAGCTTCTGGTTCTAATCAGGAAGGTGAAAAGGCTCTCGTTTCCATGGAGACGCCATCCTCTCCCACCAGGTGACTATGGAAGAGCCTGTCTTTAGCTCTGCAGCTCTTCTGCTAGACCCTGGGCAGGTGCTTTGCCCCAAAGCCTCAGTTTCCTCCTCTGCCTGACAGGAGGGTCTTGAGGGTGGATTGGGATAGGATACAATGAGGTGAGAGGGGTTGGGATGAGGTGAGAGGGGATGGGATGAGGTGAGAGGGGATAGGGAGGAATAAGGAGGCAGAGAAGGGGACAAGGTGGGAGGAGATAAGATAAGATGGGTTGTAAGGACTTGAGGTAGGAAGGAAAGAGAGGAGAGAGAAGGGGATGGGGTGGAATGGTGGGGTGGCTATCTTAGGGTTTTACTGCTGTGAACAGACACCATAACCAAGGCAATTCTTATAAGGACAACATTTGATTGGGGCTGGCTTACAGGCTCAGAAGTTCAGTCCGTCATCATCAGGGCGGGAGCATGGCAGCATCCAAGGCAGACATGGTGAAGGCAGAGCTGAGAGTTCTACATTTTCATCTGAAGGTTGCTAACAGAACACAGACTTCCAGGCAGCTACAATTAGGGTCTCAAAGCCCACGCCCACAGTGACACACCTACTCTAACAGGGACATACTTTCTAATCATGCGACTCCTGGGCTGATACAAACCATCACAGGTGGGGTGGGATGGGATGGGATAGGTAGGGTTGGGTAGGGTGGGATGAGATGGGATGGGATGGGGTGGGACGGGTAGGGTGGGGTGGCTAATATTAATTTTCAGTTTAATAGGGTCTAGAATCACTGAAGAGACACCACTTGGGGTATGTTTGTGAGAGATTTTCTTGGTTAGGTTAACCGGGGTGGGAAAACTCCACCAGGATGTGGACAGCACCAGTCCATGTGCTGGGTTCTAAACTGATTAAAAAGAAGGACGTGAGTTGAGCTCCAGTATCTCTGTCTCTGCTTCCTGACTATGGGTGTGATGTGACCTTCCGAGACTCCGGCGGCCATGATGGACTGAACTCCCAAACTGTGAGCCAAAGGAGACCTTCCTCCCTTAAGTTGTCACTGTCAGGCATTTTCTCATGAGAAAAGTAGCTAATACGAAGGGGAGGAGAGGAGGTGACACGTCACGACATGTCACGACACGACGTGACAAAAGGACTCTCCTGTGAGGAGCTTAGTTAGTAACTAGGACAATGATGTCAATGGCAGCAGTGACAACAGCCTTGAAGAGCCACCAGCTCTTCTTTGTTGGAACTTTTCACTTCTTAGGTTTTATTTTACCTTTTGGGCTGTGGTCCTGGGAATCCCAGGGTCTCTCACATGCAAGCAGACGACTGTTGAGCTCACTTTCAGCCCTAAACTTTGATTTTTGAGTGGCACATAAATGATTATCCCTCATGTTAAATGGTTACTTTTCTTTGTGATAAGAACATTTTAAATGATCTCTTTTAGCTATTTTATTCTTTAACTTTTAGGTTTTTTTTCTATTCATTATTATGGTATGTTTGTGTGCATATATGTACATGTGTGTATATGTATGTGTAAAGTGTGTATATGTGTGTATGTGTATATGTGTGTATATGTGTGTGTATGTATATATGTATGCCATGTATGTTTATGTATGTGTGCGCGTGCACACACATGCACGTGTGTGCATGAGTGCAGGCATCCATGTGCCACAGCACACAGGAGCAGCTGGAGGATAACTTTCAGAACTAGATTCTCCACCTACCCCATGGGCTTTAGAGATCAGACACAGGTCCTCGGGCTTGCACTGTAGGCATTTCTACCCATTGAACCATCTTGTCTGCCCTCTTCCAGCTGTTTAAAAGTACGTGGTTTAAAATATAGTCTATACTTTATGGCTGGGAGTGTAGCTCAACTGGGAGAGAAATTGCTGAGGTTCAATCCATGGAGCTGCATAAACCAAGCATGATGGTGCAGACCTTTAATCCCAGAACTCAGGAGGCAGAGGCAGGTGGAGCTCTGTGAGTTCGAGCCCCAGCTTGTTCTACAGAGTGAGTTCCAGGCTAGCCATGGATACACAGACAAACCCTGTCTCAAAACAAAACAACCCCCAGGAGTCGAAGAGCAGCCCAGACTGTGTAAAACCTCGTCTCAAACAGACAAACAAAAGCCCTGTGAAACCGTGTGGTAACAGAGCCCCAGATCATTTGCCTTCTGTTCCCCTGTGGTTAGCTCCTTGATTCCCAGCATCACCCGCCTTCTCACCCCGCCCCACCCTGTGCTGTCCACTCCATATCTCTGTGAGCATGACTCTTAGATTTCACATATAAGTGAGATCATATGATAGGCACTCCTCCAGACTTGGCTCATTTCACTGAGCAACACTCATCTGTTCACGCTGTTGCAATTGACAGAACTTTCCAGTGAAAATGCCCATGCTGTGAACACAAAACAGACTCTGGCTTTCTTGGGTTTGTTAGTTTTTGAAGGTTGGTTTGGTTTGTTTGCTTTTGGTAATTTTTGTCAGACTGGGTTTTTATTTTTGTTTCTTGTTTTGTTTTGAGAGAGAGAATACTACGAAGTTGGGTGGGTTGGGAGGAGTTGAAGAGGCAAAGGGTAGAATCAAAATGAATTTTGGGGGGGAATCTTTTAATGTAAATAAGTAAATAAGCAAACAAATGAACAGTGTATGTGTTGCGTGCATGTTTGCATGTATATGTGTGCATTATATGGAAGTCTGAAGCTGACGTCAAATATCTTCTTCAATTGCTCTCCATTTTTTATTTCCTTGAGGCAGGGTCTCTTGTGGAGCTGGAGTGCACACCAATTACAGCTCGTCAGCTCACCAATTGGCCCAAGGAATACTTCATCTCTGCCTCCCAACCCATGGGACAGTAGGTGGCCACCATGTCTGCCTGACTTTCAGATGGTTCTGAAGATCTAAACTTGTTATGTTCATGCTTACAGAGCTTTGTCCACCAAATCATCTCCCCAGCCACTGAAAACAGGCTTAAAGCAACTCCTCAATCTAAGGAAGAAGAAATATTTACAATGATAATCAATGGATGAGAGAAACAAAATGAAAGATAAGAACACAGCCTAGTGCACATGAGATGTGCACACCGATTGCTCTATCTGGATGACCTTGATGATCAGTTCATGGAGTCTCCATAGGAACACAGGGAGGCAGATCCTGTCTGGACCATCTCCATGGCTGAGAGGACTCAGAGCATCAGCCAAGAGCAACATCTAAGATACAACCCCTAAGGACCAGCCTCGGCTTGGTCAGGTTCCTGAGGAAGGGGTGTTTGGGAGAGGTGGACTAAACAACTCGAAGTCAGTGATGGGTACAAGCTGACAGCTGTGTTCTGCTTGAGAACTCTCTAGACAGCTCTCTGAGAAGCTCATGGTTTTTCTGACTTTTTGCTAGAAAAAATCTAAAAGAACTGTGTTAGCTCTCTCTAGGTAGCTCACTCTTGAAGACCAAAGCTTAGCCTTTTATTTAAATATCAATTCAGTCTTTTACTCCAGGTTCTCTTTTAATTATTCCATGAGTCAGAATTTTATGACCTTAGCCCCTTGATTCTTAGAAAAGGACAGCAAGTACATTTTTTTTATTTATTTATTATATATAAGTACACTGTAGCTGTCTTCAGATACACCAGAAGAGGGCATCAGATCTCTTTACAGATGGTTGTGAGCCACCATGTGGTTGCTGGGAATTGAACTCATGACCTCTGGAAGAGCAGTCGGGTGCTCTTAACCGCTGAGCCATCTCTCCAGCCCAAGTACATTTTTTTAACATAGGAAGTGAACTTAGAGATCACCTGCCTTTGTAAACACAAACAATAAGCTTAGCTGGGTAGGATCCCACCCTGAGATCACCATTCCCACTATATCTATACCTAAATTTGCTTTGTTCCAGGCTGATCTTGAACTCGGAAGTCAGCCTGCCTTTGTAAGCACAGACAATAAACTTAGTTGTATGCAATCTTGCCCTAAGATCACCATTCCCTAAATCTCTTTATCTCCTTCATTAATATCTTTCTGACAAACTGTCTCACTAGTGCAGCCACCTCTGTTCTTTCAGGTCCATGAAACCCCTCATACAATTCATTTTGCACCCTTGTATTTTGGATAGTTGAGAAACCCTGTAAAGGACAGCTCTTACACTGGTTTATGTATTCTTTTTTTTTTAAAGCTGTATTTATTTATTTAATGTGAGTACACTGTCACTCTCTTCAAACACATCAGAAGAGGGCATCGGATCCCATTTACAGATGGTTGTGAACCACCATGTGGTTGCCGGGAATTGAACTCAGGACCTTTGGAAGAACAGTCAGTACTCTTAACCACTCTTCAGCCATCTCTCCAGCCCCTGATTTAGGTATTCTTGAACTCATGTTTTCAGAGTTCTTTTCCACAGCCTTAAGGGCTGTTCTGAATGTCTCAGCATGACAGAGACACATTCTTGCTTCCAGGAATCATGCTCTCTTGATTATCAAGGAGTCATTAACCTTGGCAGAGAGGACATTCCCCAAAAGAAGGAACATAAAACAAAATATAGACGTTAGTATACAACAAGCTTTATGCCTATAGCAACCGTCAATACTCATGGAAGCCCACGCCCTGTTGGCTCTGCACCAGGGGCAAGAACCATATCATGCTGTCCCTTCTGCAGCCATGAAGGAGTGTTGGCAACACAACCACATTAGCACCTGATAACTCAGTACCTGTACAGTGCCTCAGTGCCAGTAAGCAAGAGGCTCCTCCTGAGTCCCCTGCACAATGTTCAGTGGCACCTTCCATGGAGCAGGACAGCTGTCACCTTGCCCTGCCTGTAGAATCTGTGGAGCCCCACACCTGGCCCAGCACTGTGGCTCCAGAGAGTCAGATGTGGATGGAGTAAGCTAATCCAGATCCTTACTTTGATTTTTAGGAGTCTCTCTTTGATCTGGGATTTGTTGGTTAAGCTAGACTGGCTCGACAGTAAACCACATGAGCCTACCTATCTGTGTTTTCCCAGCACTGAGATTAAAAACACATACCATTATGCCCAGCCTTTATTCTATTAGTAAGTTGGTTAGTTCTTTTGAGATAGGGTTTCTCTGTGTAACCCAGGCTCTCCTGTAATTAGCTCTGTAGACCATGCTGGCCTCAACTCATAGAGCTCTGCCTGCCTCTGCCTCTGCCTCTGCCTCTGCCTCTGCCTCTGCCTCTGCCTCTGCCTCTGCCTCTGCCTCTGCCTCTGCCTCTGCCTCTGCCTCTGCCTCTGCCTCTGCCTCTGTTGTGCTGGAATTTAAGATATATACCACCAAGCCTGACTCTTTATTACATTTTATAATAATTAATTTTTTCATACAATATATATATTTTTTAAAGATTTATTTATTATTTATTTAATGTATATAAGTACACTGTAGCTGTCTTCAGACACACCAGAAGAGGGCATCAGTTGCCATTTCAGATGGTTGTGAGCCACCATGTGGTTGCTGGGAATTGAACTCAGGACCTCGGGAAGAGCAGTTAGTGCTCTAACCACTGAGCCATCTCTCCAGCCCTTCATACAATATATTTTGAACATATTCTTTTCCTTCTTCCAAGTCCTCTCAGATTCTCTCACTTCCCTATCCAACCAACTTCATATTCTCTCTTTCTCTCTCTCTCTCTCTCTCTCTCTCTCTCTCTCTCTATATATATATATATATATATATATATATATATATATATATATATATAAAATCAAACAAAACAAATTCAAGAAAACAAAGACAAAAAAAACACCAAACTAAAACAACAACAACAACAACAAAAAGCACATTAAAAACACCCCATGGGGGGCTGGAGAGATGGCTCAGCGGTTAAGAGCACCGACTGCTCTTCCCGAGGTCCTGAGTTCAAATCCCAGCAACCACATGGTGGCTCACAACCATCTGAAATGAGATCTGATGCCCTCTTCTGGTGTGTCTGAAGATAGCGACAATGTAATCATAATATATAATAAATAAAAAAAAAAACAAAACCCCATGGAATCTGTTTTGTGTTGGCTCCTGGGCATGGAGCCTGGCCTGGAGTGTGGTTGATACACAATGACACTCCATTGAAGAAGACTGATTTCCCTCTCTAGGCAGGCATCCATTGCATATAGCTTCTTGGTTAGGGGTGGGACTTTGTGTGTGTTGTTTTTGCTTGTTTTGTTTTGTTTTTCTTTAAACATAGGTTCTAAGGACCAGACTCACATGTTCATGACTGCAGGCAAATGCGTTTACCGATGGAGCCATCTCCTCAAGCTCCTGTGCCTAGCTTTTTTACTGGGTACCAATGCTGCATTATCTTCTTAGTCTTTCGAATTTGCTTGCATATTTTACGTGCTGGGTCCTTCTGTGGGTAGGGTCTTGTCCTTGAGACATCTTTCCCATTTCCCCATGCAGAAAGTTGGCCTCTCTCTGACTGTCCCTATCTCTCTACCCCACTCAGGGCTTGCTTTGTCCACAAGTTTCTCCTTGTTCACCCTTTTCTTCTCACCAAACTGCACATTTTCACACCTTTCCCTCTGCCATTGTCCTCAGCTCTCACTATAAATCTGGCTAAACGCAGCCAGCAATTGCAATGCCGTGGATTGAACACTATCCTATGCTATCTTTAAACACTTTAATTACATTCGACTCAAATCTCAGGACTTAGGACAAGACAACCAGATTCTTTGCTAGAATGTAACAGTAATGGCCATCAGTGCGGTTCCTAATAGTGTCCCTGTGTCCATCTGAAACCTTGTGAGCCGTCTTTATACTTCTGGCTACATCTGTCCTCCCACCTCCTTCCAGAATAAGATCTCTTTGCATCCTTCTACAACTTGCTTCTCTATCCCACTGCTCCTCTCTCTACAAATGTCTCCATATGTCAGCCTGGGGGTTTGGGGCTATGAACCACATGATCAGTTTTTTGGTGCCAATTTTTGTTTTGGTTACTGTTCTCATTGCTGTGACAGAATCCCTGACCGAAGCAACTTAAGGGAAGAGGGATTTACTTTGGCTCATGAGTTCAGGGCATCCTGGTAAAGTCCTGGCCTTTCACTCCCAGGTGCTGTGATTATAGCCATACCTGGAGGGAACCAAGTATCTTTTGATGCCCTGTTTGTCCTGGGTCTGAATCCCAACAGTGGCTACAGTATATAAGTATGAAATAATGGTTGAGAAAATTACCTGGTGTCACTGAGACTAAAATTCCCATGCAAAGAAGGCTTTAGTGAGCTGGAGCTGAGCTCAGTAGTAGAGCACTAACCTAGCATACACAAGGTCCTGGGTTCAATCCTTGCCACTACTCATTTTTAAAAAAGTAAAGCTTTTAGGGACAAAATACCCACTGCTCTGAAATACCACCAAAAAAACAACAAAAAACAAAAAACAAAAAACAACCAAACAACAACAAAAACCCTAAGAAATACAGACTAGAGCATCCATTAAGTTCTTCTAATTGAGCTCAAGACCTCAGAGAGAGACACAACTCTTTGGTTAGCGTCAGCTGTCAACTTGCCACAGCCCACAGTTATGCAGAGGAACGAGTCTCAACTGGAATGCTGCTTTCATCAGATCAGCTTGTGGGCAGGCATGTCTGTGGGGCCTTTTCTTCATTGCCCATCGTGGGTGTGCCATCCCTAGGTAGATGGTCCTGGGGTGTATAAGAAAGCTGTCTGAGTAGGAGCCAGAGGGAGTCAGTCAGTAATCCATGGTTTCTGCTTCAAGCGTGGGCCTTGAGTTCTCTCTCCCACTTCCCTCAGTGATGGACTGCACCCTGAAAGTAGAAGATGAAATCCTTTCCTCCGCAGGCTGCTTTTAGTCAGATTTATCGTTGCAACAGACGCAAATTGGAACAGTGGCCAACAACATCACAACTTACTGGCAGGATCTGTGCCTAGAGAATTAGCATCGGACACTGGGCACTGGAGCCTCTAAGCAGGATCTGAAGGCACACACCTAAAGTCAGGAGGCAAAGGACACAGGGCTGCAAAGTTGAGGCTAACCTGGGCTACATTGTGAGACTCCTTGACTCCAAAAACAGGAACTTTGACCCTGACAGATATAAAATGGCTAGCGTTAGAACACAGGCCCTCCTGTGATGCTGGGAAAGGCCTCACTGATCCACCTTTCCTATGCGTCCCTCTACCCCCGCCACTCCCCACAGTCAGGCCAGAGAGGAGCATGGATAAGCCAGCATTGTCCTCCTCTAGGTTCATCATGAAAAGCCGAACCCTCCCCTACCCCCTATATACCTGAGGCCCAAAGCAGCTTTACCATGGTCACACCCCAAACAGCCCCACTCCCCTTGTTTGGCATAGGTATGACTCTTGTGTCCAGTTTACACATCAGTCAAGCCTACTTCATCCCAGCCAGGACCTCCTAGAGTCTGACTGGGAGTTGGGGGGGGCGGGGAGCACAGGAGAAGGAATAAGGTCTCTCTCATTTCTGACTCTCCCTTTATGGTACTGTCTGCTGTATAAATAAGTCAGTAGAGGTCTCACCTGAAGGAGATTCACTCACACCTGGTGCTATTAGAGGTCAGAAGCAGGGTTTGGACATCCCCCACCACCACCAGACTTACAGGCAATTGGGATCCCCCGATACCATGCTGGGAACTGAACCTGGGTCCTCTGTTAAAGCAACCAGTGCTCTTAATCACCAAGCCAAGTCTCTAGAAATCATCTCATTCTTAAAATATATAATGTATAGTTTATACTAATATATATAAACAAGCATGTTTAACTATGAGCGTGTGTAGAATGCAGTAGAAGTTACAAGCAAAGTATAGTCTATCTTATGGAGTAGTATATAGAAATGAAAAAGACCAAGCTAGTACTAAATGTAAGTGAATGTAAGTGAAAGGTGAACATAATTTTGAGCCACAGAAGCCAGGCTCAATACAAGGATGACGACATCGTCGTCGATGTCAATGACAATGACAATGATGACGACTACGACTACTACTATCTGCTATATATGCACACTTTGTATGATACTTTATGACTCTCTCTCTTTTTTCACATGCTAGGTAAGTCCTCTACCACTAGCTTACATTAACAGTCCTTCCTTTAAAAGTTTTTATGGGGGCTGGAGAGATGGCTCAGTGGTTAAGAGCACCGACTGCTCTTCCCGAGGTCCTGAGTTCAAATCCCAGCAACCACATGGTGGCTCACAACCATCTGTAATGAGATCTGATGCCCTTGTCTGGTGTGTCTAAAGGCAGCTACAGTGTACTCATATATAATAAATAAATAAATAAAATATTAAAAAAAAAACAAAAAAAAAGTTTTTATTTTGAGTCGGGCATAGTGGCACTCAGGGAGCAGAGGAAGGCAGATCTCTGTGAGTTGAAGCCAGGGTGGGCTACACAGGAACTTCAGGAACAGCCAGACAGCCAAGGTCTTACTAAATTGGCCAAACTGGCCCTGAGTGCTCCGTCCTCCTGCCTTAGCTCCTAGAGTAGCTAAGGTTTTTGCTGCCACCATGGCCAGCACGTATGGTATATTTTAATAAGAAATTCAAAACCAAGTCAGCTCCATCCTAGTTGAAGTCAGAGGGGTCGTTACTGCTGGGTAAGGCCCAACTGACTAAGAGGGGACACCAGGGAGACTTTTGAGGTACTAGAATAATTTTGCGTCTTTTATCTTGTGAGAGGTACAGTTATAAATTCAATGGGGCACAGAGTACATAGTGTGTTGAACACTAAGAAGATGGCTGTCAGTGAAGTACTGTCACAGAAGCATAGAGACCTGGGTTTGGGTCCTCAATATCCACTTAAAGATTAGAGCACCCCTTTACATGCCTGTAATTTCAGTAGGGGAAACTGAGACAAGAGGATCCCTGAGAGTTGCTGCCAGGCTAGCTTTGCTGAATCGCTGAGTTCCAGGCTCAGTAAGAGACGCTGGCTCAAAAAGTATAGTGGAGAGCTCTAGGGGAAGATACCTGATGTCCGGCTTCTGTGTGAACATGTGGTTCTGCACCCACACATAAAGATGTGTGTGTGTGTGTGTGTGTGTGTCTGTGTGTCTGTGTGTTGTGTATACCACACGCGGACATGCAGAAAGGTCAATGCAAATGTTCTTCACAAATTGCCACATTGGGCCCTCGGACTCATATGAAGTCAGAGTTAACTTCCGTTGGCAGCGCCACAAGATATATAATTGGGTCATTGGGGAAGATTTATAGGCCTCGTGAACCTCCGGCCCACGGATCATGTCATGCCTCCCTGTCAGCACAATTAATCTTCTTCCCTGGGTGGATGAGCTGTTTCTGACTTCCTAAGAGCCATGCTGCGACCTTGTAAAGAGCAGGAAATGACAGCTGTCCCCCTCCCTGCCCCACCTCACCACCCCTCCTCTTCTGAAGGCCATTCCCCAGGGGCAGTGACCACAAGGATCAGAGGAAAGTTGCCAAAGCCTATAATTCGAGTTTTATATAATTTACATTATTAAGACCCTGCAGAATCTGAGCCAATGGACACAAAGGGAGCCAGACCTAGGGCTACAGTTAGAACAGACCCCTCCCTTTATAGGAGCTCAGTTACCCAGGTTCTGCCTTTCAGACGCTGGCTCAGCTGAGACAGAGGATCTGTCCAGCATGTCCAAGCAAGAACCCGTGGACCACACGAGGATAAGGAGACCATGAATGTAGCCCTACACCACACGGATGCTCTTGGTGAGTATGTTTCTTTTGTTCTGTTTCGTGGGCAGGTGTTGGTTTTTCAAGACAGGGTTTCTCTGTGTAGCCCTGGGTGTCCTGGAACTCACTCTGTAGACCAGGCTGGCCTCAAACTCTTAGGCCTTCCTCTGCCTCTCAAGTGCTAGGAGTAAAGATGTGCACCGCCACTGCCTGGCTTTTGTTTTCCCTGTTCGAGTGTGTTTGTGTGTATCTGTCTGTCTGTCTGTCTGTCTGTCTGCATTGCATGTCTTCTCCTGGGTGGACGTGAAAACCATCTGTCCACTCCTGATAAAGAACTGATGACATCAAATGATTCTGCCATGGTCGATCTTGATAGGTAGTGGTTTGAATAGGAATGGCCCACATAGACTCATGGGTTTAAATGCTGGGCCCATAGGGTGTGGCAGTTTTAAAAGCGTGGTTTGGTTGGAGGAAGTGTGTCACTGTGGGGGAGGGCTTTGAGGTCTCCTGTGCTCAAGCTATGCCCAGTGTGGCACACAGTCTCCTGCTGTTGCCTGCAGATCGAGACTTCTGACCATGTCTGCCTGCGCACCGCGCTGCCATGATGACAGTGGACTAAACCTCCGGAACTGTAAGCCAGCTGCTCTGGGTTCCCTTTCTAAGAGTTGCTGTGGTTGTGGTGTCTCTTCACAGCAAATTGAGAATCCTAACTAAGACACATGGTGACTCAATGAGTCTATTGGGCCTCTTTACAGACACGGGGATGGGACTTACAGGCACATAAGTACGCAGGACAGATGCTTCGTTGAGGACCCTGCTATGGTGTGAGGATGAATCACGAAAGCTGCAACCTGGGAGCTCTCTGCCCAACTCACAGGCAACTCCACGGGGGCGGCCACTCTCTCCAACAGTTATTTACTGCTCACATAAGCCCAAGAAGGGGCCCTGGAGCCTTATAACATCCCGGCTCATTCCACAGTGAAAGTCTGGAAAATGGAGGAGACAGGGCAGGGAGAATCGTAAGAATGTTTAAGACTGCTCTGGCAAATTTCAAATACACAGTCAGCACTATCACTGTCTACCCATAGGGTACGCTAGGTCTCCAGAGCTTACTCGCCCAACCGAGCCAGAAGTCTGTGACCCTTCCCCAGCCTCTGCCCCCACAGCCCCTGGTCATGTGACCCTGGCCTTTCCCCAGCCTCTGCCCACCCCCATGCCCACCTCACAACCCCTGCCTTTCAGCCACTGGCCATGTGACCCTGTGTCTCTGATTTGAGCTTTCGGTTTCTACATATAAGTGATGCCCCTGCAGTTTGGCTGGCTTATTTCATTTCACGCGACATCCCCCAGGCTCATCCATGCTGCACACCTTTTCTGTGGCTGCGACCATTTCTTTTTTTTTTTTTTTTTTTTTTTGGTTCTTTTTTTCGGAGCTGGGGACCGAACCCAGGGCCTTGCGCTTCCTAGATAAGCGCTCTACCACTGAGCTAAATCCCCAGCCCCGGCTGCGACCATTTCTGCGGAGCAGCATTCCACCGCACACTCTAACATTCCACCCATTCATTGGCAGGATCATTCCCCGTATCTCGGTCTTTGCGAAGAACACAGTGACAAACACGGGAGAACAGCCGCCCCTGAGCACAACGACGTCATTTCCTTTGGATGAGCCAGACATGGGATTGTAGGGTCACGTAGTTCTGATTGTAATGTTTTGAGCATTTCCATGTTGCTTGTCATACATACTATTATATCCCCAGTGACACCTTATGTAAGAGTCCCCTCCCACACTACCACAGTAACAAGTGCATATGTCACACACACACGCACACACACACACACACACACAGACGCCCTTAGTGACAGCTGTGCAGATGGGCCTTTCTCCATCCAAGTCGACCAAGCTTTGGCTCAATGGCCCCAGTTCCCATAGCCCAGTTCTCTTCCTTCTCATGTGTGGAGGTGATGTAACTCAGCCAAGGTCAAGGTGGCTACCACAGTCCAGGGTCATGGCTCAGGGCTCCTTGGACAGACAGACGGCAGAACAAGGGCCCTCCCAGGGTGGTGCCTGTGAGTTTCCTTGTGCTGTGACTCAGTTTCCCCCCCCATGACTCCACAGGGGGCTGGAGAAAGTCATCACAGAATCATCGCACACCCACTTCTGACTGAACGTGGGGGCAGAACCAACCCTCCCTACCCTACTCGAAGCAGGAACTATGCCCTGACCTCTCTGAGCATTCCCTTGCCTGTTGCGAAGCTCCCCTGTAACTTTACTTTTTTTTAATCCTATTTTTAACGATGGTTCTTAAATGCTTTAACCTCCCTTTAGCCCACGATCCACCAGAGGTATTGGAAAAGAAAGGATATGGGAGAAGTGGACCTGTTTAGAAAGGTTCTTTGGAGCAACTCCTGTCTGGAAATCACAGGTCCACAGGTTAGCGGCAGCAGCTCGATCCACTCGCAAACACTTCACGGATACACCAGCAGTCAGTTCAGTAGAGTCAGGCTAGCACCCCCTCCCCACCCACTTTTCAGATTAGGAAACTAAAGTTAACAGGGCCCAAAGAGTCTCTCTAAGCTCCTGGAGCCTAAGCAGTACTTGTGATCTTCCACATGACTCCGGTTGTAAAATGTGGACCAAAAGCAACTGCGTTCATGGAGTGACTATTAAGGCCGGATGATGTAGGAACCTATGAATCCTCAGGACTGGTGTTGGCACGTCGTAACCCCCTGCATCATCTTAGCTCGGAACAACAGTGTGGTCATAGCTGGAGTGGGGGTGGGGGGTTAGAGATAGAGCGGGTGCTTGTATGTTGTACCACTAGTCTCCAGACGGTGGCGCTATTTCAGGGGACTATAGAATACGTAAGAGGTGGAGGCCTAAGAGAGTACATCACCGTCACTGGGAGAATGTTGGGGAAGGGACCTTGTGCCTGCCCGTGCCCACCCCCATGTCTGTGTCCATCTGAATATGAACTGCTTCTGTCACAGGATCCTGCTACCATTGTGTTCTAAGCCCTGAGGAACTGGGAGCCAAAGTAAAGCTTCCCTTTTAAAGTTGCTTCCGTTATGTATTGACAACTGCAGGGTAGAGAGTAATAAAGGCAGCCAGAAGGATGCTCCAAACTAGGGGGTCGGAGTCACCCTGCGGAAGCCTCCTCAAGAACCGGAGGGGCACACACAGTCCTGACTTCTGAAGCACCGATAGGTCCCACGGTTTGCCTACTTCTGAACTCCAGTGTATTCTAGCACCTGCTCTATTCACAGATGAAGAGATGAAGCCTTCAGGAAACCTGGGATGTCTGTGTGATGAGAAAACATTCAGGCTTGGCTTCAGCTTGCAACATGCGTCACCGTCCGCAAACACAAGATACACTGGGCACAGGGTCCACTGGGGAGAGGTGAGTAAGATGGCGTCGGGCTGCAATCACAGAGGTGAATGTCAGAGGCAGTAGGGGGTGAGGAACCTGTCCGTTTCTTATGAATCAGGAGTTGAAGGTTTACAATCTGGCATGGAGCTGTATGCCTGCAGTCGGGGTATTTGGGTAACGGCGGCAGGTGGATCCGACGTTCAAGGTCATTGTTCTACATAATGAGTTTGAGACCAGTCTGGGCAACATGAAATCCTGTCTCAAACACCATCCCTTACACACACACACACACACACACACACACACAGAGAGAGAGAGAGAGAGAGAGAGAGAGAGAGAGAGAGAGAGAGAGAGAGAGAGAGCCAGAGAGAGCAATAAACAAGACCAGGTCTCTCTGCCACGCCCCCTGAAACTCATTGCCGGAGCGAAGGTGAATGCCCTACTCCGCAGTGTTTACAAGCACTGACAAGCTATCCTGAGAAACAATGTTGCAAGGGTTTCAGAGGCCTGTTAAGAGAAAACCATTTCCTCCAAGTCAGTAAGAGTTAGTGAGTTGGGCCAGTCACCCGGCTAAGGGATCAGTCACCCTTGACAAGGCACATTCCCCACCTCCCAAGCCATACTAGGTAATTACTATGGGATGAGTAATTACCCCTCTAATGAGTGAATTACTTTCCTTCCCAGAAACCCAACCCTCTGTCCAGTCAGCACAGAGCTGCTGCTCTCAGGCTGTTAGGTCTGCCCACCTCTCTGAGCCCACACTCAGAAAGATGTAACTTCCTTTTAGTTCTTTTCCATCTCTTCTTCTTGTCTGTCCTGAGCCTGGCTGTGCCCTCTCTAACCCTGGGCTTCTGACATCTTTTTTTGGATCCCCGCCCCCTTTGCCCTGCTGCGGCCCCTTGCTCAATCTGGGGCACACACCACCACCACCCCCTCCCCCCCCCCCCCAGCATTGCTGGAACACACATGAGCAACTCAACCTTCATGGCTTTCTCCCTCCTTCCTCTGGGAAGACGCCAAGGTTCACAGCTTGTCTGCCCTAAGATTTTTCTTTTAAACTGAAATCAAACAGTCCTTGAGCTTTCTTCTGAAACCATTCTTTTGTTTGGGGGGAGGGGTTTGCTTTGTTTTCTTAATGAGACAGGATTTTGTTTGGTTGGAACCCTTGCTCACCCCCCCCCAAGCTAAAAAACCCCATTTGTTTTTCTGCTCCCAACCCTTGCCCACAAGAAGGAACCTCCAGGCTGATGTCATCTCTCCCGGTCTCCAATGTCCCGCTACACACCCAGGAGTGCTGGCCCAGGGCTTCTTTAACTTATATGGGTGCAATCCCAGCTCCTAGTTCATACGCCATCACCCAGTGCCCCAAACCCATGAAACCTCCTTGCTTTGGCCAAGTGACCAAACCTCCTGACCTCCACCTTTGTGAACAGTGAACTTACCCGAGAGCTGCCTCTCAGTAAACCTGCCTTTATACTTCCGATTCGGCTTCAACTGGTTCATTTTCAACGGAGGAGAAACTGATGAGATTTCTCTGTGTAGCCGGGGCTGTCCTGGGAACTTGCTCTGTAGACCAGGCGAGCCTCGAACTCACAAAGATCCTCCTGTCTCTGCCGAAATTGAAGGCATGGGCCACCGCCAACCGGCTTTTTGTTGTTGTTGACTGAATCTATTCTTAAATGGCCCCCAACTGACAGAAACCGTTAGCTGGAGATTCTTTGGTCCAGAGTCTGGATTGGAGCAGGCTGCAGGTGGGGCAGTTTAGATCAGTGGTTTTCAACTTGTGGGGTTGCATATCCAATATCCTACATTTCAGACATTTACATCACAATTCATAGCAGCAGCAAAATTACAGTTATGAAGTAGCAACAAAAAAAATGTTGTGGTTGGAGGGGGCCACTAAAACCTAAGAAACCGAATTGAAAGGTCACAGCATCTGGAAGGTTGAGAACTGCTGGCTTAGACAGACAAGATCAGAGCAGACCGAATGAGAGCCAGAATTGAAAGCCAAGTTCGTCTAACTTGGAACCTATCCTGATCAGAAGAAGAAGAACCAGTACAGCCTGGACTTCAGTGATGGACCCTGGTCAGGGCCCTGGCCCTTCAGAGGTGTAACCTTGGGCCTGCAGACGCTTGTTCATCTCTGGACGGAGATAAAAGGAAGATCTTTGGGGCTGGAGACATGGCTCAGCAGTCGAGAGCGCACACTGCTCTTGCAGAGCACCCAAGTTTGGGCTTTAGTGCCCACACCCAGCAGCTCACAGCCCCCTGTAACTTCAGCTTCAGGAGGTCTGACACCTCCCTCTGCTCTTTGATGAGATCCACATCCACATAAAAATAAAATTAATCTTAAAAGGACCTGTGTTGGCTGGTTTTATGTCAACTTGACACAAACTCCTCATCTGAGAGGAGGAACCTCAGGTAAGAAAATGCTGGTTCAGCGGTTAAGAGCACTGACTGCTCTTCCAGAGGTCCTGAGTTCAATTCCCAGCACCTACATGGTGGCTCACAACCATCTGTAATGGGATCCGATGCCCTCTTCTGGTGTGTCTGAAGACAGCGACAGTGTGCTCATATACATAAAATAAATCTTTAAGATTGGGCTGGGGGGTCCTGAGTGCTGTAGATCAGGCTGAGCAGGCCACGAGGGGCCAGCCAGTAAGTAGCACCTTTGTGGGCCCTGTATCAGTCCCTTCCTCCAGGTCTCCCACAGTGATGGACTGACTGGACTGTTACCATAATGTGTAAATCAAAATGAACCCTTTTCTCCCCAAGTTGTTTCTGCTTGTGTGCTTTATCACAATAGTAACCCTAAGCACCACAGGACCATTTTAAAAATGCAACTTCCTCACATCGTTCTGTCCTCAAAACAGACTGAGAACCCCTTAGACCTAAAGCTAGTTCATCATTCTTTTTTTTTTCCCTTTTCTCCATCTTTATTAAATTGGTTGTTTTAGTTCATCATTTTTGCTGGGGAGTATTAACATTTCTTTAGCGGGACTCATCCCTTCACAGAGAGGCTGGCAATTTGCTTCTAGCTTTGTTATGAACAGTGCTGCCCAACACTATCTTTGATATTTCCAACCTGTGTACATCCTCCATGACTGTGTGTGCACCTGCATCTGTCCCTGCCTCTGTGTGTGCGTGCATCTGTCCATGTCTGTGTGTGTGCCTGCAGCCTCTATGCCTGTGTGTTTGCCTGCAACCTGCATGCCTGTCACTGCTCAACTGGCGGAGTTTCTTTTGCTCCACCTAGATAGAAAGTGTGGATAGTCTACAACGCTGCTCCTGGGCGGCTTCCCAGCCGGCAGTAGACAAACATGATCAACAGCAAAGAGCGCCCTCTAGTGTTAGACTTGCTGCGCAGTCTTCTGAATCTGGCCCTTTGCCCCTTCCCGGAAGCCAGGGTAACAGTTCTCAGGCTGGGTCGCTGGTGGGTCCCAGCACCTAACAGCACAGGTAGGTTCAGGTCTGTGGGTGCAGCTTCTGGGTAGTTCTGAGTCCTCTACAGTGGCTGTACCATGCATGTCCTCCTGTTATATCAGCAATTGCCAGCACTGGGCTCAGCAACCGGATGGCAGTCCCAAACAGTGTTCTCTTCCTCTTCCTCCTCCTCTTCCTCTTCCTCTTCCTCCTCCTCTTCCTCCTCCACCTCTTCCTCTTCTTATCCTCCTCTTCCTCCCTCCTCCCCCATAGAGTCTCATGTAGCCCAAACTTGACTCAAGCTTGTTATGTGGCTAAGAATGACCTTGTACGTCTAAAGCTCGTGTCTCTACCTACCAAGTTCTAGGATTGCAGATACACACAGCCCTGCCCAGTTTTATTCAGTGCTGGGAAGGAAACCCATGGCTCCACGCATGCTGGGCACACACTCTGCCAAACGAGCTGCACCCCCTAAAGTGTGTGTTTAGAACATTTAAAATTTTAATCTTGCGTGCATGAGTGTTCTGTCTGCATGTGTGCCTGGTGCCCCCGGAAATCAGCAGAGGGATGTGGATCCCCTGAGACTGGAGTTACAGATGGTTCTGAGCTCCCATGTGGGTGCTGGGACTTGAACTCAGGACCTCTGCAAGAGGAACACGTGCTCTTAGCTGCTGAGCCATCTCTCCAGTCCCAAAGCAAATCTTCTTTTTTTTTCTTGGTTCTTTTTTTTTTTTTTTTTTTTTCGGAGCTGGTGACCGAACCCAGGGCCTTAGCGCTTCCTAGGCAAGCGCTCTACCACTGAGCTAAATCCCCAGCCCCAGCAAATCTTCTTAAACTGTGGGTAGTGACCCCCACATAGAATTCTGTGACTGAACAGAGAAAGCACAAAAACATGGCAGCAGTAAAAGGTTTCTGTTTGGGCAATAGTCAAAACTTAACTCAAACTCACATGCATAATGAAACTGGCATAGTTTGCCTGTGCTGTGAGACTGCTGCAGCCTTGGGTCTGAACACACAACATATGTACTTTGCCTGGAACATGCAATCAGGCCACACAATTTCAGTGCTGCCTGAAAAACTCAGCTCAGATTTGAAACTGCTGTATGGTATGGCCTGCAGTGTCTTTCCTGTACACACAAAATCTCCTGATCTCAGGGAAACAGCCCTGACCACCCTTCCTGTACGTATACCATTTTATAATACGTATTTGTGCAAAGCAGTGCTCTCAACATTGACAGTTATAAAATCCAAAGCTGGATTGACTCTGAAACATGTTGAAAATGCTCTGTGTCCCTGTAGTATCAAAAATTTAGCCAAGATTTAATTCTTTATATAAAAATAGGCACGTCAGTTACATTGGCATAAAAATATGTTTTCATTTTCATAATTGCAAAAAGTATATATATATATTTATATGCAAAGAACTTTTTAAAAACAATGGTTATGGGGCTGGAGAGATGACTCAGTGGCTAAGAGCACTGACTGCTCTTCCAGAGGTCCTGAGTTCAATTCCCAGCAACCACATGGTGGCTCACAACCATCTGTAATGGGATCTGATGCTCTCTTCTGGTGTGTCTGAAGATAGCTACAATGTATTCATACACATAAATAAAATGAATCTTTTTTAAAAAATGGTTATATAAATGATTGATATATATGATAACTATATATTTATAATGTAAGACTCAAGAAGCCCCCCAAGCCCTACGTCTGCGACATCCCACTCACAGACACACAGAGATGGAGATTGATGCAAGAAGCAAGAGGTTTATTGATCCAGTGCACTGAGGTCATTCTGCAATCGGGGCAGAGGCAACCTGGAAGAACAAAGGCACACACTTCTTATACTTTTTCAGGGCATAGACTTTAGGTTACAGCACGTGTTGGTTATTTCTCATTGGCAGGGCTTGTTACCTTTTGAATTCACTGGTGGTCGCCTATTGTCCTTTGAATTCATTGGAGGACCTTGATGGGGAGATATCTCTGGTACGCAGAAGAGCGGGGAGGTGGAGGGTCCAACCCTTACTGTGGTTGGGACACTTCCTGAATAGGGTGTTTACTCAGCAAATTCTGTGAAACTCCCTGGCCTCAAGCTTATCAGGAAGTCCCAGTCACCTGATGTTTTCTGAGATAGTTCTGTCTGCTTGGTTCCCACATCCACAATAATTGGAGACAGGTAAAATCTCTTTATGTAAAAGGATGGCAAATGGAACAACTATACGAACTCTTTACCCAGACTTATATATCAAGCCTTGTTAGAGCAAAAGCATCTACTACAGACTCTTCCGAGCAGCCCTGGCTAGGACTATGCTCTGGGGAGCCAAAGCACTCAGCTGCTGTCTTTTGTACACTTGTCTCAGGGCAGCTGCGGAGTGTTCCAGAAGGCTGGTGCTGGCATAAGGGCAGTCAGGCCGGCTGTTTGCTCAAGGCAGCCAAGACAACAGGAGAGTATTCAATAGCTGCTAACTGGGGAGTTGAATTGCCCAGCCCCTGTGGCTTTGCCCCATTAGAGAGGAATGTATTTCAGAACCTGCCATTAGCACCAACCATGATTAAGGCTTTTTTTTTTTTTTAATTTTAGCTGGCAATGCACACCTTTAATCCCAGCACTTGAGAAGCAGAGGCAGAAAGATTTTTGTGAGTTTGAGGCCAGCCTGGTCTATAGAGTGAGTTTCAGAACTGAGAGAAACACCGCCTCAAATTTCTACCCCTCCATAATAGAACTCTGACCCAATACAGCCCTCCACTCTACTCCTTCCACAGCCTCCCTGTGGCTGTTCCAGAATCAAACAGTGTTCATTCATCTAACTCGACTTTTTCTGAGTGCTTCTCTTTCTCCAACTCTGTTCTAGCCCCAGGGAACCACCATGACAAGTGTGAGCACAGGTTCTCACTTGTGTTGGCCTTGTAGAGAGTAGGACCACCCTGTGACAGTCACACAAATGGATTCAAGGGTTACAAAAGATTAAGCATGGTCCTAGGAGAAACGGGTGCAAGTTAGATTCTGAAAATGAATTAATTATCCCTAATATAAATGTAAACAGTGAATTAATCCAGTGGCTGTATTGATTTACCTTATGCTAATCCCAATAACTTTGCAGAGAAGCCAAGATTTAAGACTGCACCTGGACAGCTGAGCAGTTAAATGAAAGATGCACCTTAACTTCTATGCTAATCTTCTACCTCCCAGCCCCATCCTAAGATACTTGCGTATTATTATTGATCTGACTCTTCAGACCCCTTCTTCGTTGCCCCAATTCCTCCATCTTCCCTGTGAGCTGACTCTCCTCTCCTCTTTTCTGCTCAGCCATTGGGTGACCAACATTTACTGGCAAGGCAAAGAATAAATGGTAAGAGCTGTGTACACAAACTTGAGACAGGAGATTCTTGGTATAAGCATCACAATGCTGTGTCTGGATTGAAACGAGATATGAGGGCGGAGAAACCAGCATCTGAATAACCCGAGGGTAAACTGTATGCAGTTACAAAACATCATGCCAACAAACAGAGGGGTCAGTATCCTGCCTGCTATTCTTATTAGTACTAAAATTCATGGTCAGTTAATTTTATCAGTTAGTAGAGTTATTTGAATGAGAGTGGCCCTCAAAGGCTCTTATGATGGAATTCTTGGTCCCCAGTTAGGGAACTGTTTGGGAAGGACTAGGGGGTGTGACCATGTTGGAGAGAGTGTGTCACTGGGAATGAGCTTTGAGGTTTCAAAAGTTCAGGCTAGGCCCAGGCTCACTTGGACTCTGTATTTGCCTATTTGTCTGTGTGTGTGTGTGTGTGTGTGTGTGTGTGTGTGTGTGTGTGTGTGTCTGTCTGTCTGTCTGTCTGTCTGTCTGTCTCTCTGCCTCTCTGTCTCTCTCTCTGTGCCTTTGTGTATGTGTCTGTCTGTCTGTCTGTCTCTCTGTCTCTCTCTCTCTCTGTGCCTTTGTGTATGTGTCTGTCTGTCTGTCTGTCTTCTCTTTGGCTGCTGCTTGAGGATAAGGATGCTAAGATCTCAGCTACTGCTCCAGTGCCATGCCTGTCTCCCTCCCATGATCATCCTGAACTCTGGAACCTTCTAACTCTAAACAAACCCTGAGCTAGATGCTTTCCTTTGTAAGTGTGTCCTAGTCATGCTGTCTCTTCACAGCAGTAGGACAGTGACTAAGACAGTTAGCCACGCATTCAGCTGCATTGCTGTCCCATTAGGTATAGCCATGGGACTTAGATATACCGGGGTTGGTTTTCCCCATCTAAGTGGCATCAGGCTAGGCACAGCAGCTCCCACAGACATCAAGGACCCAAACTCTTCCATGTCTCTTAAGGCAGATTTCCTACTCACCATTTTGTTGTCTAATTGTCCAAGAAGGTTGCTGTAGCTCCAGACATTGCTTGGAGTTAAAAGGCAGAGCAGTGCCTTATAGCAGAGAGGCGAACACAGCCAGCATTTCCCCCAGAGAAGCTGCCAAGTGGCCAGGCAGCAAAGGGAGAAGGGGCTGTGAAAACACACCATGACCAAGGCAACTCTTGTAGAAAACAACATTTAATTGGGGCTGGCTTACACTTTCAGAGGTTCAGTCCATCGTCAGGAAGCTAGGAGGAGGAGCTCATTGCCTGTGCCAACAGCGACTCACTACCTCCGACAAGGCCACACCTCCTAATAGTGGCACTCCCTGGGCTGAGCACATTCAAACCACCACGAGGGCTGAGACTTTCTGCTGTGTAACTACTACTGGGTGAATGCAAAGTATTTTATGGCTTATAAGAAAGCTACTGTGGCCACGGCCATGGAACGTACAGGTGAGGCCCTGAGAGGGTAATAGCACCGTGACACATCAAGGCAGACAGAACTAGCCAAGCCCAGAGCTCTCCAGAAGCACTGCTCATTTCCGACGTCATCTACCAACTTTGCAATCACCTTGCCTACCTCACTCGGCAATCTAAGCTGCAGGTGAGGCTGAGGGACAGTGGTCTGGGGGGACCAGGATGGTGTGGTTCCTTGGATTCAATGACAGCACCTTTCCCAGCCCAGCCTATCAGGGGCTTGTAAGCAACAGAGATGCTGTCCATATGAGCCTCTCCCACAAGTGGACAAAGGAGGGGAAGTGACCAGAAAGGGAGAGTGGCGCTCTAAAAGGAAGAGAGGGTGTGGGTGACCGGAAGCAAGAACAGAGGAGGCTCAGACAGGAAGGGTGGAAGCCAGGTCGCTGGGCAACAGGAGAAGAAGCTAAACAGGTTCCCTGTCCAGGCGGGCGGTGACAACTCTACCTCACCACTAGGCTAAGGAGAGTGACAACAACCTGCCTTCCCTGTGACAAGGGGAAGTCCTTCACCCACCTAGAACCGAGGCCCTTTGTTCTACCCCTCCCCCATGCCACAAGCAAGGCCCAGCCCAGCCCCTGGACTGAATGCTTTACTGACTGATCTGGGGCTAACAAACCTACAACCACAACCACTTTTGTTTTTTGTGGATTTTTTTGTTTTTTGTTTTGGTTTGGTTTGGTGCTTTTATTTGTTTGTTTGGGTTTGTTTTTGTTTTTGTTTTTGTTTTTGTTTTTGTTTTTGTTTTTGGGAGGGTCCTGTTTTTGTAACCCTGGCTGTCCTGGAACTCACTTTGTAAACCAAGCTGGCCTGGAACTCACAGAGATCTGCCTGCCTCCCTGACAAATGCTGGGATTCAAGGCCTGCGCCACCACACCCGCCAATCGACCACCTCTACAAATACACAAGGAACCCTCTGGGCATTTGTTCTCCTGAAGGAAAGAATAACACGTTTGCTGCTCTGACAACCTCACACAGAGAGGCTGGGAGACAAGCGTATCCTCCAGACCCAGCCTTAGTGAGAGAGCCTTCCTCAGCTTCACACAGACCAGTCCCACCTCACCCGGGGAAATCTGTCTAAACTGCAATGTGACTCTACCATTCAGCGGGGAGCATCCCAGCATCAGCTCACAACTTTAGGCCTTCTGCCAGCTCAGTCTCCCGGTGGCTCCTCTCTGTCTGTGGGATAGCCTGGTCTCCCCACAGCCCCTGAGTACCATGCCGCCCACATCTATCTCCTCATTCTCCTTTGACCCCACATGCCCTCGGCACCCCAGTTTGTACTTGCCCTTGAGCCCCTCATTCTTGGCCTTGTGTACCTCAGCAATTGTCACTCCTCTCTCCCGATGCTTCCTGCTCTGTTTTCAGGATGTCTACCTGAATCGCTATACTCCCCAAAACCTTGGGGTAGCTAGGAAGTCGCTGTGCGCCAAGGCAAGACTGTAGTCAGAACCCAAGCAGACCTTCAAAGAACTACCTAAGGCCACACCCACCCACAGGCCACACCCATCCACAGGCCATGCCACCCACAGGACACACCCATCCACAGGCCACACCCATAAATGGGCGGGGCACATGACCCGCAGTGCCGTGACAGGAACCTGTCTGTGACCATCACACCACTGAGCATCTCTGGCTGAGCCTGGTGCACAGGCCGCACTTCTTAAACCATTGCAGAAGCCCCTGACCAACTAGGCAGCACACTTTCCTCTAATCATTGAGGAGCTAGGTGCCCTGGCCTCCTCAGAGCCAGGCAGGCTTGGTGGCCCCAAAGTACAAGTCCTTTCTCAGGTATTTCAAGGTCCAGGAATGTTGTGGGTCTTCTCTGGCCTCCCATGGCATCAAGCCCAAGGACTACTGCTGCGCTTGCTTACAGGAGGGTATGGTGAGGTCCAGACTATGAATTCGGGGCTGAGGGGAGCAGAGGGAGTGGAGTTCCTGAGCAGACACTGTAAACAAGTGTCCTGAGGCCAGCCCTGTCCAGCTCATCACCCTCTCCAAGACCCTCATTCCAGGGATGCCCCAGCTCCCAGGTTGGCTAAGGAGGGGTGGGGCCTCACACCAGGGCTGAGGAGCTCAAGACATGGAAAGCACACATGGATACAGGCATGTTTATTGGGTGAAGTCTTAGAGACTCAGTAAGGCACATGGTCTAGGAAGGGGGTGGGCTCTGGAGGCCCCGAGCACAGGCCTTAGTGTATAAGGTGGGTACCCCTATCAGCTGAGCAGCTCTGGACCACTCTCTCCTTTCAGGCCCTCTTCTCGGGACCCTAAGAACGGGGGTTACTTCTGTCCCAGGGGTGAGTACGCATGACCATGGTCAAAGGAAGGTGGGGCTTCAATCAGAATACAATGTCCCACAGACCCCGGAGGCACTGAGAATGGAGAATCCTGACTCGGGCAGGTCCTGGAGGAGAGTGGGTAAGTGTGGCCAGCGGTGGGCTGGCCCTTGTTGAGCCCCAAGGCACCAGGTAGGCAGGCTGCAGGGCATTCTCAGCTGAAGTCTCTGTTGGGCAGGAGCAGAGGCGCCACCAGGGTCCACAGGTAGAGGAACAGCCCTGCCCAGCTGGCACAGATCTTCACCCACACCGAGGTCCACGTGCTAATCATCTTCCGGGTCTCCCCAGGGCTGGAACACACCATCGGTTCATGAGCCTGGTCCGCAATCCTGTGACCTCCGTCTTGTTCCCTGACCCAATGAGCCAGGCCGAGACATCTAAATTCAACCCTGGCTTTTACCCTGTTAACTCCAAGCTCTGTGCTTCACATTGGAGACACCTGACCTATGACCCTGGACCACAGACCCAAACTTGACCTCAACTCCAGCCTTGACTCTAGTTTGAGACCTTGACTTGACCTGACTCCTGGTCCCTCCCTTTGTCACCCTGAGCCAGGCCTGTTGATGCATACCTATAATCCCAGCACTTGGGAGGCAGAGGCAAGAAGATCAGGAGTTCAAGACCACCTTTCGCTACAGAATCAGTGTGAGACCAACCTGAGCTGCGTGAGACAAAAGTAAAACAAAAAAGCCCAAAGGTCAGTGGCCCAGGCCTGAAACCCCAGCCTCTCAGGAAGTGGGGCAGGAGGATCTCAAATTCAAGGCCCACTTGGGCCACACAGAGAAGCCCTGTCTTTAGGACCTTGTCACCGAGTTCTTTGGCTCCCCATCCCTGAGGACTGATGAACTTAACTTTAACCCTGCTTTTCCCCAACTTTGGTTCTTGATCCAATAACTCGGCCTTGGCCCCCAACCTTATTACTCCAACTTCAGCTCCTTGCCCCTCTGCTGGTTTGATTGCCTCTGAACCTCAGTGTTCACCAAAGGACCTAGTCCCAGTGTATATGGACAAACTATGGCTCCCCAATAGTCCTGACAAAGTTTCTCTGGCTCTCCTGTAGACCAGGCTGTCCTCAAACTCACGGAGATCCCTCTGTCTCTGTCTCCTGAGTGCTGGGATTAAAGATATGTGTCAACACTGCCTGATGACTCTGACTCTTAATTCAGACTTTGAGTCTGACTTTGAGCCCCATCCTAATCCTGCCCGTCCATGCATCCCACACCGGACTCCCCCGCAGTCCAGGCCTGGTTTGCAAACATAGTCGCCCTGATCATCCCAGCCTCGCCTCCTAACTATCCCCTTTGGCCTCTGAGCAAACATATCAGAAGCTGGGCCAAGAAGGCACAGAAGGGGAACTAAGGCAGAGCAGGGTTGGATTATGGGGATCTAAGGCAGACCCTGCCACCTATGTTCCCAAGCTCCAAGCAGAGACTGGGACACCCAGGAGCAGCTGGAGGAAGCACACGGTGAATACACCTGGGGCTGGCGGGGCCCTGCCACCCACCAGGCCACTGCGGCATACCTGTACCAGTTGGTAAGTGTCATCATGACATGCAGGGAGGCCAGCACCAGGCAGAAGTGGAAGAAGGAATAGCTGTAGGTGACACCGTCCTGCTCATTGTCATAGGTTCGGCCGTCACCGACGGCCACCTGCTGCTGCTGCACCATTTCTGCTGGACACTCCTCTGTCTGCATCAAGCTGTTCACCTGACGGTGGTCAGAGGATCTCAGGCTGTGGGAGAGGAAGGCAGGCTGTTAGGGCCGCTAACAGAGATGGGCGGACACAGCAGGGTGTGGTCCCACGAGCTATGGGACCGGTCACAGTACTAGGTGATCTTGGCTCCTTCCCAGGAACCAACAAACTGTTCAGACCCTCAGCTCTACTCCAATTCCTTATGTCCCCAAGTAAAATACACCCTCTGTGAACCCTGGACTCCTCAACGTGTCTCACGAATGCTCTGAACAGGGTATAGACTAGTATTTGTACCATTCCCAGAACAGGTGCTAGATACTGAGTACGGAGTACTGAGTACCAAGTACCAAGTATTGAAAATCACCAAACTAAGAACTGATTAAGTTTTTGTCACAAACTAGGGTCTTCTAGGAAGAGGGAACCTCGATTGAGGAATTGCCTCTATCAGAACAGCTTCTAGGTAGTCTTTGGGACATCTTATTGATTAATTGCCAAAGCAGGAGGCGCCAGAAGGACTCAGCTCACTGTGGGTGGTGCCACCATGGACAGGTGGCCCTGGACTATAGAAGAAAGCAGGCTGAGTAAGCCATAGGGAGCAAGTCAGAAACCAATGCTCCTCCACAGCTCCTGCCTCAGCGTCTGCTTCCTTCCAGGTCCCCACCTCGAGTCCTGGTTCTGACATCTTTCCACGATGGAATGGTTGTAGCCTGGAAGCGTAAGCTGAGGTAAATCCTTTCCTCCCAAGTTGCTTTTGATTGCAGTATTTATCACAGCAATGGAAGGAAATTTATACAATTGTTTTTGAGGGTGGAGAGTGTATGTGTATGTGTGCGTGTGTATATGTGGGTGTCCTTGCCTGTAGTAACATTGTATGTGTGTGCACACGCATGCATATATGTGCGCATGCGTGTGTGGTTTGTGCATGTGTGCATGTGTGTGTGTGTGTGTGTAAACACTTGTGTAAGCCAGATGATGTTAGGTTTCCCCCTCAACTGCTCAGCTGTTTTATTTTTCTGAGGCAGGGTCTCTCATTGGTCCTGGGAGTTGACATTTCAGATTCACGGAGACTGCCCCTGTTCCCACCCTGCAGGGCAAGGGTCACAGTAGTGTGCTTCAGGTATATGCTGGAGACCCACGCTCGGGCCGTCATGTTCACGCAGCCGTACGCTATCCACTGCACCATCATCCCGGAACTCTGGTTGTTTTGTATGACCGTCTGACGTATTCCACGCTGGCCCGGAACTCAGTCACGATAGAGCCCAGGCTGTTCTAAACCTCACAGCAACCCTCCCTCCTGCCTCTGCCTCCCAAAGGTTGGAATTACAGGCGTGAGCCATGTCTGGAAACCTGAAACTTTACTAGTCTTAGGGATTTTGTTTTAGCAATTGCTTTCATGTTTATGGAAAAGAAGGCGGGGCAAAGGGGCCAGTACCAGAGCACTGGCCTATCACAAGCAAAGCCCCGGCCGGCCTGATCTCAGCATTGAAAAGAAAGCCAAACAATGCCATAGGCTGTCAAGGTGGCTCGGTGAGGTAAAAGGGCTTGGTGCACAAGCCTGGTGACTGAGTTTCTTCCTTAGAATCCATGTGAAGGAGGGAACAGACTCCACTGACCTCCACATGTGTGCCGTGGTCCATGCATTTCCACATACACGTCATGCTCACATATGCAAGGAGACCTTTTAAAAGGCCTGGACTTTATTTTCTGGGTGCCGGCCTTTCCTGGGCTTTCCATTGGCTAATGAAGGAGTCAGTGCATTAGACACTTGGGAGTTCCTTTTAATTTGAGTTTTCTTTTTTCAATCTTATTATTTTTTATGTTCATTGGTGTTTTGCCTGCTTGTCTGTCTACACAAGGGTACCAGATCCCTTGGAACTGGAGTTACAGACAGTTGTGAGCTGTTTCGTGGGTGCTGGGAATTGAACCCGGGAACCTTAACAACAGAGCCATCTCTCCAGCCCCTTACTTGGAATTGTCTACAGCTTGTGTCTTTTTTTTTTTTTTTTTTTGTTCTTTTTTTTTCGGAGCTGGGGACTGAACCCAGGGCCTTGCGCTTCCTAGGCAAGCGCTCTACCACTGAGCTAAATCCCCAATCCCTACAGCTTGTGTCTTAATACATTGATTCCTTTTCTGTTTCTATTGGTCCATAGCATTGGTTTTTTTTTTTTTCTTTTCTTCGGAGCTGGGGACCGAACCCAGGGCCTTGTGCTTCCTAGGCAAGCGCTCTACCACTGAGCTAAATCCCCAACCCCCATAGCATTGTTTTAATGAATGGTATAAGAAAAAATTTTTCACAAAAAAGAATAAACAGGACCGGGGACATGGCTCAGAGGGTCAAGTCACCAGCTGCCAAGCTTGATGACCTGAGTTCAATCCCCGGGGAGAGAGCCAACTAAAAGGGCCATTTTCTTGATTAATGATTGATGTGGGAGGGCCCAGCCTCCTGTGGGAAGCGCCACCCCTGGGCTGATGGGCATGGATTGTATAAGAAAGCAAACTATCTTTTTTTTTTTTTTGGTTTTTTTTTTTTTTTTTTTTTTTTTTCGGAGCTGGGGACCGAACCCAGGGAGCAGTGTTCCGCCATGGTGGACTGTGATTGAAATGTATAAGTCAAACGAGCCTTTTCCTCACCATGCTGGATTTGGTTGTGGTGTTTATCACAGCCGTAGAAAGCTCCCGATCCTCCCTCCCTCCCCACGCAGCACCCCCTCCCAGAGCACAAGCCCGTGGTACCTAATGAAGAAGGTGCACAGAATGAAGATGACGAGGCCCACAATGCTCGGGGCGTCCCACCACACTGTGCTGTAGTCCTCCAGGCTCACCTGGCCCGTCCCGTTCTTAGTGGGCAGGTGAGGGTTGCATTTTTGGTCTGGGAAAGGAACACAGACACCTTGAACCTTTAGCTGACTAGATCTAGGAGTCAGGGGACTTTGAGGACAGCCAGAGAGCTGACTAAAGAGAATAGACAGACAAGCAGGCAGGTAGGCAGGCAGGCAGGCAGGCAGGCAGGCAGGCAGACAGACAGACAGACAGACAGACAGACAGACAGACACACACACACACACACACACACACACACACACACACTTGACCTTTTAAGGCCCAGCAGCAGATAGCACATGGCAGATACAATGAAAGACAAACAATTCCAGGAGCAGATGAGAACCTCCTGCTCACCCCTACCCCCACCCCACCCCACCCTCTACCCACACCCACACCCTGTGCCTCTGGGTATCCCAGACACCTGCGATGTCCCTCACACTTCAGGAGGCCGCACTGGAGTAGCGGCCTGACACACACTCACCAGGGACGTTGGATAGGGCAGACCAGGTGACAAACATTGTATACAAGGTTACGACAGAGGCTTGTAGCAGACCTGAGTTAGGCTGGGCACTCTGGCAATAAAAGTTCAAAGGTAAGAGCCCAGGCCACTCAGCGCACCAGACCACCCACCACTCCTTCCCACCCCAAACTGGAACCCTAATTCTTTCTCCTGAAACCCCCAGATAACCAGCACCCTTTCTTCTGCAAAAGTTCAGGTTAGCTTCTCCTGTCTGCTCAGTTTCACTTGCCCATACCCCACTGTCACACCCCAGACACCCCGACATTCAAACCTCTTGCCCCTCTGTGGCTTTGAAACCAGACATATTGCTGGCCCCTCTGCCTGGGGGGAGAGGGGGGAGAGCTGGAGAGAGGGAAATGAGGCCCTGGGCTCCTGCTATGGTAACTCATGCCCTACCAGCTCCCTGCCTGTGATCCACGAAGCTCTGTAACTAAACTCCTTTTGTTTGGCCTTGAGTCCTATTGCTGGATTTCCCCCAACTCCACATGCACAACCTCGATTCGAATCCCAGCCCCACTGTTTACTAGCCTTGCTAACTCTCCTCTTCTTCTTCTTGCAGAAGGGTATGTGTGTGAGTGAGTGACGGTGTGAGAGAGAGCATGCATATGGGCGAGTGTGTGAGTGTATGTGTGTGTGTGAGTGTGCACGTACCTGTGTGTCTGTATGTTTGTGCGTGTATGAAAGAACATGAGTGTGAGTGTGTGTGTGAATGTGTATGTGTGTGAGTGTGAGTTTATGCATGTGTATGAGAGTGTGTATGACTGTGTGTGTGAGTGTATGTGTGTGAATGTGTATGTGTGTTCGTGAGTATGAGTGTATGTAAGCGTGAAGGTGTGTTTGAGAGTGTGTGTGTGAGAAAGAGTCAGCATGTGTGTGTATGTGTGTAAATATGTGTGTGAATGTGTATGTATGTGCGTGAGTATGAGTGTATGCATGTGTGTATAAGTGTGTGAGTGTGTGTGTGAATGTGTATGTGTGTTTGTGTGTGTGAATATGTATGCATATATGCATGAGTGTGAGTGTACAAGTGTGTGTGTATATATGAGTGTGTGCATGTGTGTGAGTGTGTGCATGTGGGTGTGTTTGAGAGTGGCTGTGTGAGAAAGTCTGCATGTGTTTGTGTGTGCACGCACGTGTGTGTGTGTGTGTGTGTGTGTGTGCACATGCAGATGAAGGTCAGAGGGCAACCTAGGCTGTTGTCCCTCAGGAACCATCATTGCCTTTGTTTTTTGAGAGACAAGGATTCTCAGTAGGACCTGGTGCTCACCAATGTGACTGGACTGGCAGTCCCTGCCTCCCAGCTCTTGGGTTACAAGCACACCTGACCTTTCTGACTTGATGCTGGGTATCCAGACTCTCACGCTGGCACTGAGCCATCCCCACCCCCTTTTACTCCTTTAAGCCCATTCATTTCTTAGTGAAGCAGAGATGACAATCTGAGGAGTGAGAGACACAGGTGACAGGTGCCAGTAACGGCTGTCTCCTCCCCTCCTCCTTCCTGTACTTCCTCACAGCAGAGCCTGGTGACAGCAGGTGTCCACCCAATGAGCCCCATGTGCATCTCCCTTCACAGGCTCCAACCTTCACCATGGGAAATGAAGGCTCTGAGCAGAAGAGAGGCTCCCAACCTCTGAACTAATGAGTACGCGTGCACGCACACACACACACACACACATATGCACTCACACACACACTCTCTTACTCTCTCTCTCACACACACACTTACACACATACACACTCACACACACACTCTTACTCTCTCTCACACACACACTCACACACATACACACACACTCACACACATACACACTTACACACACACTTACTCTCTCTCTCTCTCTCTCTCTCTCTCTCTCACACACACACACACACACACACACACACACACACACACAAAACTTAAGCTACCTGTGAACGCTGAGATCCAAACTGGGAAGTCCTTGTGGGTATATTCAGGGGTTAGGGAGACTCTCTAGAGAACAAAGGACCATTCTGCCAGTCCTGTCCATTGTCACAGAGTGTCTGGGACAGGATGTCAGGAAATTGCACCCCATTCCCCAATACCTCCATTTGAACTCTGAACATCATTTTTCTTGACTGGTACAACATTGGTTACTATAGCAACAGCTGGAGTCGACTTGAAACCTATCTGCCTAGTCAGAACTCCATCCTGACAGCAACCCTAAAAGGACATTCTCCACTTCAGGAGAGAGGGGCACAGCACTGTTAAAAGCACTTCCGGGGGCTGGGGATTTAGCTCAGTGGTAGAGCGCTTACCTAGGAAGCGCAAGGCCCTGGGTTCGGTCCCCAGCTCCGAAAAAAAGAACCAAAAAAAAAAAAAAAAAAAGCACTTCCGTAGGACTGGAGAGATGGCTCAGCGGTTGAGAGCACTGACTGCTCTTCCAGAGGTCCTGAGTTCAATTCCCAGCAACCACACGGTGGCTCACAAGCATCTGTAATGAGATCTAGCGCCCTCTTCTGGAGTGCAGGCGTACATGCAGGCAGAACATCTGCAAAAGGCTTTGCTCGCCCAATGCGCAGGCTCACCTGGACTTTGGGCAGGACAGCAATGATGGAGACGCAGACACAGAAGGTGAGGTTGAGGCCGATGAAGACCTTGCCCTCGTGGCAGGCACCAGACTCCGTGTAGTAGACGAACATCAGTGCCACGGCGGCAATGGACAACAGGTAAAAGAGGAAGGTGAAGAAGAAAAGGCCTGGGCGGAAGGGCGCAGAGCAATGCTCAGATGCAGGGGGCAGAGGAAGGAGCACCGACCACCCAAGCTGCTCTCCTACCACAGGCCTCAGTTTCCTAACATACGGAGTGGCTTCCCACGGCGCCTTAGTGAGTTCCTTCCCAATCCAACCCATAATGACTTTCGTGCTATGTGGAGGTGACGCTGAGTGCAATAAATACTAACTACGCTGTAGAAGACATCATTGCTCCGCTGTCATTCAAAGGCATTTGCAGGGCTGGAGAGATGGCTACAGATCAGCACTCGAGAGCACTCTTCGCCCTTACAGGGTTCAGTTCCCGACACCCGAATGATGGCCCACGACCATCCGTGACTCCAGTCCCAGGGGATGCGACAGCCTTTGCTGACCTCAAGACCACATAGAATATGAGACCCAGCCTTTATACATCATTATATGTTTGATCTCTGTCTAAAGACAACTTCGACAGCCTTGTAGCTTGAATGTGCTACAATTTTGTAATCTAGAAAAATAGTTAACAACGACTAATCCAGCAATAAACCCAGGCTCCAGTTCAAACTCAAAACATTCCGGTTTTTTGTTTTTTGGTTTTTTTGTTTGTTTGTTTTTTGTTTTGTTTTTTTTCTGTGGCTGAGGACCGAACCCAGGACCTTGCGCTTCCTAGGCAAGCACTCTACCACTGAGCCAAATCCCCAACCGCAACATTCCGTTTTCTAAAATAGTCTCGTTGATTTGGTGGTTGTTGCCGTTGCTGCTGCCCCTGCTGTTGCTGTTGCTTTGAGATGGGGCGTCTCTATGCAGTCATGGTGTCCTGGAACTCACTCTGTAGACCAGGCTGGCCTCGAACTCACAGAGATCCATCTGCCTCTGCCTCCAGAGTGTTGGGATTAAGCTATGTGTCACCACGCTGGGACCTTTATTGTGTTTTTTGAGAGGGGGGTGTGTTTCATGTAGCTCAGCCTAACCTCCAACTCATTATTTAGTAGAGGCTGGCCTTGAACTCTCCACCCTCCTTTTCCCACCTCCCAAATGCGGCTTACAGGTGTGAGGATCATATCTAGCTTCTTTACCTTTTTTTTTTTTTTTTTTACACAAAAAGCACAATGTGAATTGGGTTGTGGTGGCACATGCCTTTAATCTCTTTAAAATTATTATTGCCCATGTGCGTGCGTGCGTGCGTGCGTGCGTGTGTGTGTGTGTGTGTGTGTGTGTGTGTTGATGTGTGGGGGCGCATGTGCCATGGCACACATGTGAAAGTCAGAGGACAACTCTGGATTCTCTAAGGGGTCTCTTCTCCCACATTTATGTAAGTTCTGGGGACCGAATTCAGGTCACTAGGTTTGTGTGACAAACACTTTCATCATTTTTGCCACTGTCATAGTTAACTTTAACTGTTAACTAGGCAAAGCCTAGAGTCACTTGAAAAAGGAGTCACAAATGAAGAGCTGTCCAAATCAAATCAACCTGTGGGAAGCCAACGTCTGTGGGAGATTGCCTTGCTTATTAATCGGTGTAGGAGGGCCCAGCCCACTGTGGGCGGCTCAATTCCCTAAGCAGGTGGTCCTCAGCTGTGTAAGGCGGCTAATTAAGCATGAGCCTGTGAGCAGTCAGTTAACAGCATACTTCTGTGGCTTCTTCTTTCCTTCCTTTCTCTTCTTTCTTTTGTCTTGAGACCATGTTCCTTTAGCTGTCCTGAATGCTCTGTAGAGCAGGCCAGCCTTGAACTCAGAGGCCTGCCTCTCCCTCCCAAGTGCTGAGACTAAAGGCATGTGCCACCACCACCCAGCTCACATTGTGCTTTTTTGTGTGGGTTCTGCGAATATAAACTCACGTCGTCATATTTTAGAAGAGCAATAGGTGCTAGCCCAGCCTTTCTTGCAGACTTACAATAAGTGCCAGAAATTCAGCAGGGCAATCTGCTGCTAGGATTTCAATGACCAGACACCACTTAAAGTATACTTAAGTCACCACCAAAAGAGCCTGGCCCATTTTCTGCTGTGTGCAGTCTGTCCTACAGAAGCTACTGACCTCACCCCCCTCACGGTCCCTCAGGCAGCTTCCCACAGTCAGTCTCTT
Organism: Rattus norvegicus; assembly: GCF_021556685.1. Lineage (NCBI taxonomy): Eukaryota > Metazoa > Chordata > Mammalia > Rodentia > Muridae > Rattus > Rattus norvegicus. The sequence goes on from NC_141538.1 coordinate 148,612,496, forward strand.
CCTCCACCTCTCCCCAGACTTCCTCAACTCCAGACCCCGATACGTGAGGCACCGAAGCCCTCGGTGTGGAGGCCAGCACGGCACTGACCTGCGTACCAGACAGGAGAATCACACTCCTCGGCCTTACACAGCCACCGCTGATTCCAGGAGTGAGCAAAGTCAATGAACAGGATCAGCTGGATGAGGATGAAGAGGAAGGAGCCCACGACGCCAAAGTAGAACCAGACTGTGGGGAGAGGGCTGTGAGGCAGGTTGTTGGGGCCACAGGAGCAGCTGTGAGGACAGCAGGTCCCCAGGGTTTCTAGCATAACTTCAGTCAGGTGTTTTTTCTCGAACACAGACTCATCCAGTTGTCCCTAATACCATACTCTGCATGGGGGACACCCAGAAAAGTAGGGTCCCCCTCTCTTGGTTTGGCCAAGTAGAGCTCATGACAGATGGTCCCCCAGACTGAGTTACCCGAAGGCGTCAAAGCCAAGCAGCAGGATGCTATCTAGTGAAGGGGGTGTGGGGGACCAGCTGCTACCTGGAGTCCATGAGATGCCAAGGCAAAGAGCCACCCACCCTACCACCCACCCACCACCCTCCTTGCTGCCCTTCCCCTCCGCTGTCCCTGGAGCCACCTACTCTTGGGAAAGGAGCCATCAGGGATGTAGAAGGCACCCACGGTGATTCCCACAAGGATCAGGAATTTAAAAAACCAAAACCTGCAGGAGAAACGAGGAGAGCTGAGTGGTGGGTAGCAGGAGAGTTGAGTGGTGGGCCACAGGGACATACAGAGCCAAAGCAGAGGCAGCCTAGAAACTCCACCCCCGCAAGAAGCAGGGTGGGGGAGAGGTGAAGGGCCTTCCTGGGGATCTGATAGACATAGGTTCTTTCCCTTTTTGAGAAAAAGCCTGGAGCTCAGGTCAGTGCGAAGAACCAAGCAATGAAACTGTTATTAAACTGCTGTGTGAGCTCAGGTAAACGGCTACCCTCTCTGAGCTTTTCCCTCATTTGAAAAATGGATGCCAGTAGGGGTTGGGGAGATAGTGCAATTGGTGAAGTGATTGTCCTGCAGGCAGGACGACTGACATTTCATCTCCAGTCATGACATAAAAACCCAGACATGCTTGTTCCTAGGGGCTGGCTAGCCAGGCTAGGAGAACCAGCCCCAGGGAGTGTGGACGGCTCCTAGGAACAGCTGAGGCTGACCTCGGGCTTGTAATGGGTGGGGTCTAGAGATCTCTGGGTCAGGAATTGGGGAGAAAAGCCCACAGGGGGAGTGTGCCAGGGTCACCCCTCACCCATTCTGGATGGCTGCTCGCGGGTCCCGGCTACTGCGGACGCAGATCATTAACATCATGAAGAGGAAGAAAAAGGCTGCTGTGGCAAAGCACATACGGTAGACAGCGCGGAAACCCAGCAGGGAGCCACAGTCCAGGGGCCCCTGCAGGACCACGGGTTGCTGGGCCCTGTCCTCACACACCCAGGGCAGCTGCGGAGACAACAGGGAGGACTGAGGACCCCACCCACCAGAACCCTGCAGTCTCTCATCAAGTCTGAGCCTGCCTCCGTCTCTAAGGCATGTTTCCCATCCCGCGTTGGTCTGAACACTAAGAAAGGCCACCCAGGTGCCAATCCCATCACGGCTCCCGCCTAGGTGACCATTTCCCTGACGCCCCCGCCATCACCACCACCCCACTCCCATCACCTACTCTGTTTGAATACTGCGACGTGTGAAGCCCTGCTTCCCAGAACGGTCTCCCCCTCCTGCCTTCTGTAGAACACCTAAGAAGCCCACGGAACCCCGGGAGAGTCGGTCTCTCGACGGACTCCGCAGGGATCCACACCTATGCACAGACCAAGGCAAGATTCCCACCCTGGGCTTCAGCACTCTCGGGGAGACGCACTCCCGGGACCTGCCTGTAGAGGGCAGCGGTGACGAATAGGATTCTCCGCGGAGATCCACCCTGTTCAGGTGTCCTCCTACCCCAGCCACCTGCACAACATCGGTACCAGGAACTTCAACCACCTACCTTTGCCTGTGGAGGGTGGAACGGTCCGGGCGCCTCCCTAGCCCTTTCCAGACACTCACCTTGTAAAGCTGACTCTCCACTCCGGGGCTCAGCATGATGATAGACACCAGCACCCCCAAGAAGAGGAAGCCGGTGAAGAGGAGGCGGCTCACCGTGGAGTTGCGGGTTGAGGGGCAGCAGCTGCATAGGATGCAGGGTGCAGAGCCACAGAGGCAGGATGCCTAGGGAAAACAGGAACGGTAGCCTCATTAGTCCCTTTCCCCACGTGAGCACGCAGCACCCCCCACCCTCCAGCTGCCGCATCCAAGTCGTCAAGTCTGTAATGAACTCATTTAACCTTCTAGCTAGGGACTAAAACTGAATCCATGCAGGACCACAAAGCCCATAGGCAGAAGAAGAGGACTGGGGACACACTCTTTATCGTTAAGGGGGAGTGGTTAAAAAGAAATCCAGAGGGCCAGCTGTCACTGATGATTGTCATCTTCCATAAAACGGGGTGGGGGGTGTCACAACGGTAGTCACAGGTAGTCCTGAGAATGAAGCAAGGTGTTTAAAACTGGTTTTTGTTTGTTTTTAAAGACATTTTTAAAAAAATATTTATTTTGTGTATGTAAGTCTTCAGACACACCAGAAGAGGGCATCAGATATCATTACAGATGGTTGTGAGCCACCATGTAGTTGCTGGGAATTGAACTCAGGACCTCTGGAAGAGCAGTCAGTGCTCTTAATCTCCAGCCCTGTTTGTTTTTTAAGGTGTATTTATGTTATGTACATTTGATGTTTTGCTTGCATATACATCTGCAGTCCAGAAGGCATTGGATTGGATCTCTTAGATCCAATGGTTGTGAGCTGCCAGGTGGTTGCTGGGAATTGAACTCAGAACCCCTAGAAGAGCAGCCAGTGCTCTTAACCACTGAGCCATCTCTCCGGCCTTGGGTGTTTAAACTGTAAATCCCAGCCAGGTGTGGTGGCTCATGCCTATAATCCTTGGGGCAGGACGATCAAGAGTTCAAGGCCAGCCTCAGCTATGTAGTGAGTTTGAGGCCTACCTCAGTGACATGAGACCTGTCACAGACAGACAGACAGTCAGACAGACAGAATGCAAGCTCCTTGAGAGCCCTGTCTCTTCCTCGGTTCATTTTTCTCTACGACTCTAATGTTCTTTGTACCTTCCTTGTAACAAGGACGGATATTTATTTATTTACCTGTTTGTTTGTTTGTTTATTTATTTATTTATTTTGGTCTGCTTCGTTCACAGGATCAGACCCAGACATGATATCGGGAACCTACTAGAGAATCATAAACTACGTGTCCAATGAACTTGAAGTGTCCAGTAAGGAACCAGATGCGTGCTAAGGCAGGCACCCAAACACCGGGAACAGAGACTTCTCTGCAGCTGTGTTTTGCCTGGGGCTGACCTCATTCTGGGCAGCAGGTGGTGATGTAATGCTTCCCATCACCCACCATCCAACCTGCAGCTTTCCTGGGCTGAAACCACTGAGTGAGTGAATAGGGAGGCTATACCATAACTGAGTCACTGAAGGGGAGACTCTCTCCTCTGGAAAGCCAGTCCCTTCAAGCACAAGCCTTGAGGAAACAGCCTCCCTGGCCAGCCACAAACAGTCCAAGTCCTCACCCAGGTATTTAAGAACCCAAGAGCAACAGTCTTTGGTGGATCTTAAGACCTTACACCAAACGTTGTCCACATTTAATAAACTATTCAGGTCCACTTCTATGACAAAGCTAACCAGGCTGGTTTTGACTGGGTAATGGCAAGTCTTAGAAGGCCTCCTTGAGGAAGTTGCGTAAAGTGAGGACCTAAAGGACCAGGAGGTAATGCCAGGGCCAGAGGGGAAAGCACTCCTACCCCAGGGCATCAGAGGAAGGAGTATGGAGAAGGCATGGTGTGTCCTCTGACATGGTGGTGGGACCAGACATGCAGCCTGCCCATGGGACCCTGGTTTTCATCCACAGGACAGTGGGCATCCTCTGAGGGTACACAGCCCCAAATGCAGAAACGACCTCATCCATAGGATCAACTTGACTGACTGAAGCTTCTGAGGCTCTGGCTCCTCTGAGAACTTTCTGGATCCGTTGGGACACAACACTGTTGCTGCCTTTCCATCTGCCTCTTCTCTCAGATTGAAACCGTCCTGGGAAACTCTGTCACTAACAAGGCCAAATGCAACAAGGATGCTGAATGCCGCACAAAGACTGTTCTCCAGTCCAAGTCACAGGCTCCGCCCTTCCGGCAACTTCCGGCCACACCTTCCGGTTGTTCCCTGAAGCCCAGCCTCCTAGCTATAGCCATCTTGGAATGAGCCTGAGAGATGTCTCATTTTACACATGAGGATGATGAGGTTAAAGGTTAAAGGGCTTAGCACAGGTCATACAGCAACACCTTCACAGCAAGGAAGCTGGGAGACAGAAGTGATCGGAAGGGTTAGCTGCGGGGCCGGTGGAAAGCACTCCATCCACGCACAGCACACTTCCTGTCTGAGAAAGTGAAACCGATGCAGGGCACAGCCACGCATCCCATAATTTCCAGCACGCAAGAGCCTGAGAGCTAAGAAAGAGGACCATTAGTTTAAAACTAATCTGGGCTAAACAGTGCATTTGAAGCCAGCCCACTTACCCCCTTCACCACCCCTAAAAAAGTGTCATATAACCGAGGTCTGTAAGTCAGCCTAGGAGACTGTGCTGCCACGGGCCAGGCTTTGCACAGACACACCGTTGCCCAGCCTAAGGCTCCCAGATGAGAGTGCTGTTTAATCTCTAACCTTGTCAGTCAAGCAAACAATCCCTACTAGGCTGGAGGAAACCCCTCCCACCTCACATGCGTGACTCCACCTAGGCCCCACCTCTGACTCGGTACACTTTCTCTTTGTGACACTTGGAATGGACACGCCACCAGGTTCACTCAAGATGCAGCTTCAATTCGCTCTGGTTCATAGAGGTCAAAACCCAGATGCTCCTCGGTGGGTGGGGGGGGCTCCTGATACCTGAAACCTCAGCGTGTCTGGAGCCTAATGCATACCCAGAGGGCCCAGGTTAAGAGAGACACGGGCGGGGCTGGGGATTTAGCTCAGTGGTAGAGCGCTTACCTAGGAAGCGCAAGGCCCTGGGTTCGGTCCCCAGCTCCGAAAAAAAGAACCAAAAAAAAAAAAAAAAAAAAAGAGAGACACGGGCCCACCACAGTGCTGCCCAGCACACAAATCCACCCCATTTGATCTGCCAGACACCCTGGCTCTGTCTGGACCAGTTTCCACTAGATCCCCTTCCTAAAGACACACTGGCCTCTGGACAGGAGAGAGACCCATGAGCTCACAGGAACACCGGAAGTGCACTATGGGGCTGTCCCTGTCAGGAAATAACAGGAGGAAGCTGACAACCTGGTGCCTGTCATTCACATCATGGTATTCCACAACAGGATTGTTCTACTGTGGGGGCAGGTAGGGGTGTGTGTGTGTGGTGTGTGTGTGTGCGTGTGTGTGTGTGCGTGCATGTGTGTACTCGTGCATGTGCACGTGAAATTAGATTATCATCTGCTGCTTTCACAAACATAAAAATAATAAAGGTTTTAGCCAAATGTGGCGTGAATACCTGCTATTCAAGAAGCTAAGGCAGGGGGCTGGAGAGATGGCTCAATGGTTAAGAGAACTGACTGCTCTTCCAGAGGTCCTGAGTTCAATTCCCAGCAACCACATGGTGGCTCACAACCATCTGCCCTCTTCTGGTGTGTCTGAAGAGAGTGACAGTGTACTCACAAATATAAAAAAATAAATCTTTAAAAAAAAAAAAAAGAAGAAGAAGCTAAGGCAGAAAGGTTGCAGCTCAGGGTAGCCTAGGCTACAGAGTGAGGTCGAGGCTGACCTGGGTGACTTAGTGAGATCTTATTTCAAAGTAAAAATAAATTTTAATGTCTGAAGACACAGCCCAGTAGTTAAGTGCTAAGTTGGCACAAGACTTAACTCAGTCTTCAACCCTGCAGAAACAGCGCTATTTGGTTGGCTTCAAACTTGCGCTCTCTCTCTCTCTCTCTCTCTCTCTCTCTCTCTCTCTCTCTCTCTCACACACACACACACACACACACACACACACACACACACACACGTAGGTGTGGCGGTGCATGGCTGTAAACCCAAGCACTTGGAAGGCAGAGACAATTCAGAGCCAGCCTGGGCCCCACGGGGAGATGTGTCACAAAATAAATAAATAAATTCCACCGCATGCTACAGCCTGCATGACCCGGTTCCGGTTGACATAATCCAAGCACAGAGGACAGGCATGGTATAAGGAACCCACTGAATTCATTGAGAGGGGGTTTCGGTGAGCTGGTGGGGGACCAGGGACTGAAGAACCAACATGCACAGGGATTTCAGTCTGTGGAGGTGAAAAGACGCTGCAGACGGTGCTGGAAATGGCTCCATTTCAGTATGAACAACTGTGATGTTCTTGAACTGTAAGAAAACTGACTAAAATGAAGCCAAGGGAGGCCAGGGCAGGAGCCCCTTGAGCCCCTCTGCCTGAGGTCAGTCATGGTCACACACTGAGGCCCGGCTCAAAGGAACTAGTGGCTGCCTTGTCAGTCCGTGTGTATTTTGTCACAGTACAAAGCGGAAGGCCGTGATGCAGCTCAGCTGGTGCCTGACTTGCACAACGCTTTGGTTTAGACCCTGGCTGAGGTGGTTCACAGGAGGAATAGCTGTTCAAGGTCATCCTCGGCTACATTGTGAGTCTGAGGCTAACCTGGGCTACGTGAGACCCTGAAGGAGTGGGGAGAAGAAAAAAACAGTGAGAAGGGAGTGGGAGGGGAAGGGAGAGGAGAAAAGAGAAGAGGAAAGGGGAGGGAAAAGGAAGGAAAGGTGGGGTGGGGTGGGGTGGGCAAGTTGTTTCATCTTCCTGAGCCTGCTGCCCCAACTGGGAATCAAGACTAGAGCTCGGAGGCACCGGGCGCTTGCCTTGTGCACGATGCTCTTGAGTTCGATGCCCAGCAATGCAAACAGACCGACCTGGAGGTGATAGCCCATGTGAGTACACCCAGAACGTGGGAATCAGAAGCAGGAGGATCATGGGTTCAAGGCCATCCTCAACTACATGAGTTCAAGACCACCCCAAGCGATGTGAGACCCTGTCTCAAGAAAACAAAGTACCAAGAAGGAAGGGGGATAGCAAGAGGGGGAAGAGAGGGGGAAGGACAAGAGAGCAGAGACAGCACCCACAAACTGCACTGTATCTTCAGGACTTCTGGGTTGGCTGGAGTGGTACTGGGAGGTAGCCTTTCCTCAAAGTTTACACCACGGAGTTTGGATTTCCCCTCAAAAGTTATAGGAACTCACTGCCAAGAAGAGTCGTGACAAAACTGTGGCCCCAGAATGAGGAGGCAGATGGTGGAGGAGGGGTGGAGAGAGTCACTGGCTGCTCTGAGTCACCCAGAAGAGAGAACTGACATCAGGAGACAGGATGGCAGTTATCACCGAGTGCCAGAACCGACAACAGTCACTCTGACAATGCCACTTGCCTAGGCTGGGTCATTTAACTAGGACTGTCTAAGATAAATGACAAGGCCCTTAAAGACTAAAACAAAGATCAAAGACCCCAATGGTAGGCGTTATACTGTATAACCTGGTATGATTTCATTGCTATTTAAAAGCCAAAAAACCTGGCACAGAGATGCATTCTGCAGCCTCCACAAACTACACTTCCACTGGCTAAGCCACCTCAGCCTCCAATCACAGGAGAGTCAGCTGGATGGTCCCACAGCTCTCCAGGGCGGTTCCTGAGCCAGCTTGGTCCTAACTCTTTCAGCTTTGATCTGGGGAAAGCATTCTCTCTCCCTCCCTCCCTCCCTCCCTCCCTCCCTCCCTCCTTCCTTCCCTCTTTCTCTCTCTCATCCCAATCCCTGGACTCAGTGTCCTTATCTATGAAACAGGGTCTTGGGAAGGACACTAGCCAAGCTCAGGGTCTGCATGTAGACAGCTCTGAGTTTTGTGGTGTCTCTGGTATCCCCACTTCCTCATTGGCAGTCTCAGCAACTCATCACTGTGTGTTGTTTATGGCTTGGCTGCTACACGCCAGCTTAATGTAAAATGTGTCCCTGCACCCTCCCAGTCCTGCTACACAGGTGAGGGGTGGGTCCCATTGTTCCTCCGATGGACATGGAGAAGATTATGTGCGGCCCACAGTGGGCAGGTGGGAATATGCCAAGCTGGGGTTTAAGCCCATGCCTTGTACAGTCGCTCAAATGCACAACTGTCCCTAAAAACCTGCAGGCTGTCCAGGCTGTGTGACTCACCCTCTGTGAGCCCAGCCTATCCCCTCCTCTAAGGCAGGACTCACCTGTCCAGTGCAAATGCCAGGCAGAAGTGAACATCTGGATCCCAACCAGAGAACACAAAAATCTCCCATCAACCCAGGCACCCAGAAAGTCCTGGGGTCTTCCCAACTTTTCACCAGAACTTCTCCTGGGTCAGGAGGGATGGCTCAGTGGTTAAGAGTGTTTTCCACTGTCATCGAGGATCAGAGTTCAGCACCCAGAACCCACCAGAACAAATCATGGGTCTCATGAACACCTGTAACCAAGCTTCTAGGCAGAGTGGAGACAGGAGGATAGCTGGAGCTTGCTGGCTTCCAACCTAAGCCAAGAAAACATGAGCCCCAGGTTCAAGGAGAGATCCGCCCCCGAAGGAAAAGGTAGAGAGGTCATCTGACACTTTCCTGGCTTCTGTAGATGCACATGTGTGCATGCACACAATCACACGTGCAAATAAATAAATCTTTAAAACCTTCACTCCCGAGGGGCAAGTTTTCCTGTTAGCATGGTGCTGCTGGCATTTGGGAACATCTCACTCCACCACCTAATACTGTTCCACTGTGAGGGAATCATTGAATCTCGCTGATCCAGCTTCTCCATCAGCAAAATGGAGATGGGTTTTCTGAGCCAATTCTCAGGCACAAGACTCAAGGTAAGGATGATCAAAAACTTCGGATCCCTCTTTTTATTCATTTAAAATTTAAAATTTTAGTTTTTGGTTTGTTTTTGATTCGGGGTTTCTCTGTGTCAGCTCTCACTGCCCTAGAACTCACTCTGTAGACCAGGCTAGCCTCAAACTCAGGGATCCACCTGTCTCTGCCTCCCAAGTGCTGGGATCAAAGGTGTGAACCACCACCACCACCTGGCAGGATCCTGCCATCATTTCTCAAGTGCTAAGATTATAGGTATATACCATCATGCCTAGTTTATGCCATACTGGGGATCGAACCCAGGACTTCGTCCACACTAGGCAAGTACTCTACCAAGGAAGTCACACCCCAGCCAGAAATGGAAATATCAATCATGACACTAGGGTCTTCTGTGGAGATTAAACGAAAGGACACATATACAGAGTGACAGTTACTGGTGATCGTCAATTTGACAGGATATAGAATAATCTGAGAGACGAACCTCCAGGCATGTCTATAAGGAGGGTATAACCAAGGTGGGTCGACGTATGTAAATGTGGATGACAACATTCCATGGGCTAGAGTCCCGGGCTGAAGGAAGAGAAGGAGACCTGAGTACAAGCATCTATCTCTCTCCACTTCCTGACTGTTGGGGCCGTGTGACCAGCGGCCACAAGCTCTTGCCACAAAGTCTGTTCTGTCTTACTAGACAGAACCCTCCACCTAGAAGCCAAGATAAATCCTCCCTTCCTTCAATTGCTTTCGTTGGATATTTTGTTGCAGCAAGAAAAGTAAATATTTATAAATAAATATCCTTCTTGCAATTCTGGGCCTAAGTCACAAGGTAGCTCAATTCTTAGGTGCCGACCTATAATAAGGACAGAGTGAGCCGTAGCCTCTGTTGGCATGATCATCTCTAAAACAGGGTAGCAATGCCAGAGGGCTTCAGGAAGAATCAGTGAAACAGCGTGATCCGGGACCTTAGTACAGCACCTGGCACTCTAAATGTCAACGGAAACAAAGCCAGGGGTATCCTTTACAGATGTTAGACACAAAGTAGCTTCCAATTCCACCCCCCAGAGTGTGGTGGGGGTGTGGAAGAGATGACACCTGGACCAAGAGTGAGATTTTTTTTTTTTTTTTTTGAGACAGGGACTATATATCCCAGGCTTGCTTGAAAGTCACTACGGAGTGGAAGTCGATCTTGAACTAATACCTCTACATTCTGAATACTGAGATGGCAGACATGTGTCTTCACTACATCTGGCTTCAGACTCTTAAAAATCATTTTAGATTTTTTTCATGTGCATGCTTACAAGCACGCAGTGCCCAAGGCGATCAGAGAGGTCATCGCATACCTTAGAACGGGAGTTCCAGATCGCTGTGAGCTGCCATGTGGGTGCTGGGAATCCGACGTGGATTCCAACTGCTGAGCCATCTCTCAGCTCCCTGGCTTCAGATTTTAAGCCTGACTGAATTCCCTTGTGCTTTCACTGTGCAACCTGAGGGGAGAGAGCTAACTCCCTGTAGGCTGAGGATCTGAGCAAGCCTGGCTGGCCTCAGCTCTGTAGACTGCAGACTGGGTGACTCAGAGCAGTTCTTGGCTCTGCTCTCCAGATGGAATTCTCCACCTATGTCTCCTCCAGGGTGACAACAGCTCCCACAATGCCCACTCTCTGATACACAGGAGCTGGGTGGTAATTTCCACCTCTTATCTGTCCATATCAGCAAGGGTATACCAAGGGAGGTACTGAGGTAGCCTTCAGCTCATGCATTCAGAGATAAAGAGCTAAGGACTGGCAGAACTGCCCTCACAACCCCTCTCCCAGTAGAGCACGGGTAACCAGGCAAGACCAGATGGGAATCTTGTGGCCTGTGAGTGGGAAGGTCTCCCCCCTTAACCAGGAAGCAAACCTGTCCCAGGAAGGGGTATGGGCATCAGGAAGCAATAGCCTTACTCTCATCTCAGGGTAGGGCGCAACACACACACACACACACACACACACACACACACACACACTTCAGTGGAAAGAGAAGCCCAAGAGAGGACAAGAACAGTGTCCAGGGACCCACTCCACTGCCTCCCCAGTCTGAGCTCACTCTCAGAAAATGGCTACAAAGAAAACCTCTAGATGCCCAGCTCTCGCCTGGGCACCCGCTTCTAACACGCACACAAATCAGGGACAAAGGATGTAAGTCCTAAACCTTCCTTCAGCAGCCAGCCAGAGCCCCTCTCCGCCCCTCTTTGTGTGGGGCCAGAGGGGGAGGGAGCTGTCTGAAAGAACCTCAGATTTAATGAGGGGAGGAAGGAGAAGAAAGGGGGCTGGGAAAGGGAAAGTAGGGGCCTCCCAGCCTGGTATGGCTGAATCCCCTCCCCTATGCTGGTTGCTGCCCCAAAACAGAGCTGGCCACCGGCCTGGTCCCCAACACTGGCGACCAGGTGGGTACACACAACGTCCCTCGATTTCTGGGTCTTCCCAAATCCAAAGTTTGGCACAGGTAGTCAGTGACAACCGACACCAACCTCGCTCAAGAGCGGGGTGGGAGAGGGGGGCTTCTTCCCACCCAACCCCCATCCCCTTTCCATCTTGAGCTGGAGGGGAAGGGTCCAGCGCTTCCAGGGAGAGTGCCCTAGAGTGAGCGGGCCAGACTGCGCGCCGAGAGAGGATGCAGACGGAGCTGGTTATGACGCTCAGACAGACAGACAGAGCCCTAACCCCAGAGAAGTGAACGGGACAAACACAAAAGAACAGACTGAGCCAGGCGACAGGGACAGACAGAATGACGGACGCTCTGCCAGAAAGACAGAAACGCAGGCACAGTGGGGCCGGAACCCTGCCAGTTACACAAAGAGTCCCGCACCCCTGAGAGAGACGCGCCACGCACCCGGGGGGCGCTCTGAGCTGGGGAGCGAGCAGTGGCCGCGGGGCTCCCCGCACCCGCTGCTGGCCTCAGTGTCCCGGTTCCCTGAGCGGCGGCGCCCAGGGCGCCGCGCCGCGCCCCACCCCTCCCCCGCGGTCACTCGATCCGCGACACCAGCTGTCCGGCGCACCGCGGCCAAAGCGGAGCGACTGCGGGATGAGGATAAGAAGGGCGCCGGTAGGGTCCCAGAAAGGCAAGTTTGGAGGAAGCAAAAAGAAGAAAGTACTTGGAGGAAGAAGGTAGAGAAAAAGTGAGCGGGGTCGCGGCAGGAACGGGGTGGCACTCACGCAGCTGAGCAGGGAGCAGGCTCCCAGACAGGCCCCCATGGCGGTGCGGGGCGCGGGGCGCGGGGCACCAGCCTCGGATCCCGGATCCGGTGGGACTCGGGGCGCTTTGACTGGCCCCACCCCAAGCCCATCCCCTCCCCGGCCCCGCCCCACCTGCCGAAGCCGTTCGTCACTTTCCGGCAATGCTCGGGACCTCGTAGGACTCACCTGGGACAGGTGCTGGCGCCAGACTTTACCTAAAGAGGCTGAGATGGGGAAAAGTCCAGCAACAACAGGGGCACAGCCCAACCCGACTCTGAGCTCGGATTGTATACTGAACCAAAGCAAGGATTTGGAAATAAATCTGGATTTGAACTTCACCAGGGCCATTGTGTGACCGACTCCAGAATACTGTCACTGTTAGAGGATGTAAGAGGTGGTCTTTCTTCCCTGCCATCCTTGAAACTTGGCACAAAACCTCGGCTCAATCTATGGGTACTGAAGGATAAATTACTAGATAAAAGGGGGACTGGTAAGGTGGCTGAGTCGGTAGAGTGCTTACGGAACATTCATGAAGTCCTGGGTTTGATTCACATAAAACAGGGCATGGTGGCCCATGCCTGTAACCCAGCACTCAGGAGGCAGGAGTCACAAATTCAAAATCACCATAGCCAGATCTAGGTCAGCCTGGGCTACCTGAGATCCTGCGGAAGGAAAGAAGAGATGGAAGGAGGGAGGAAAGGAGAGAGGGACAGACAGAGGGAGAACGAGGGAGGCTACTTTGCTTCTCTGAGCCTCAGCTTCCCCTATTGAAACTAAAGGTGCTTACCTCATGGGACTGTTAGAACACACAGCAAATGTCCCATGAATAAAAGCCCGAGTCGTTCCCATCCCAGTTAAGACTCAGGCTTTGAGGGCTGGAGAGATGGCTCAGCCGTTAAAAGCTAGGCTCACAACCAAAAATATAGACTCCAGCTTTGTTCAGACCCCCTCCTCTCCATCCACCTGGTCTTCAAACTATTGACCCTGTCTTGGACCACACAACATACATACATACACATATACACACAAAAAGATACATACATACACATACACACACAAAAACACACATACACACACACACATGAGAGACAGACATGCAGATAGACAGACAACAGAGAGAGACAGATACACACAGACACACACACACTCACTGCTCAGCACTCCACACACACACTCACATGCACACACACACACATACACACACTCACTGGTCATGACTCCACATACACACATGCACACACACACACACACACACACACTCACTGGTCATGATTCCACACACACACATGCACACACAAACTGCTCAGCACTCCTCACTCCTTATCCGTGTGCAACCCTGACCTCCTGGCTAAGGAGGTCACTGGGAGAGGGCACCCTGATAGGTCACCCTCAGGATCAGATGTGAGACGCAGCCGCTGAGTTCTGTAATTATGGTAGCTCACCCCAGCCTTCCCCCCACCAACTCAGACTAGATAATGTTAGGGAAGGAAAGTCCATAGGTTTGGCTGGCCCCAGGGGCCAAAGATCTGGCCCAACTGCTTCCCTGGGTGATTCATACAGCACCTGGCTGAGCTGGTAATTGTGCCAGGGCTGTTCCACAAATACCCTGCCCTTGCCCTCCTCCACACAGCAGCCCACCTGGTGCCTTCCTCCTGAAAGTCCTTCCCCTTGTCCACCTGTGGGGCCTTCGAAGCTTTGCTGGCATCCCACATCTTATAGATGAAGAGAACCGTGGCCACCAGCCCACACCCTAGCCTGACTGGAAATGAACCTGGGCCCGCTTCCCTGGGGCATCGAGAATAGCAGACCTCACATACGATTCACCTTGGCAGAGTGGCAAGAGCCGCGCTCTTTCGTGGGACCGTTTGAGTCCGTGTCTGTCCTGAGAAAGATTCATTCCCTGCCCCAGTTCACACATGAGGAAATGGAAGTTCATGCTATTGGTAAACTTGGTACTGGCCAAACGCTGGTTGTGGTCACAGAAATCACTACTATTGCTGCTCAGACCCACACAGCTCAGGAGGGGTTGAGCTAGGAGGCCATCAAGGGTGACCTTGTTCGGTCCCCAGCTCTGAAAAATAGAAAAGTAAAAAAAAAAAAAAAAAAAAAAAAGGGTGACCTTGACCTCAGGTCCCCAAAGCCTGTCCGTAGCCATTTATAACTCTCTTGGAAGGTAGAAGAGATTGAAAACAATGCCTTACACACACACACACACACACACACACACACACACACACACACACACACATACCAATTCATCTCTGGCTGTACCCTCTCCCCTGAGCAATGCACAAGGAGGATACACAGGGAGACAGTATGCTTGCCGAATAGATACGTGAACTGCTTCCTCGTTCACTGTGACAACATCCTGACCCAACAGCCCCACACAGTCACCTTCCACACATGCCTGTCCTCTAAGCCTGAAGTGCTACCCACCTTCCGAATGCACCCATGCCACGGTCTGCTCCCTTGGCACCCCTCCCCCATCACCTGGATCCTCCACCAACAGCATCTCCTTTCCATGATCCAGCACAGAGACACAGAGGGGTGACACCTGGGGTCCTTATGCTACCCCAGCCTCCCAGAGCCTATGCCGTCCCGAGGACACCTCCGTCCCCTTCCCTGAAGTAGACCTGGTTATCTACTCAATCCTGCAGCAGGTATGAGCGTTTGGGAACATGGTCTAAGAAGTCGTTGCTTTTTGAGGTGGTGAGGTTGTTGAAGCAGGATATCTCTGTGTGGCCGCGGCTAGCCTAGAACTTGCTTTGTAGACATGGCTGGCCTCAAACTCACAGAGATCTGCCTGCCTCTGCCTCCTAAGTGTTGGGATTCCAGGCGAGCACCACCGAGGCCAGTTAGGCAGGTGCTGCCCGCAAAGAGAAGGCATTAGCATAGCTGCAGCACAGAAAAAGACCCTCAGCTTTAGGCTGGACATTTTCCCAACAGGATACTGTGCTGTCATGGTCCCGGCTTTTCCCCTGCCTGAGACCGAGGCCAGCTAGTCTTTGGAATCCCCTGTATCACCCTGCAGCGAGAGACCAGCCCTGTGCAGACTACTCACCCTGTAGTCTTGTCCAGGTGCCTCCTCCTCCTCCTTCAGCCTCACACTTCTCATCTGTAAAATGGAAACAATCATCATGCTCTGGTTATCTCAGGGGCTGTTGAGGACTTGCTATCAGAAAGTGGATCAAGTCGAGAGGTGGTGGCACACGCCTTTGATCCCAGCACTCAGGAGGCAGAGAGAGGCAAGTGAATTTCTGAACTAGAGGCCAGCCTGGTCTACAGAATGAGTTCCAAGACAGCCAAGGCTACACAGAGAAACCTTGTCTCAAAAAGCAAAAACAAAACAAAACACCAACAAACAATAACAAAAAGCAAGCAAACAAACACACAGTGGGTATTAAACACTTGGTTGCCTGGCAGCCTTGCTCCATCAGCCTTTCCCTCAGTCTTAAACCTCCTGTATGAGACTAGAATAACTCTGTCTCTCACACCTCCAAAGACAAGATCACAGTTAGTAGCTGTGTGACCATGACAAGTCACCCAGCCTCTCCAATCCTCATGGAAGGGCTGGGATGCAGGCTACAGCTCCTCCACTTAATGGCACAGAAACCAGATCCACTGAGAAAACTGCCAGGGTCATTTGGTCCATCCCCCTGTGTGGTTCCTGCTCAGCTCCCTAGTTCCCTTGGAGCAAGCCTTGGCTTCCATATGCCGTTTGCCCCAGGGTTCTCTGATTGGCTATTCCTGGACTTTTTAAATATGAAATTTAGGAACTAAATCCTCCCCAAGCCCTCAGTGCCTGCTAACTCCCCGCAGTTCACTGGTACCCAATCCTCTCACCATCCTCCCATCCATGAGGACTCAGATGTGCTCCTGCTGTGAGGCTCTGTCCCCTGGGCCTCAGATCTCTGCACTGGCCTCTACTTCCTGCTCTTGACCCATTTACAGAGGAGTGATGAGGCCATCCCTCATGAATATGCATGTAGGGTAATGAGGGCTGGGGGCTGGGAGAGCACCTGGGAAGAGACATAATCACTATCCACCTTACTCTCACCATACTACCTCCCAAGCAGGACTGTCCTTCCTCTCAGAGGAGCATGGGAGCTGAAGCAACAATGCTGACAAGGGCAGTAACCGTTCACAAGTGCTTATGGCTGCTGGCACTTGGCAAAGAACATCAGTAAGATGTACCAAAAAGGTGGGATGGACCCAGTGGTCACGAGCAGAAGTAGGATGAAGCCCAGATCTTTCCAGAGGATGGGACATCAAAGCTGGATCGTTTAAATCCTACTGCCAGATGTTTGGCTGAGAACACATGATCACAGAGCCACATCTGGATATCACACGCCAGTTATGTGGCCAAGGTCTTTGAGGTAGATCCCCCGAACAGATGTCTGGTACCTGTAATTCCCGTGCTTGGGATGTAAGGCTGGAGGAGCGCCATGAACTTGAGGCCGATGTGGATTACAGAGTGAGACCATGTCTCAAGAAAAGCTAAAAAGCAAGAGGGAAGGAAGGAGAGAGGGATGGAAGGAGGGAAGGAAGGAGAGAAGGAAAGAAGGTGGGGGAAAGGAGGAAAAGAAAAAAAGAGAAAATCGGGAGAGAGGCAATGAAGGGAAAGAAGAGAAGACAGAAGGAGAAAAAAGAAGAAAGGAGAGGAAGGAAGGAAGGGAGGAAGGGAGGAAGGAAGGGAGGGAGGAAGGGAGGAAGGAAGGGAGGGAGGAAGGGCAGATAGACTCCGTACCTGGAAATGACAACCTGAAAATACATGTGGATGTGTAGAGACAGCCAGACGTGTATTCACAGTGCATGTCCATCACGTGTGCAGGCGTATGCATGTGGTGTCATGCGTGCACAGATGCTAGTGCAGATGCCAGGCATACACACCTCTGGGTCACCTTGGGACCTTCTTCCAACCAACAACAAGTCACAGATGGCAGGGTGTGTCTGGGTGCTGAGGATGGAGCTGCAGCCATGATGGCCGTCATTGTTGGCAGAGAGAGAACGACCTGGTGGGCTTTGCTCCCCACTCCACAGGGCTCTGACTTCCTGTGTGAAAAGCATCTGGGATGATGGAGGCGGAAGAGACGAACCAACAGTGGAGTGCTGCCAGATGTGAGGAGCGGCGAGCTTCTGCAGATGTTTCCCCCCGGTGACCTTAGGAGTCTACTCTAGATGCAGGCGAGCAGAGGTGCACAGGGCAGTGAGATGTGTGCTATGAGGAGTGCACATGTGAATCTGGCACGTTAGTAAATCATGTGTTGCATGTATACATTGGGTTTTACACACGTTTGTGGGGGTGTTGGTGCGTGCGTGTATGTAGCAGGATAATTAGTGTGTGGGAAAGAGAAAGAAAATAAACGTTCCTGGGCTCATTCTTCGTGTTCACTGTGTGGATAGAGAGATGATGGAGGAAAGGCTCGGCAGGAGGTGGATGGGTGGATGAATGGTTAGGGAGATGATGGAAAATACCATAGAGTAAAACTTCTACATAGTGCTCTTGTGGACTCCAGGTAGTACATGTGTAGATACTTTTCTTTTTGTTCTATGTTTACCATAGCTATTGGGTTTTTTTTTTATAGAGAGTCTCACTATGGTGCCTATCCCAGTCTGGAACTTGTTACATAGCCAAAGCTAGCCTTGAACTCTTGACTTTTCTGCCTCCATTTACCAAGTGCTGAATATGTACCACCATGCCCAGACAGTCTGTACAATTCTCTTAGCCCTTGTGGATGCTTGAAAGGCCTTTTATACTAGAATGTACATTCAGGGGGTTGGTGAGATGGTTTGGCAGATAAAGCCATTTGCTGTCAAGCTTCATGACTAAGGTTTGATTCCCAGGACCCAGGTGAGCATTGGCTCCTGCAACTTATCCTCTGACCTCCACACAGACCCTGTGGCATGCTCTCCACCCCAAATTAATAAACATGCCTTTCTAAAAAAAATGTATACAGGACATGAGCTAAGTGCCTGCTCCAAGAGAACCATGGAGAACAAAAGAACAGAACCCCGTAGAGGCAATTTTAAACTTGTTCCTATTTTCAGACATTACGACAAAGCTACGAACCTAGTTTTTAAAATGGTTTTTTTTTTTTTTGGTTCTTTTTTTTTTTTCGGAGCTGGGGACCGAACCCAGGGCCTTGCGCTTCCTAGGTGAGCGCTCTACCACTGAGCTAAATCCCCAGCCCCTAAAATGGTTTTTATAATCTTGTGAGTCTCTCCATTTTGCTCCCTGCCCCTGTGTGTGTGTGTATGTGAGTGTTTGTGTGTATGTGAGTGTGTGTGTGTTTGTGTGTATGTGAGTGTGTGTGCGTGTGTCTGTGTGTGAGTGTGAGTGTGTGTATGTGTGAATGTGTTTGTTTGTGTGTATGTGTGTGTGCCTGTGTCAGTGTGTGTGTATGTGTGTGAGTGTGTGTGAGTGTGTGTGAGAGTGTGTGAGTGTGAGAGTGTGTGTGAGTGTGTTGTGTCTGTGTCTGTGTGTGTGAATGTGTGTATGTGAGTGTGTGTGAGTGTGTGTGAGTGTGTGTATGAATGTGTGTGTGAGTGTTTGTGTGTATGTGTGTGTCTGTGTCAGTGTGTGTGTAGGTATGTGAGTGTTTGTGTGAGTGTGTGTGTAAGTGTGTGTGTGAGAGTGTGTGTGAGTGTGTGTGAGTGTGTGTGTGTCTGTGTGTGTGTGTGTGTGATGTGTGTGTGTACTTGAAATGTTAACTTATTAAGCATAGCATTCTGTAATTACGACTATTCTGTTTAGGTCTTTCTTCATTTTTAGCTTACTAGAAGAATGGGCTACATGACCAAACTTGGTCAAAAATTAAACTAAAGTAGAAATCCAGGTTTTGTGGAGCAGAGCTACAATCCCAGGACTTAGCCTGTAGAGGTAAGATTCCACACAGGAAGTCAGGTGGATGACCAGGATTACCTGCACCCACAGTTAAGCCTGCTCCTGTATTCCATGAAATCTCCTTGTCTCTATGAAGCCAGTCCCATTCCTTGGGTAAAGGGAATATACTAGGTTGAGGAAGGGCAGACACCAGCCCGAGGGGCAGCCATGGGGAACTGGGAACTCTATCATCTACAGCTTGGCCAAGCGGCGTCTCCTGGTGAGCAGAAGTGTGGGTGTCTGAAACCCCAGTGTTTCCTGGAGGAACACAGGGCAAAAGCAAAGCGGGTGTCCAGAGCTCTGGGGGCAATGGCTTCTGTCTCCTTCGCACACATTCATTTCATCCTGTCCTGTCCCTCATCTTCTCTTATCCCATGACTTAATTCTAAGCTTTCAATAGGACCTCACTGTGCAGAAACTGGGGCCTGGAGAGGATGGAGCCTCTTAGGGTGCTGCTAGCCAGGGGCAACACCAGCCCACAGCTTAGGGGCCCAGCAGGAGAACCCAGGTCCCACAGAGAGACACAGAGAGGAGGCACAGAGTACTTTCCTGCCCATAGTTCATGCACTGGACCTGAGCCAGCTGGGAGAAAAAGCAGCATCTGGCTGGGGTTCTCATCCCAGCGTTAGTAAAGGACAGCGTTACTGTCCCTGCCCCTGTCTGGACTGAAGTGTCCATCTATAAAATAAAAGGTTTGTGACCAGCTAAGTGGCTCATCAGGTAGAGGTGCTTGCCCCCAGGTCACCACCCTGAGTTTGATCTCTGGGAGCCACATGGTGGAAGGAGAGAACTAACTCAAAGAAGTTCTTCTCTGGGCTCCATATATGCACATAATATAAATAGAAGAAAGAAAGAAACAAAAAAGAAAGAAAAAACAGAGAGAGAGCGAGAGCGAGAGAGAGAGAGAACAGTTTGAGGCCATGACATGAGAAAGTCATGCTATAATCTAATACTTAAGATAGAGGCTGAGGGGGTTGGGGATTTAGCTCAGTGGTAGAGCACTTGCCTAGCAAGCGCAAGGCCCTGGGTTCGGTCCCCAGCTCCGAAAAAAAGAAAAAAGAAAAAAAAAAAAAAAGATAGAGGCTGAGGGGGCTGGGGATTTAGCTCAGCGGTAGAGCGCTTGCCTAGCAAGCGCAAGGCCCTGGGTTCGGTCCCCAGCTCCGGAAAGAAAAAAAAAAAAAAAAAAAAAAAGATAGAGGCTGAGGCAGAGAATTGCTTTGAGTTCAAAGCCAGCTTGGGATACACAGGTTGAGTTTAGTCTACAGCATGAGCTCTTGTCCATAAACAAATGAATAAATCTTTAAGCAAAGGTGGCTGTTATTCCTAGTCACTGCCCCACCACCCCTAATGCTGTGAACTCACTGGCTTCACCACAAACTGAATCCCCAAGACCAATTCATTTGGGCAGCTGCTTCCCAAATTCTTTAGCCCCTGCCCCCTGCCCCCCTGGCTCCCCCCTTTGCAGCTGCTACAGAGCAGCTGGACATCAAGGGTTGCTGGGAGGCTCCCTGGCCCCGGGGATGGGAAAGCCAGGCTCCCTGTAATCAGGCCAGCCTCAGAACCAACCTGTTTCATCAGGATAACCAGTGTATGGCAAATGATCATTAGCCCTCTCAGCCTGCCCAGCCCCAGGCTGTGACCCAGCTGGTCAAAGACCAGAGAAGGAGGCAGGTAGTTAGCCAAAGTCTTTCATGCCAGGGAGCCCTCCTCTCTCAGGGTTCATGGAAGAGTGTCTGGTGACACAAGCAGGAAGGACAGTCTACCTGAAGTCAAGCCCTTTCCCTCCAGCCCTTGCCCCGCCCACCCCCTACCGCAGGTCCAGGCCACAGTCAGCTGGAGTTAACTGAGCTTTGTCATGGAGGACCTGATGGGTGTCCACACAATGAGCTCTTTTTCACCTCAAAGGCTGGTGAGGTGAGGCAGAGAGTACTCTTGAGGACCAGAGTTTGGATTCCCAGAACCTGTAAAGCCAGATGTGGTAGTGAACATCTATAAACATCTGTACTCCTACCCTGAGACGAGAGTCGGGAGCAGGAAGGTCCCTAAAAGCTCAAGAGCCAGCCCAGCATGTACAGTGGTGACAGCAACCCTGTCTGGGGGTGGAAAGCAGGAACAGGCACCCGAGATTGTCCTCAGACCGCCACACATGCATGTCCCTCACTGGGAGGCACATGAACTCACAAACATACACACTACACACACATTTTAAAAAGGATGTCGAACATGGTGGCACAAACCTTTAACTCCTGTCTGTGAGAAGCAGAGGCAGAGAGATCTGTAAGTTCGAGGCTAGCCTGCTCTACATAGAGAGTTCCAGGACAACCATGGATGCAAAGAAAGACCCTGTCTCAGAAAATAAAAATAAAAAAGAAGAAGGATAGACAGGGGTAGCAAACCACAGGTGAAAACGAACAAGCGTAGAAGGATGTAGAAGGAAGGGGAAGCTTTAACAATTCGAATTAGCACAGACGTTAGGGAAGACGGAGTAGAAGTTCCTCAAACAGCTAAAATTAGAACTATCATATGAACGGGAGGGAAGATTCAAAGCGGGGGAAACAGAAATAGCATGTGTTTTCTTTTTTTGTGTGTTTTTTTAATTGGTTTTATTTTGTAAATACAAGTTTAAAATTTTAAGAGGCTCTGACAGGAAGAGTACTATCGGTATAGCCCTGAATTATAGAGAGAGACCCAACCTCATCAAAACAAAGCTGGGGCGGATTATGCCTATAGTCTCAACACTCTGGAGGCAGAGGCAAGAGATCACAAGTTTGAGGCAAGCCAGGTCTACATAGTAAATTCTAAGCTAGTCAGACCCATCAGGAGACCCTGTCTCAAAACAAATAGCCCAGACCAAATGAGAACCCAGCTACTTAAATGTTGCATAGTTTGTGCCCTAAAACTTTTGTGTTGAAAATAATTTTTTTATTATTATTACACAATCCTGTTTGCAGTATCATACATGACCACCAAACTGCCACCAAGAGGTTCACACCTGTTACTGCAAATTCTAGCCCCAGGGAGGATGCTCCTCTGGGAATTTACTTTAGGTCAAGGTCGGGCTATCTGGTACAGGGCTGCACCCACCTCGGGCAGGGTCAACCACACAAGGAGCCTTTCCCCAGACCATCAGAAATATCATCTTATAAAGAGGGGAAAGAGGAAAAATGAAACAGGAAGGATCAAATAGGGTGGAGGATGGGAGGGCAGGATGGAAAAGGAAGTAGGGAACACTGAAGGCCTTTGGAAAACTCCAATGGAAACCTGCTAATATCTAGGCTTCCATATATTCATATGCATATACATGTATAGGTATACATATACACACACAGATATATACATATACATATGAGTTTGAATATGTATACATACCTGTATGTGTATATATACACATATGTATACATGTGTATATATGTATGTATATGTCTATACATATATACACATATATTATATGTATATATACATTATAAATATATATGAGAGAATTTGAATCTAGGGAGTTACCCTGTAAAAGGGGACAAAACCCCAAGTAGATACCATACACTAGTAAGTCAAAACCCTAGTACTAGAAATGAGTCTCCTTAAGTTGTTGGCCAATGAGATCTCATAGATCCTAGACACTGTAGCTACTGCCATTACTCTTGGTTGGCCCCCAGGACACGACAGGAAGAGCCTATTGGGTTTTTCTTTTTTTGTTTTTTGTTTGTTTGTTTGTTTGTTTTGTTTTTTGTTTTTTGGTTTTTTTTTTCGGAGCTGGGGACCGAACCCAGGGCCCTGTGGTTGCTAAGCAAGCGCTCTACCATTGAGCTAAATCCCTAACCCCGAAGAGCCTATTGTTGAAGACACAGGGTACTCGAGTCATCGGGTGAATACTGACCTGGAAACTCCACTTACTGGCTAGGTGCTGGGAGATGCTAGCGGTGTGCGGTGTTAGAAAAGCAAGCGTCATTCTCACCGGCCCGTTTTGTAACCGCCATTTTTCATTCCTTTTTTCTTTGCTCTGCTTGGCTGGTTTTTGAGTTGGAAGCTCCCTGTGTAGCCCCGAGCTCCCGAGAGCTGGGAATCTCCTGAATCTTGTGGATCCCATGTGTGCTGCCACACTGAACCTCTTTCACTTAAGATGGTTTTTTTTTAAAGATTTATTTATTTATTATAGATGAGTACACTGTAGCTGTCTTCAGACACACCAGAAGAGGGCATCAGATCCCATTACAGATGGTTGTGAGCCACCATGTGGTTGCTGGGAATTGAACTCAGGACCTCTGGAAGAGGAGTCAGTGCTCTTAACTGCTGAGCCATCCCTCCAGCCCTTAAGATATTTTTAAAATAACAATGTTGGCAAAGGCTCGTCCATGTTGGTGCTTGCATCCACACATCATTTTTTTTTTAAAGATTTATTTATTTATTATATATAAGTACACACTGTAGCTGTCTTCAGATACACCAGAAGAGGGCATCGGATCTCTTTACAGATGGTTGTGAGCCACCATGTGGTTGCTGGGAATTGAACTCATAACCTCTGGAAGAGCAGTCGGGTGCTCTTAACCGCTGAGCCATCTCTCCAGCCCCACACATCATTTTTGACTTCCAAACACTTGACTATTTAGAGCTGTCCAGCATGTGTTTAACAGTTGATAGGCGTGCAGACTGCTTCCAGTCTGGCCTGCTATGAGAAAGTTCAAACACAAACGTCTGCGTGCACACAGCTGTCAGTTCTCTACGGGAATACCTGGGAGGTAAATTTCTGGCTGATCTGGAAACCCTTTGCCTACCTTTTGAGGCTCTGCCACACTTTTCCAAAGCTACCCCCCCCACACACACACACAGGCTTCCAGCAGCACAGGGGTATAGAAGGAAGTAACTTTCCTCTCCCCTGCCCTGGGGTTTCTCCCCAGATTTTAAAGAATTACTTAATCATTTTATTTATATGAGTACACTGTAGCTGTCTTCAGACACACCAGAAGAGGGCATCAGACCCCATTACAGATGGTTGTGAGCCACCATGTGGTTGCTGGGAATTGAACTTGGAGCCTCTGGGAGAGCAGTTCTTGCTCCTCTTAAGCATCCTCCTGCCTCTGCCTCCTGAGTGCCGGGGTAAGGTGCTCCACCATGCCTGCCATAATGCTCACCTTGTAGCTTTGAAAGTGTCTTGGCCCGCAGGGAGCTTTGCCATGGGACAGGCCCATGGATGGTGGAGAGTTTCTCTCTCTCTCTTCTTTGCGTACCTTGTTCTGCGTGCACACACACACTCAGGACATGATGGCCTGCCTGCAATCCGGCACTCACGGACTGACTGCGTAGTGAGTTCAAAGCCACACTGAGCTACTGCATAAGACTCTGTCTCAAACAAGCAAATAAATGTGATCACACGGTCAGAGCCATTTAGAATCATGGGTTGTAGTTCCACTTTAATTAAAGAGCCGCCTGTCACTGGACCTGACCATGTAAACCTGCAGTCTCATCATATGTGAGGCTGAAGTAGGAGGATTGCTTGTCCACGCCAACATAGCTCTGTAGCAAAACCCTGTCTGAAAGAAAGAAAGAGAGAGAGAGAGAAAAAGAGAGAAAGAAAGAAAGAAAGAGAGAGAGAAAGACAGGAATGAAGGGAAAGAGAGAAAGAAAAGAGAAAGGAAGGAAGGGAAGGAAGAAAGAGAGAAAGAGAGAAAGAAAAAGAGAAAGGAAGGAAGGGAAGAAAGAAAGAGAGAAAGAGAGAAAGAAAAAGAGAAAGGAAGGAAGGGAAGGAAGAGAAAGAAAGAGAGAGAGAAAGAAAGAAAGAGAGGAAAGGAAGGGAGGGAAGGAAGAGAGAGAGAAAGAGAGAAAGAAAAAGAAAGGAAGGAAGGAAGAAAAGAAAGAAAGAAAGAAAGAAGGAAAGAAAGACAGACAGAAGGAAGGAAAGAAGGAAGGAAGGAAGGAAAGAAGGAAGGAAGAAAGAAAGAAAAGTAATTCCCAAGTGGCCCTCAGGTCTGACTGCAGCTGTCTTGGCCCTTCTCTCTCTCTGCAGTGCTGTATGGGAACTTTCAGTTTCCAAAAATAGGTGTGTAACACCTCTTCTCCTGACTTTGGCAGTTGTGGCCATGACCTCTGCTCCAGGGGAACTGACCATCACCAGCACCTCCGTCTCTGATGGACTCCCTGCGAGCAGGGCCAGCTTCCAGGATACATAGCCTTCGCAGAGGAGCCTGCTGGTCAGGAAGGGCTCCGGGTCACCTTAACTCTCCACTGTCACCCTTGAAATGCATCATAATGTTTTAATGAGGGTCACCAAGTTTTCGTCCTGTGCTGGCACCTGCCAATTAAGTGACAGACCACGCTTTGCCTTCAGCCTCTCACAAGGCATGAGTGCTTTGTCCTCAAGGATGTCCCGGCTCCTCTTCTGATCTCAGTGTCTGGAGGAATGAGCATGAATGAATGAATGAATGAATGAATGAATGAGAGTGAATGAAAGGATGAATGAATGAATGAATGATGAATGAATGAATGATGAATGAATGAATGAATGAATGAGAGTGAATGAAAGGATGGATGAATGAGTGCTCAAAATGAATGACTGAATGGAAGTTCAGGCCAGCAGAATGGAAGGGAAGGAGGGAGAAAAGAAGGAAGAGGAGGATGGGAAGGAAGAGAGGGAAGGAGAGGAGCCATTGAGGCCATGAGGAGCAGGGTAGTAGGAATTTCAAGATAGATAGAAATTGGGAGACCATTGCCAAGCGGAAGGAACAGCACAGGCGAACAACCTAAAAAAATTCTGGGGGTTGGGGATTTAACTCAGTGGTAGAGCGCTTGCCTAGGAAGCGCAAGGCCCTGGGTTCGGTCCCCAGCTCCGAAAAAAAAAAAAAAGAATCAAAAAAAAAAAATTCTGAAAGTGAGTCTTTTGGGGACAACTCTGTGGCCTCCCTGGCCTCAGGTAAACCCCAGAAGCATGAGACTTGGACAATGGCTACCTTTCCCTGGCTCAGGGCTGAGAGAAAGGCCGGATGCAGAAGACAAAGCATTAATTTGTGCCCAGAGAGGGCCTCTCCTGTCATGGTGGAGGTGGCAATAAGTCAGGCTAGGAAGTCAGGGGGCTGATGGGATAGCTTGGCCCACAGTCAGACCTCCGCGGCTTGGTCATCTGACTGAACCATCAAAGAGCCTTCTCTTCTACTCTGCTACTTCTGAGTCCAGATCAGCAGCTCCGCCCTGAATCCCTCTCATCTGCTCCTGGGCTTTCTCTGGACCCCAGAGCATCCATTTCAGTCAGATCTTGGCTCCCCAACTCCCCATCCCAGGACCTGCATGGCTCTCAGTGAACTGGAAGAACCAGTGATTACAGTGGCCTCTGCTGTGGGCGTCCCAATGCCCATGGGGATGGGGCTGTAAAGACCTCTGTGGAGGTGGAGTTGTAATGACCTCTTAGGGTTTATGCTTTGAGACCTCAGCAAGGCCTAGCAGGAACAAAGAGGCCCAGAGAGCTGCTACTAGCCTCGGGAGAGACTGAGTAGTTGTCAGGATCGCCTGGCCCAGAGCGTATATATATATACATACACACACACACACACACACACACACACACACACACACACACACACACACACACACACACACTAGCCCCTTGCAAGATCAATACAGGCTCTTAACTGGAGCTTAGCAGGAACATGAAGCTGTGTCAGGATTTTATTTTTACGTGTGGGTGCTATAGGTTTGAATTCAGGTCCTAATCCTTGCCCAGCAAGCACCCTTCCCTGTGTGCCACCTCTCCAGCCCCTCGTTTTATAATTAGTTCATTTTGATTTTTAAGTATGTGTATGCGTGTGAGTGTGTGCACATGAGCACAGGTTTATGCTGAGGCCAGAAGCATCAGATGCCCTGGAGCTGGAGTTAAAGGCAGTTGTCAGGCGCCTGATCTGGGTGCTGGGACCTGAATTCTGGGCCTTTGCAAGAGTAATACAGGCTCTTAACTGATCAATTGTCTCATTAGCCTCTAGTTTTATGCTGCAGCTGCTGCTACTGCTGTCTTCCTCTTCCTCTTCCTCCTCCTCCTCCTCCTCCTTTTCTTCCTCCTCCTCCTCCTCCTCTTCCTCTTCCTCCTCCTCCTTCTTCTTCTTCTTTGACAGGGTAGCCTTGGCTGTGTGTGTGTGTGTGTGTGTGTGTGTGTGTCCACACCCAGAGGCTATAAGAGGGCATTGCACCACCTATAGCCAGAGTTACAGATAAGTCCCCCACCATGAATGCTGGGACTGACTTATGTGTGTTTATTTTGAGTGTGTGTGAATGCTGTGGGCACATGCAGAAGTCAGAGGACAGTTTCAAAAGCTGGTCTTTTGCACTGTGAGGTTCCAGTGACCAATCTCAGGTCAGCAGGCTGTGCTGGACACCTTTACCTGCTGAGTCATCTCACTTTCCCTTGGTTTGATTTTTGAGACATAGTTGGGCTATTTAGCCCTAGCCCAGAACTTGTTTTTATCATTCCTCCTGCCTCAGCCTCCCAAGGGCTGAGATCACAGTTATGTGGTGCTGGACTCAGCTTCACAATATTTCAGTAACTCTGTGACTACAGGAGAGTTTGTGTACACTGAACCATCAGAAAGAAAAGGACTCATCTAGGCATGGTGCTATACACCCATAATCCCAGCACTGGGGAGACTGGGGCAGGAGGTTTGCTAGGAGTAGGAATCCAGGCTGGGCTACATAGTGAATACTGTATCTGAGTACCAGAGCTACATAGCAAGACTCTGCTTTAAATAAACAAACAAACGAGCAAACAAAGGTTTCAAGCAAAGCCCAGTACCCAGAACCTGTGGTACCAACTACTTGGAAGGCTGACTCAGGAGAAGCAAAAAGTCAAGGTATTCCTGGGCCACAGAGAAAGTTCTAGGTCAATCTGGGCAACTTTGTGCAACCTTGCCTCAAATCCAGAAAGTATGGTAAGCACGGTGGCTCACACTTGCCACCCTAGCATTTGGGAAGTAGAGACAAAAAAAAAAAAAAAAAAATCACCAGTGCAAAGTCATCCTCCGCTATATGGTGAGTTTGAGGCCAGCCTTGGATCCATGGAGACCTCGTTTCAAAAAAAAAAACAAAAAAAAAAAACAAAAAAAAACAAAAAAAACAAAAAAAACAAATAAATAAGCAAGGAAACCAAAGAGGGCAGGAGAGACGCTCAGTGAGTAAGAGCAATGGCTGTTCTTGCAGCGACATGAGTCTGAGTCCCAGTACCAACATGGCGGCTCCCAACCATCTATAACTGCAGTTCCAGGAAAGCCGACATCCTTCTCTGGCGTCTGTGAGCACTGACATACATGCAGGCAAAAACACCCGTGCACTAAAAACAAAATAAGACATCTTTTATAAGAGGTGTAAGGGTGGCGATCGGGTCAGACCATTGCCCAGTTTAGGAAAGGCTTACGGGCTCTGTCCCAGCACTGGGGCGGGGGCGACAGAGGCAAAATCCAGGGGCCAGAGAGGATAACTCTGTGCCTACGAGTATCTGCTGTCTTACCTGAGGGCCAGAGTTGAGATTCCAGCACCCGCGTCAGGCAGCTCCCAGAGGATTGTAACTCCAGCTCCACCCTCTTCTGGCTTCCGAGAACACCTTTGGAGGTGCACATACAGACATCCATACATAATTAAAGTAAATCAAAGTAGTAACGAATATATTTACAAAAATAAAAATCACTCATAGCTCATGGGCCAAGTAAAATATCAGCGCTCGATCTGACTTGGTTTCTCAGGTCAACAGAAACGTTGGAAAAAATCAAACCCAGGAAGTGGCTGGTCCAGGGGCAAGGTGGTATTCTCCTAGAAGGATGGCTTTTTTCTTTATTTGATTTTATGTTTTACACTTTCAAAAATGTATGCATTCTCTTTTCATCACAGTACCAGTCCCCCTCTCGTTCCGCTGCACCCTTAGATTTCTATTACGCACACGAGTGTTTTCCCTGCATGTATACATGCGTACTGCCTATGTGCGCTGGTGCTGGGGAGGCCAGAAGAGGGAACTGGGTCCCCCGGAACTCAGGTCAGTGCTGGGAACTGAACCTGAGTCAGGTTGGCCTCAAACTCATGGAGATCTGCTTCCCAAGTGCTGGGATTAAAGGTGTATACCACCGGGCTGGAGAGATAGCTCAGTGGTTAAGAGCACTGGCTCTTCTTCCAGAGGTCCTGAGTTCTCACAGAGAGCAGGGATGAGGCAGAATCTGTGCTCAATGACAGTCAGTGTCCAGGTAGAGGGGTAAACCCCAGGAGGGGTAGGGACACTGCCAGCCAACCAGAATATGCAGCTGATTCGTGTCAGAAGGCCCAGCTCAGAGGCCAGCCCTGTCCCTATCTCTCTGGGTGACCTTTAGAAGTCTCCTTGGGATCTAGTCTGACCCAAACGAGGATGAACTGTAAGGCGTTCCTGTCCTGGCTCCTTGGTGCCGCCTGGTGGACATGTTGGTGTATGACACTATCTGCATTCAATACAAGACCTCCTGACTCTGGAGAAACTCAGGTGTCAATGCACTTCAATCCCAGGTCTCAAGAGGAAAAGAAGGATGTCTGGGTGCCAGAGAAACCTTCATGTCAGTCCCTGTCACTTACTCTAAATCTTCTCTCTGAACCAGTTTTTTGTCTCTTAGAAAGGAATGAGCGGTGTGAGCCACATGAGCCCACGGGCTGGGGTGTGGCTCTAAGCAAAGCTTCTCTCTAGCACGCAGGAAGTCTGGTTGGCTCCACAGCGCTGCACAGGCCCAGTATGCTGCACACCTGCAACCTTGGAATGCAGGAGCAGAGGCAGGAGGATCAGAAGCCCAGAGTCATATGAAGTTCAACAAAACACAACAGGATCAGACCAGGGTTTATGGCCTAGGTTTAACCACTCCCTGATATCATTAAAAATAATAACACTGAGGATTGTAGGTCATACTTTTAATCCTAGCTCTTGGGAGGCAGAGGCAGGTGGATATCTGTAAGTTTGAGACCAGTTTGGTCTACACCAGTGGTTCTCAACATTCCCAATGCTGCAACCCTTTAATACAGCTCCTCGTGTTGTTGGGAACCCCAACCATAAAAAAACCATACCTGTATCTTTGCTGCTGCTGTGAATTATAATGTGGACATCTGTGTTTTCCAGCAGTCTTAGGCTACCTCTGCGAACCACCCTCAAAGGAGTCATGACCCACAGGTTGAGAACCTCTGCTCTATATGGTGAATTTCAGGTGACTCGGGGCTAGACAGTGAACCCCCATCTCAAAGGAAAGGAGAACGAGCCAGGCGGTGGTGGCACACAACTTTAATCCCAGCACTCAGGAGGCAGAGGCAAGTGGATCTCTGTGAGTTCAAGGCCAGCCTGGTCTACAGAGTGAGTTCCAGGACAGCCAGGGCTACAGAGAGAAACCCAGTCTTGAAAATCAAAAAGAAAAAAAGAAGGGACAAAAGGAAGGAAGAAAGAAGGAAGGAAGGAAGGGAGACGGGAAGGAAGGAAGGTGGGAGTAGGGGTGGGAACATGGGTGTGCATCTGGACATCAGAGGACACACTCAGCTTCTGTCCTCAGGGTCATTCTGCCTTTTGCTCGAGACTGTCTGTCACCGGTCTGTCTTCACCACAGGCTAGCCCACAGGTTTGCAGAGGCTCACCTCTTACTCCTCCATCACTGAGACGATGGGGCACGATATCACATTGTACTTTTTTTTCTCTCCATCTCTTACGATTTTTCTAGACAGGGTTTCATGGGCACCACCCAGTGAGATCCAAGCCAGCCTGGGCTGCGGTGTGTTGCAAAAGAAAAGAAAAGAAAAGAAAAGAAAAGAAAAGAAAGGAAAGGAAAGGAAAGGAAAGGAAAAGAAAAGAAAAGAAAAGAAAAGAAAAGAAAAGAAAACATATCACAGGTCAACAGAAGAGCATTGAGCACTGAATCTCTCATACCTCCTCCCTGCTCTGTTTTGGAGGTTTGGAGGTTAAACCCAGGGCCATGTGTGTGCTCGACATGTTTATCACTGAGCCAAACTTCCAGTCCCATCTACTTTAGAAAACAATCATTTGCTTTGTTTTGTTTTGTTTTTGTTTGAAATGGGGTCTCACTGTTACCCAGGCTATGCTCCATGCCAGGCGTTGCAGTTGGTGCTGGACTTACAATAAAGAGCGCAAAGGACATAGTCTTTACCCTTTGAATGCCAGCCGAAGGCACTTACTAGCACAAAGACGTTTACACTCTAGTCTGAACAAACCGCAACGGGAATGTGAACAAGTTAAATGTGTTACTGGGGTGAACAAGGGCAGTCAATGGCTATGGCGAGTGGAGTAGATCTCAGCGTAGGTTACAGAGCTGGGCCAAGGCCAAGGGTAAGGCAGGTCTGCCTAGACGTAATAATGAAAAACGAACCCGCATTCTGATATGCAGGAACAAATCCATGGGGCCTCGTTGGCCGGCTTGGATCTTGTGGTTCCTGGATCAATTCTTGAAATAGAGAGGATAGATAGTCTTTGGAAAGTCCAAATAATACTCCTGGCCTCAGGGCCACACCTTCTGGGCGGGGCTAGGTGGGAAACTAGGTTATCAGTGAGGCCCCATAAAAGACAGTGTTCCCTTGGTTTCTGCCACTGAAAAAGTCCCTTAGACCAGGAAACGTGCCACTGTGAAGTGTCTGTGACTGACCACACACTCCTCAATGAAAACGCTTTTGGCATAAAAAATACCAACCACAACCCCGGGAGTGGTGCTCGCCTTTGATCCCAGCACTCAGAAACAGAGGCAAGTGGATCTCTGATATTGAGGCCAGCCTGGGTCTACAGAGTGAGTTCTAGGGTAGTCAGGGCTGCACAGAGAAACCCCATCTCTAAAAACAAAAACAAACAAACAAACAAATACCAAGCACAAGTCCCAGGACAACCTCAGCTACACAGGAAGTTCACGCCCACCGCGGGTTACGTGAGAACCTGTCAGAAACAGAAGCAAAACCTGGTGGTGGCAAACTAGCTCACTGAGGTACACAGCGCAGTAGGGTGAGGGGTCGGGACGAGACTGAATCCATGGCTCTATGTTAAGAGAACTTGCTACTCTTGCAGAAGACCCTGGGTTAGAAGCATCCACATGGCAGCTCACGACCATCTGTAACTCCAGTTCCAGGGGATGTGGCGCCCTCTTATGATGTCTGGAGGTGACAAGCACAAACCTACATGCAGGCAAAATTATGACATTAAAAAATAAAATAAAATAAGGGCTGGAGAGATGGCTCAGTGGTTAAGAGCACTGACTTCTCTTCCAGAGGTCCTGAGTTCAATTCCCAGCAACCACATGGTGGCTCACAGCCATCTGTAATGGGATCTGATGCCCTCTTCTGTGTCTGAAGACAGCTACTGTGTACTCACATACATGAAATAAATAAATATATAAAAAAATTAAAATAAAATAAAATAAGGGCTGGAGAGATGGCTCAGTGGTTAAGAGCACTGACTGCTCTTCCAGAGGTCCTGAGTTCGAATCCTGGCAACCACATGGTGGCTCACAACCATCTATAATGAGATCTGATGCCCTCTTCTGGTGTGTCTGAAGACAGCTACTGTGTACTTATTTATAAATAAATAAATCTTTAAAGAATAAATAAATAAATAAATAAATAAATAAATAAATAAATAAATCTTGGGCTGGAGAGGTGGCTCAGTGGTTAAGTCCTGAGTTCAACTCCCAGCAACCACGTGGTGGCTCACAGCCATCTGTAATGAGATCTGGTGCCCTCTTCTGGTGTGTCTGAAGACAGCTACAGCCAGCGTACTTATATATAATACATAAACATATCTTTAAAAATAAATAAATTGGGGCTGGAGAGATGGCTCAGCGGTTAAGAGCACCCAACTGGGGGTTGGGGATTTAGCTCAGTGGTAGAGCGCTTGCCTAGGAAGCGCAAGGCCCTGGGTTCGGTCCCCAGCTCCAAAAAAAAAGAACCAAAAAAAGAAAAAAAAAAAAAAAAGAGCACCCGAGGGGCTGGGGATTTAGCTCAGTGGTAGAGCGCTTACCTAGGAAGCGCAAGGCCCTGGGTTCGGTCCCCAGCTCCGAAAAAAAAACAAAAAAAAAAAAAAAAAAAAAGCACCCGACTGCTCTTCTAGAGATTCTGAGTTCAAATCCCAGCAACCACATGGTGGCTCACAACCATCTGTAAAGAGATCCGATGCCCTCTTCTGGTGTATCTGAAGACAGCTACAGTGTACTTATATATAATAAATGAATAAAAAAATTAATTAATTAATTAATTAATCTTAAAACAAACAAAGCCGGGGTTGGGGATTTAGCTCAGTGGCCCCCAGCTCCTAAAAAAAGAAAAGAAAAAACAAACAAACAAAGCCCAGAGATGGTAGTGTGTGCCTTTAATTCCAACACTCTGAAGGCAGAAACCGGCAAACCTCTGTGAGTCCGAGGCCAGCCTGGTCTACAGAGCTAGTTCTAGGACAGCAAGGGCCACACAAAGAAACCCTGTCACAAAAACAAAACAGAACAGAACAGAATGCTTACTGGGTAAAGGCCCTTGCTGCAAAGCTTAGTCTGGGTCCAACCCCCAGAACCCACATAAAGTTGAGAGAAAGAACTAACTCCACAAAATGTCCTCTGACCTCCACATGTACCACTCTCTCCTACATACAAAATCAGTAAATACATGTCACTTTAAAACTAAAAACCAAAACGTGGTGGTACAAGCCATTTAATTCCAGCACTCAGTGGGTGGAGGCAGAAAGATGAGGAGTCCAAGGCCATCTGTGGCTACATGTCCAGTTTGAGGCCAGCCTGAGCTACATGAGACCTGGTCTCAAAACAAACAACAACCAAATGCCAACTGGAAAGCATGGTTGGCACATGAGGCAGGAGGATGCTAAGTTTGAGGCCTGATTGGGCTACACAGTAAGTTCCAGTCCAGCCTGAGGTACGGAAAAACTAGATATAGAAATAGACATGTAAGTTATACAGATATGCAGATGAGGAGCCATGTGGGGAGAGGTACACCATGGGGGGGAGGGGTACAGCATCGGGGGGAGGGGTACAGCATAGGGGGGAGAGGTACAGCATGGGGGAGGGGTACAGCATAGGGGGGAGGGGTACAGCATAGGGGGGAGAGGTACAGCATGGGGGAGGGGTACAGCATAGGGGGGAGGGGTACAGCATCGGGGGGAGAGGTACAGCATAGGAAGGAGAGGTACAGCATAGGGAGGAGAGGTACAGCATGGGGGAGGGGTACAGCATGGGGGGAGAGGTACAGCATCGGGGGAGGGATACAGCATAGGGGGGAGAGGTACAGCATCGGGGGGAGGGGTACAGCATAGGGGGGAGAGGTACAGCATCGGGGGGAGGGGTACAGCATAGGGGGGAGAGGTACAGCATGGGGGAGGGGTACAGCATAGGGGGAGAGGTACAGCATAGGGGGGAGAGGTACAGCATAGGAAGGAGAGGTACAGCATCGGGGGGAGGGGTACAGCATAGGGGGGAGAGGTACAGCATGGGGGAGGGGTACAGCATAGGGGGAGAGGTACAGCATAGGGGGGAGAGGTACAGCATAGGAAGGAGAGGTACAGCATCGGGGGGGAGGGGTACAGCATAGGGGGGAGAGGTACAGCATGGGGGAGGGGTACAGCATAGGAAGGAGAGGTACAGCATAGGGAGGAGAGGTACAGCATCGGGGGGAGGGGTACAGCATAGGGGGGAGAGGTACAGCATCGGGGGGAGGGGTACAGCATAGGGGGGAGAGGTACAGCATGGGGGAGGGGTACAGCATAGGGGGAGAGGTACAGCATGGGGGGGAGAGGCACAGCATGGGGGGAGAGGTACAGCATAGGGGGAGAGGTACAGCATGGGGGGAGAGGTACAGCATGGGGGGGAGAGGCACAGCATGGGGGGGAGAGGTACAGCATCGGGGGGATACATAGGATGTGGATGTAGTCTGTCTTTATCACATGGTTACCTAGGGGCTTGGCCAGACTGGATCAATAGATTCAGGGACAGGTGCTAGAGTTTTATGAGAAAGTCAAGCAGGAGGCTGGCAACATGGCTCTGGGAGGTAAGGCACTTGCTACGAAGTCTGAGAACCGGATTAGATCCCTGGGTCCCACACAGTATAAGGAGGGAATCAACTCCCACAGGTGGACCTCTGACTTTTCCTTGAAAACATACACACTCGCACAGGCACACACACAGAGACACACACAGACACACATACTACACACACACAGAGACACACACACAGAGACACACACATACACACTCACATACACATACATACATACACAAACATACACACACCCACACACAGAGACACACACACACAGATACACACACATAGACACACACAGAGATACACACACATAGACACACACACAGATACACAGACACACAGACACACACACATACACACAGACACACACATAAATACACACGCACACATACAACACTTTATGCCCTGCAGCTTATCTTTAACACTGAAAATTGACAGTGTAACACACACATGCACACTCACTAGGAGGCACACACACTAATAAATGATTTTGTTTTGTTTTGAAAGATAGTCTTTTTTTTTTAAAGATGTATTTATTTTATGTATGTGAGTACACCATAGCTGTCTTCAGACACATGAGAAGAGGGCATTGGATCCCATTCCAGATGGCTGTGAGCCACCATGTGGTTGCTGGGAATTGAACTCAGGACCTGA
This sequence comes from Rattus norvegicus, assembly GCF_021556685.1. Lineage (NCBI taxonomy): Eukaryota > Metazoa > Chordata > Mammalia > Rodentia > Muridae > Rattus > Rattus norvegicus. Next base: position 148,648,213 of record NC_141538.1, read on the forward strand.
AAGATAGATAGTTGTTCAATGTAGCTCTGGCTGGCCTGGAACTCACCATGTACAACAGACCTGCCTGCTTCTACCTCTGAGGAGCTGGAGTTAAGAGTACATGTCGCCACCATACTTGCAATACACATAAAATTTAAAATAGAGAGAGAGAGAGAGAGAGAGAGAGAGAGAGAAGTCATGTGTGTGTGTGTCTGTGTGTGTCTGTGTGTGTATTTATTATTATATGCACTGTGTGTGCTGGTGTGCCCAGAGGCCATTAGAGGGCATTTGATACCCTCAAACTGGAGGTACAGATACTAGGAATTAAGCCCAGGTCCTCTGGAAGAGCCAGTGGTCCTAACCACTTAGCCATCTTTCCAGCCCCAAGCTGTTTTCCTGGATCACTAACTTTAAGTCTGAAGTTTAGTGGCCAGCAGTCCCTGGCCACCTTAGCCCTTACCTCCTGGTCTGGAGTAACAAGCCCACCCTGCCATGAACATTTTACATACGTGCTGGGGACCTGAACTTGGGCAGTCATGCTCGTGTGGAAAACACATGGCCCACTGAGCAGTCTCCCCGTCCCCACAGACACCCTCCTTGTCAGGTAAAATGACAACTCTGCTTTGAAAGAAATAAAATAGAGGTATTTTTCTGAGCCAGGAACACAGGTTCACAGCGTCCCAAATGGGGCTGTACCTCAGCCAAAGAAAGCTGTAAAAACAAAAGAAAGTTATAAATCAACATATTGACCAGTCATCTGGATGAGAGAATCAGATTAGGGGGCTGGTAGGCTACAGTACACCTAGGAAATCTCTTCTGGGCTCAGATGTTGTTTTCTTGGTTTTTTAGCTTTAGGACTGGTGCCTGCTGGAGGTCTACAGAGAAATTTATCTGTTAAGTCACGAGAATGTCAGGTCCGATATAAGTTAATGGGGCTCTTCAAGGAATCAAGATGGCTGGCAGTAATTCTTGCTTTAAGAAATTAAGATAGCCTGTGATAATTTTGTCTTAAGGGAATCAAGATGTCTACTCTAATTTTATCTTAAAGGAATTTAGATGGCTTCTGGAAAATCTTATCTTTAAGGAATCATGATAGTCCATGGTAATTTTGGCTGCTGATCTGTCACATTCCACATCTCCACAATCACATGCTCACACCAGCCGAGGTCAAGCAGTCTGCAGGGTCTTTAATACGGATGCAGCTTCTTCAGCGATTTCCAGGTCCCGCTCTCCACCTTAAAGACTTCGCGCATGAGCAATGCTATAAAGAGCACAGTGCTAACACTGTGCCCTTCTGGGATTGCTGTCCCTCCTCCGGTTTCCTTATCCAGCCCTCCTGGGGTCTTCTACCTTCCCTCTCACTTTATTGGACAAGCAGGGAGAAGGCAAAGAAAGTCAGGTACTAGCCAGTCAACTCAGAAGGACGGGGCTGCAATGCCTTACCTTTCCAGAAGGGGGCGCGTCGACCACGGACACCACAAGATGCTAGTCTAGAGAGGTGCTGCACCACTCCAGGACTGACTCCGCTCTACTGTTTTTGTGTTTTGGTTGTCTTGATTTTTTTTTTTTTTTTTTTTTTGGTTCTTTATTTCGGAGCTGGGGACCGAACCCAGGGCCTTGCGCTTCCTAGGTAAGCGCTCTACCACTGAGCTAAATCCCCAGCCCCGGTTGTCTTGATTTTTAAGACCAGGTCTCACTATGTAGCCTCGGCTATATAGATGGCGCTAGTTTTGAACTCCCAGAGATCTGCCTGCTTCTGTCTCCTGAGTGCTGGGATTAAAGTCACGTACCTCCACACTTGGCCCTACC